>NC_140249.1:18020176-18102676 GCF_949987555.1 Borostomias antarcticus | reverse complement strand
TATGAGAAAGATCAAATGTGTTTAAATATGTTTTGTTAAAAAATGATTTGTAGAGTGATGTAGAAGCAGGTGTTGGGTAAGTGTAGTATGCCTCTGGAGGCTGCCATGGGAGGTCTTATGATAAGGCAATACATGGCTGCTATATATTCTTAATGATTGTAATATAATATTAAGTCGTTTGAGTATGTATCTGCATATCACTGCAGCTGTCCCATTCCTCAATTAAATTAATTGACACCTAAGAACAGTAACATTAACTTGTGCTAAAAGCTGGACGGATTTTTTTTTGCAGTTTGTACAGATGACATTTCGAGTCATTATGGGGAAATTGAATTGGGGGAGATGGTCATGTTCTTCAAGTATATTGTATGTATATATATATATAATGTATATTAGATAATTTGTAGAAAAGTGAATGATGAAGGCTCTATAGGTACCAGGTATAAATAACATTCAGAGATGGATAATTTCCAGGAACAGAAATCGAATAAAAATGTTCCATATCTGTTTTTCACCAGACCTACTGAGTGGGAGCCATGACAAGGCACCACGAGAACAAGGTCACGGAGACCACACCTCTTTATAAGCACTCACCACTAGGTGGAGCCCCATCCCAAACAACTGTACACTAACTCCATTTATGGCTACTGCTGCACATTTGCTGATTCTGACAAAATAATGTAGGCCATGATGGCACTGAGCAAATTAACAACACAATAGCTTAAAAACACCTTTTATTTTAACTGGGGCAATAACAATCTCATCTGAGGAAAAGCCAAATGTTTGGCTTTGAGTAGAGGACATAGAGGGCGAACAAGATCGATGTTAGGATATATAGGGAGAGGATGTGGAACAAACCTAAGCATTTCAAGAAACCACAGGCTGCAACTGCCAGGAAATACATGTTTGCATGAGAACTTTCATATGCAACATATTCTAATGTGAGGGTGTGCTTGTGAGTATGTCTGTGGGCCCTTCTTCTCCAATTCAAATAATCCTGAAAAAAAGATCCAAGAGAAATATCCATGACATCACTGAACAATTGTGAGTGCAGGTCAAAGAATTGCACACCATCCTACTTCATTTCACAATATTCAATTTATTGATTACAACAGGGAAATATAAGAAATGTCCACCATTATCAAACTAGCATAGAAAAAGTTTTGGTCACTATTTACAAAAATCCCACACAGACTTTCAAGAAAAGGTAAGAATTCATCTTCTGATGATGGGGGACATTCATTATAAATCTATGAGGGGAATTCCATATATTTGGACTCTATGAATTTTCAGCATCCCTGAAGTGCTACTGACATCATTAAAAAAAAGGATAAACAACACAGGCAGGTATGTATGGCATTCAATTCAAGGCTGTGGGTACATGGGTCTATTCTCTTAGTGAAACAGACATTGCCAGCTGTATGTGCACACATTCAGGCATTGCTAGCACAACGAGACTAATCTTGAATAGGGGTGTTCCAATTCTGGCTACCAAAAAAATCACCAGTGCCTTCTCTCTAAATGACCTGACAAAGACAAGTGAGGGGAGAAATTAAATTCCAATAACTAAAAAAATAAAACAAATATCCTAATCCCAACTAAACCCATGGTTAACATATCCCATTCCCACCCAAGACGTCAGCTTAGAAAACAGGGGAACGGAAGCTTAAAACAACACAAGGTGAAAGGGGCTGTGAAAGGAGACGCTCTAGTCTTCGTCGTCGTCATCATCATCTCCATCATCATCTCCATCATCATCTGGCTCTCTTTTCCTTTTCTGTCCCCGGTCCTCATCTGTGCAAAAATATTTTAATGTTTAAATGGAGATCCATGGACAAATAGCAGATAATCAGTATTTATACAATAATCAAACAATTTGCCTCTAATGTTTTCTACTCACCATCGTCATCTTCATCGTCCAACTCATCCTCTTCCTCCTGAAGCAAGAAATTATCATAAACACCATGTTAAAAATAGTTTACACTTTTACAGTTGGAAAAGATCTCGATATAGATGTCTATGTGTTTTCAACTCATTAAAAGTGACTGTCCTTTCTCAATTTTGTAAGGCTGAAAAAGGCTTGTGTAGCCACCCTCCCAGGACTCCACAACTAGGCGAGTTCCAGTTGGAGATGGAAGCCTGGTGAATGAGGCAAAGCTATGTGCAGTACAAGTACGCCTAAAAGGCAAAATTTTCCAGTCTCACTCACCTCTCCGCTTAAGTCATCATCCTCTTCTCCTCCCTCCTCCTCCTCTACTTCCTCCTCATCTTCCTCCTCACCTGGGGCAGCATCCTCATCATAGTCTTCCTCGTCTACCCCTTTAAAAGAATAAGAGAAGATTGGGAACACTCACACTCAGTCTCTCATATACTTATGATTTAGACAATCCCACCTTTTTCATTGCCAAAGAATCACATCACAATGGGCACATGTCAACACAGTACTCGGCATACCATCCTCATCCTCGTCCTCATCATCGTCCAGGCCTGTGTATCCCTCGGCGTCAGAGTCGGGAGCCTCCTTGTCATCTTTGTCATAGCCGTCCAAGTAGGTTAGCTGGGGCAGCAGCTTGAACACATTGTCTCGGTACTCCCCCAGATTTGTTACCTCACAGTTGAACAAGTCTAAACTCTTTAGGTTGTCTAGTTTTTTCTACAAAGAAAGAAAGAAAGAGCGAACAATGAGACAGTGGGTTGATGAATAACCACAATATTTTATTATCTGGTCACTTTCTGGTTTCCTCTTTCCTCAGTTCCCAGAGTCCCCGGCTCACCAGAGGTTCAATGGTGCTGAGGTCTTTGATCTTATTTCCACTGAGGTTGAGGTTTGTGAGGTTCGGACATCTCTCCGCCAACACTTCCAGACCGCCTGAGATCCTGTTATCACTGAGCTCCAGCTGAAAGAGCAGAGACACGTATGGGCTAAATCACATTGTGCTAGGTTGAAAATTAAACGGTTTTGCAGCACGTCACTGCAAGTCTTCCCTTCATCTTTTATCTTACCTTTTTTAATTTCTTCAGCTTGGGCAAGTTTGCAACTGATGTTAAGCCCACATTGATTGTACTTAAGAATTCCAGTTCTTCAAATTCATCTGTGAGACCCTCTATTTTTCCTTCATTTGAGCGGCAGTTGTCAAGAACAAGTTCTATCATCTGGAAGAAAGAAGACATTTTGAGGAAAAATTAGTTTACATCATGACGACAAAGGCTTCCAAATTGATCTGAAATAGCCTAACGTAAAACAATATTCCTATAAGCAACCCGTGGGAGTAGAGCGAGTGGAACTAGAGACCGGTTTTAGCTACGGCTGAAACAGGGGTTGAATATCCGAATATGTAGGCTATTTGATTCTGTTAAATACCATCATTATGCATTATGTAACCTAAGAGCAATTCGGCGTCAATTGCAGCCCATTACACAGTTATGAGTTCTAAATATATTCTTAGACGTTTGTTGGATTCAAGACATGTGGTCCCACATCGTGTGCCCTGCACAACACCAAATGATCTCGCGCCTACTTCTGACACAATGTCGCACGGTATTCCGATTTTGCAACAAACAAATGTATCAATCGGGTTCGCAAAAGATACTCAATAGACAAAATGGCCGACAGCGGAAATATTGTGTGGAATATACATCTAATGTAGGTATCATTTACAATCGTGTTGTGTAGGGAGAATTGTCTGACTTTAGGTGATTTAATTGTGTGCGGGGTGGGGGTGGAGAAGAAATACTGTGGCTGGCTCCGTTGAGTTGGAGGAGGGGGCGTAATCCTGCTCGTTCACTCGACGTTTTGTGTTGGGACATAACATGCGTCTATTAACATTAAACACAAGGTCAACCATAAATGCTCGACGGTGCATTCATCGATGTAAATGCAGACTTCGAGGGTAAATTCTAGAAATAGTCTGAACCGCTGAAACAGCTGTGAAGTCTTTGCCTTTGTTGTTAGCTGGGGCTAACGTTACACGAGTCGTCGACAAAGGCAGCCTGGCTAACTAGACATAACTGATAAAATGGCGACGAACAGGCTGAGGCTAGCTAGCAGCCCAACATTACTAAACTCAACATGAAGGCATTTTTGTTGAAAGAGTCGACATAATGACACGTGGTGTTAAAATATTTGTCAAGACGAACAATTGTTGGTCAAGACTAGTTTAAAAACGACGGTCTTTTTCCACAGAGCGCGCAGCATATTAACCGTGGTGAAGCAGCCTATATGGAGACGTGTTGACGATGTGCGGTCTGAGCAGAGCGCGGTCTGTTTCGCTCGAGCGTAAATTGAGTGCCCCAGACCGATGGGGGTCTGTAGTGTTGATCTGCACCAGCGTGGCGATTTAAAAGATAATCGCAAACCATATAATACAAATGCGTGTTAATTTTATGAAAAACAACTTTCCGAACTATGCTAAGCAACCTCTTCTGTTACTAGAGCATAGCTACATCATGACTCCCGGACGGTGCACGGTAGTGTTACAATCCATGTGCGTAACATTCGATTTAAGTGCAAATGAAAACATCACGATACGAGCTGTCATGAAGAGTAACTAGCTATGTTTGAAAACAGACAAGAAAATAGCATTTAAGTCTGAACAATAACAGCGGCTTGGTCTCAGGCTATCAAGAACAAGATATCCGAAAGCAATATGATTCAGGCTATTATATTGGAAATCACAGACCTTTGCAAATTTAAGATGGAAAGACTATTTCTAGTGTGAGCCTACAGTTTATATCTAAAGAGCGCGATCACATGTTAAATAGCCTAGTACACCCATGTTTACAGGCAAGTTTAACTCCGCATCAAAATCGCTTTGGCATGGTGATGAGTTCTGCACTCTTGACTTAGCAAGGTTCACCAAGTTGCTTATCCTCAAATCTCACATTACCCCCCATCAATATTATTTGCCTAAAAGTATACAAATAAGTCAATTGCAGCATACAGTCGCCCGACTCTGTATGAATTGAGCATAAGTGCGCCTCGAACCCGAATCAAGTGTAGCCTATTTACGTTCGTCTACTTCAACGATGATACACTAGCAGCACTTTAAATAAGAAAGGAACACATAGTGTTTTAGGATGCTCTTACGTCTGAAGGAGGTCGGTTCCGCAGCTCTAGATGAATTCTTTTTTTCATGTCCATTTTTAAGTCTGATAAGCTATTCCAATTTATGAACCAAAGAACAGTTCAACATGTAAAGCTCTATCCACACAGCTACCGCCTTGGACACTATTCACTCTAACTTGATAAGTAAGGGGCGGGATTGCGAATTTATTGTCGTCACTGTAAACCAATCACTACATTCATAGCAGATACAAAAAACATTTTTGTACGCCCATCCTTAATTCTGAGCCAATCACAAAATAAGGCGGGGTTTAGTGATCGTTTGGCTGAAGCAGTGGGGTAGTAGCCGTAGAATATAATAGCTTATTCGAGTGAAAATCATCGTGACTTTCACAACCAAGGCAAAAGTGTTAGCCTACTACCTATTCTGTGCATAATTGTGTCCAAAGGAATTTATACCGAAGTTGGTATCTTGCATCAGACTATTGTCTTAATGAAAGGAGAGTGGAGTACAAACAAAAAGTTCACTATCCTCTGAACTAGGCTATAAAATACCAGCCGGACTACTCGACCATCGCGTCTGTTTACCATTCTACTGTGCAAAAGTCCAATGGGTCTTTAAGGCCAAACACGGACAATGTTTCAGCATTCAGTGCAGCTGCTTTTATTTGTAAAAAGAAAGAAACGCGCAGAACGTTACTTGTTACAGATAAACTGTTACGAAAACGTTACGAAAACGTTAGTGTCCGTGATCACATGACTTTATCTGTGATAAAAATTAAACGTTGGACTATAGCCTAGGCCTACGTCTTTTTATCAAATGGACACATGTTAGAGAGCGATCAAATGTAAAAACGGTGTATGGGTGGGTAGGGATGATAACACCCAAGTTTTCAACATATCTCCACTTTCATTAGTCTAGATGCACGACCGACGTCATTGCTAAGATAAACAACATATTTGGGCATTGCGACAAATTCTCCTCCCATGAGCGAGATTGACAAGAACCTCCACAAACAACCAGGCGGATTCTCCATATCCTTCCCCTTCCAGCGCCGAGACCTACCAATGGAAACACTACAACAACTCTCCACTTCCTTTCCCTAGCCTACTGAATCTGCATTCCGACGACGCTGAAGAAAATGTCATCTGACCTTCCAATCGCCATTTTGTCTGCAACATAGGCTACACGATGCCTTGAAATAAAAAATAAACAAGAAATTATAGCTTGAAATGGGAAGTAAATTAATCCACATTACCTATCATTCTGGCCATTGATGTGTTGCGCTGCCGCTTTTAGAGGCGCGGACACTGAACAGCAACTGCATGACATTTTCATGTCAAGACCGACTTGGTGTGCTGACTTGAAACCCCACCGCATTGCAAGGCACTGCTCGTTTCAATGTCATAAAATTTATGGAATAATGACGATACATAAGAGCCATAGCAGCGAAATACCGTCTTCGGCTGCCGTTGTGAACAGTTTCCAGCCCGCGTCTGCAGGTTTTATTGAGAGCCATTGAACGGTCTCCTTGCGCAGAGAGCACCACTTTCCGCTGGGTGTGTTTCATCGCTGTCTTTTCAGCGAGTTTTGCTAACGTTACACTATGCAACTGCAGCTGTCGGAGTAGCAGAATGCGTCCACTTGAGTGCGCAGTGTAGCCTACGCAGGGCACGGCCCGTGGGATGCACGCACCTGTCCACTTCTTTACGACCATATTGGCTATACGGGCAGTGGCGTGCCCAACAACAATGGCCAAGCGACGAAATTTTGTTACTCTACAAATTAAGCAATTCAGCAGTTGCTGTATTGTGTTGGCCCTGTACGCCCAAAGATACGGCATCCACTATTGTCCTCTCTTGATACCGTTTTGGATGTGCTATCATCACCCCTGACAACGTCCAAATCAAGCAAATTGATTCCCTCAACCTAATCCCGTGAAACCTGTCAACACTGTGGCCTATTTTCAATATCAATGCACTGAATTATGAAACGAATGAGGAGACCCATCATGTAGGCTACAGTAGCCTACTAAAGGCCAAGGTAGGCAATCCATGTATGCCTACATTGTAGCAGTCTAGTCTTAATTTACCCATGCCATTCTTTAGAGGCCTACTTTGTTCCAATCGGGGTCTCATAATCAATCTTGATTCACTTGACTTCTCTGCAGTGAGTATTGCAGGCAGCTACACAACAGTGTCACCATCTAGCGGCCAAAAGTATCATTACAGTACCATCCAATACAGTTTCCCATTGTCTAATGGAAAATATTACTTCAGTAAAGTGGATGGAATCCATTGTTTAAGTTGTGGTGATAAAACACACAGAAACATTCAGATCTCAGTACTATTAGAGTCCCATGGCATAATTTGAGCAAAAAAAAAAATCTGATTAATATCATAACATTAAATGCAAGTTTACTTTCCCCAGTCCAAAATCCAAACCTGTATGTGAGAACTGTGTGTACTCAGAAAACTAGGCCGACCAACCCAAGTCCTAAACATTGAGCACCGAGGCCTGTGGTTCTAAAGCATCTCAGTGGGGAGTGGGATGTCAAACACAGCTGCTGGTCGTGAGGACAGCCTCTCCCCACCTCCACCCTCCGCAGCCTGTCTGACAACCTGGGGAGGTTAGCCTCAGCTGACCAAGGAGAGCGGGAGAAGTTCCAGCCTGAAGTGACTGATTAGATCAGGAAGAGTATTGACTCATTACAGCGCTCTAGGTAAGGCCGACCTGCTAACCTATGACGAATGTTTTTTTATTGATGGCATGAAGCTAAACAAAATATAACGTAGCATCTCAGAAAAGTAGTGCTTGTCGGTTATTAAGGTACTTAGTTATTAAATGGTAATACTAATGGCATACATGATATAGGCACAATGGATAATGTAGGCCTAGGTACTGTGAAGTCTTTGTAAAAACTCACCACCTCAACAGTGACTCAGAATTAACTTTAGTCCTGAGGATCACTGTAATGTGCTGTTCACATAATGAGAACTCTACCACCTTTTCCCCAAAGTACTGGGGGCTAATTCAGTGTAACCCACTATCAGAGGTTCTGATTGAACATTGCAAAGTTACTTTGGAATGACACAGCCAGAGTTTGTTTGGCAAATAGATACCTTCATAGGCTTACAGTAAGCCTGTTCTATGAATTGTACATTAGAAAAAAATTGTGCTAGGCTACATACTGTACAACCATTTGTAATAGTAGTATAGGTTCTTGTTCTTCTTCTGTTATAAATGTTTATATATAGTGCTTTTTCAGTGTTTTGTACTGTGCCCTAACAGTCTATACTGTGTCCTCTACTCAGGAAATATTTACAGTCTACTTCTAGACTATAGCCAAACAGTCTACCTATTAGGCTATAGCCCAACAGTCTACCTACAGTCCTAGGCTATAGCCTAACAGTATGAGATAGTGAGAGGTTGTGAGTGTTAATAAGAGGTACTGCAGGTCCAAATTATATCACCCAGTTCCTGCTTCCCCTCTTTGCAACTGACATCTCCTTGGCAACATCAGGCAATGTTGTATTCTTTATATAGATCTCTCTCATTCTCATAGACCCCCTAGTAGGTTATTTCAGGTGTTTATGATGGCTGGATATGAGTGTTTGCGCCTCTGATGTACACAGCAGCGACTAGCAACCATCTTTGGCTGCCGAGCAACATAGCACCTTAGTCGACGTCTGTTTTGTCTGAATATCGAGTGCACAGCACCTGGAGAAGCGAGGGTGTTGAATGGGAAGATACGACAACAGCATATTTCAATCTGCCTTTGCAATAAGAATGAGCACAATGTAAAAAGGTGACAGTTAGGAAGGCTAGTGGCAAAGTCATGTTTCTTTCTCAAACAAAGCGACTGCTCCACCCATCACTGTGCTTATGCTTCCATATGCTGGAAATAGTTTATCAGATGGCTCAGTTGGTCGCAGTGTCGCAACACCGGGGTTAAAGGTTCAATTCTTGTAAGGTCGACAACATGTGCAGTCGCCTATATTAGGCGATGTGTTCCGTAGCCTATGTCCATGCACATCGCGACCTGAATAAGCCAACCATCAAAAAAGAACGCCCATTCCACAAGTACTGGAACTGGTAGATTATGAAGATACCCGAACACATCAAATCAAAATGTATTTATAGAGCACGTTTAAAACGACAGCAGTCGACCAAAGTGCTGTACAAAGGTGGGTCCTAGGTAAAAACATAACAACAAATTCTCAGTAAAACAAGGAAATAACAGCAAAACAATACATTGAACATGCGCCAGGGAGAAAAGGTAGGTGTTTAGGGAGAAAAACTCAAGGGTCGGGGAGGAACACATTAAAGATACAATATTTCCACCAGCATGTTCTTTGCTACAGTACTTCACTTCAGCATGTATTTCTTCATGGGCCCACACAGCGCTCTCTTATGTATTGAACTCCTAAGGCGTGGTAGACGTCGCGGCCCGCCGGCCAGACACCATGAGCCTGGATGAGGACGCCCGCTGGCTGGAGTGGGTCACCAAGCAGTTTGAGAGTATCGCCGGTGACCACAAAGAGATAAACCTTGACGAGTTTAAAACCGCTCTCAAAGTCAAGGAGGTGAGTAAAGATATTTGCAGAAGGCACACTGGCCGTCAGTGAGTCACTTTTCATTTAGGGTGTGTCCTACTGTTTATGAAATTAAACAGACAGTTGAGAGATGTGGGAGTGGACATTATTATTATGGTGTGCACTGCCGCCTGGGTCCTGGGTTCGATTCCTGCCAGGGGCGCTGTTGGCACTGGGGACAAATTCTCCCCGAGCCCTGTCTGTTCTCAGCTGGGTTATCTCCTGGGCCTTTCTCCGTATGGAGTTTGCATGTTCTCCCTGTGCTTACATTCAGGGTTCCGTCCACAAAGAACCCCAATATAAAAAATAATATGCAGATCAAGAACAGATCGCTCTACTGTCCTGTCCCTGAACAAGACAGGACATGAGCACTTGGATTGGTCCCCGGACACTGTACGGGCTGCCCACTGCTCCTGGCTTCCTTTGGAGGAAGAATGCACGTGTGTGTGTGTGTGTGTGTGTGTGTGTGTGTGTGTCATTGCCGTAAGACGATTAATAAATGACTTTACTATTACACTGTGTGTGGGACTCAGGGTTTACATGCAAAAGCAGGACAGAATGGGACAAGTCATGTATAGTCATGGCAGTATCCAGCATTCCTTCTCATGAGCCTGAGTCTGAGAGGTGTTAAGGTCAGCGGTGTTGCAGTCTTTCTCATGAACCTGAGAGGTGTTAAGGTTAGTGGTGTTGTGCAGTCTTTCTCATGAGCCTGAGTCTGAGAGGTGTTAAGGTCAGCGGTGTTGTGCAGTCTTTCTCATGAGCCTGAGTCTGAGAGGTGTTAAGGTCAGTGGTGTTGTGCAGTCTTTCTCATGAACCTGAGTCTGAGGTGTTAAGGTCAGCGGTGTTGTGCAGTCTTTCTCATGAGCCTGAGTCTGAGGTGTTAAGGTCAGCGGTGTTGTGCAGTCTTTCTCATGAACCTGAGTCTGAGGTGTTAAGGTCAGCGGTGTTGTGCAGTCTTTCTTCGCAGAGCGGTTCTTTGCCCTGTTTGACTCTGACGGCAGCAGCTCCATCAGTCTGGACGAGCTGCTGAAGGCTCTGGACCTGCTCATCCACGGCAGCGAGACGGACAAGCTCCGATTCCTCTTCCAGGTCTACGATGTGGACGGTAGGTCTGACGCCAACCCGGGGTGGGGGGCGAGGGTGTAAGATATAGCAAGCATTGAAATCGCAAAGCGAAGAGACCCCCCCCCCCACCAAATATTCACTTCATGAGCCTGTCAGGTGAGAGGTTGTAGATTTAAAGTCACACCCTCACGTCACCACTTTAGGTAGCGGCTCCATTGATCCAGACGAGCTGCGTACGGTGCTCAAGTCGTGCCTGCGCGAGAGCGCCATCTCCCTGCCGGAGGAGAAGCTGGACGACCTGACCCTGGCGCTATTCGAGTCGGCCGACAAGGACAACAGCGGCTCCATCACCTTCGAGGAGCTCAAGGCCGAGCTGGAGAACTTCCCTGAGGTCATGGAGAACCTCACCATCAGGTGTGGGCATACACACACAAACACACACACGTACATTTACATACTGTATCTTTAAAGAGGTGCTTTACTCTATCAAGTTCTTGCCTACCAAATAAATAATTTTTTATAAAAAATATTTTAAAATCATATGCATTGTGGATTGATGGAAAACATATCATACATACATTTTGAGTAAATTGTTCCTTTAAAGGCACAACTCTTTCATTTGAGAGTCAAACTCAATCAACACAAATCTTCAGATAAACTCACAGTACACATTCTCGACTGCACATGCATATAACCACGACGACTCAAATGTACCCGAAATAAAGCGTATCACTGTATTTCTGGAATCTCATTACTCAAGCGCCATGTCAGACAAAAACTGTGCCTACCGCAGAGGAAGTCATATCTGCCAGCCTGTTTTGTCGCCTTTCTAGCTCCCATCTCACCCCTGCCGTTCCCTGTCCTGTCCCCCTCCACCCCCCCCCCCCCCCCCCTCTGTCCTGTCCCCCTCCAACCCCCCCAGTGCCGCCAACTGGCTCAAACCTCCTGACCTGGAGCAGAGGAAGAGGAAGGCCCCGCGCTACCTGACGCCAGCCTACTGGCACAACAACAGTCGCAAGCTCTTCTTCCTGTGCGGCTACGCATGCCTCAACCTGCTGCTCTTTGCCCAGGCCGTGCTGAGGCACACCCACGGCAGCGCCTTCTTCATGGTGGCCAAGGGCTGCGGACAGTGCCTCAACTTCAACTGCACCTTCATCATTGTGAGGGAGGGAGGGAGGGAGCAGGGGGGGGAGGGGGTTGGCGGTGGGACCTTTAAACGTAATCATGCAAAGTCAATATTTACCGTGTCCATGTTACAGTACAGTGCAAAGGGGCTTGAATCCTTTAGTACCCCCATATAGGCTATATTACACCAAAGCTTGAATCAATACTAAATTTAAATATATTTTGTATGTGTGTGTATCCATGACTCATATTTGTGTGTGTGCATTTCTGTATGATTCGTGTGCATGTGTGTGTGTGTGCGTGTGTGTGGTCAGGTCCTGATGCTGCGTCGCTGTATGACCTGGCTGAGGGCTACCTGGGTGGTTCGGGTTCTCCCTCTGGACCAGAGCATCCTGCTGCATCAGATCGTGGGCTACGGCATCTTCTCCTTCACCATGATCCACACCACTGCCCACGTCATCAACTTTAGTACGGATGTACAGGAGTATACTATCAATAGAATGGAACTACAGGCAGATAATTACAGCATTTATGACTGTAATTCTTAACCTGTGTTAATACTACTAGGTCATAGTGAGTCCATTTTCATTGAAAACATTTTCAAAAATGATTGGAACCTTGTAACAAAAATCACACCCAGGTAAATGCAGGTTTATGAGCAATCTCTACTGCCCTCTGCTGGTGTGCAACAGTATTGGCTAGTCCCGTTTGGTCCAATCTCATTCTACGAACGGACACACGTCACCTACTGTATAGAAGTGGCTGCACAGCTTAGCAATGAAGTGATGCTATAAGCGCACTTACTGAATGTTTGTTTCAACACTGACCAAGATACTGACCTCACGCAGCCATATTGAACTCCTCTCTCTCTCTCCTCCATCAGTCCACTTATCTCAGAGCAGCAGCTATAGCCTGTGGGAGTACCTGTTCACCACGCGGCCCGGGATTGGCTGGGTGAAGGGCACCGCCTCCGTCACCGGCATGGTGCTGCAGGTCCTTATCTGTCTCATGGTGGTGTGCTCCAGCACCTTCTTACGACGCAGCGGACATTTTGAAGTAGGTGCAAAAAAAAAAAAGGAGACAAAATAGCCGTGCCCAGAATATTTGTTTATGGCAGAACTCTACAGTACGATGAGTCCAATAGTAACAAGGGAAGGCCTGGTTAGTCTTCGCCACAGCATCTCCCTGTTTCCATGTACCCCCAGGTGTTCTACTGGTCCCATCTCTCCTATGTCTGGGTGTGGGCTCTGCTGGTGGTCCACTGTGCCAACTTCTGGAAGTGGCTCGTGGTGCCAGGGGCGGCCTTCGTCCTGGAGAAGCTGGTGGGCATCGCTGTGTCTCACATGAGTGGGCTCTACATCGTAGAGGTCAACCTTCTGCCGTCCAAGGTGCATGTTTACGATATTATACGCGCTGTCAGTTATTCACTGACTCCATTTGTGTGCACTTTTTTACTCCTTTTAAACAGGAACTCTCTTTCACTTCTGTTTTATTGGTTAGCATTGTACATTTTTGAATCAGCTGAACTGGTTCCGTTTTTTTGTGTTTTTTTGCACTATACATTAGAGTTAAAAGCATTTCACTTTTACAATGAATGGTCCAGCTGTCTGATATTTGTATACTGTCTTTGGGGTCTTTCATTTGCAGGTCACTCACCTGGTGATCAATCGACCTCAGTTCTTCCACTTCAAACCCGGGGATTACATCTACATCAACGTTCCAGACATCGCCAAGTATGAGTGGCACCCCTTCACTATCAGCAGCGCCCCGGAACAGGCAGGCATGTGAACTCCTCACGGAACCATGAGTTCCAGGCCCCTGTTCACACCTGGTCTTCACACCTGGTCCTCAGACAACTTCCTGGTCCACAGACCATTCTTCTTATTTGGCTACACATTTGAAAAGAGGATCTTGAAGTATTCTTTCGGTATCCATGCCTCCTTATTCATTTTTCTACAATTAGAGGTGTACAGTATAAAGGCAGCACCTCCAATATAATAAATAACAATAATAATTCATTTTATTTATAAAGCACTTTTCATTGTGAAAAAATCTCAAAGTGATGAAACAATCACAGTCATAAAAAAAAAAACAATAATATATATATATATATATATATATAAATATATATATATATATAAAATATATACACATTACATACAAAACACTTCTCTAATATGCTTTCTTTTTGCCCTCACAGATACTCTCTGGCTGCACATTCGCTCCATGGGCCAGTGGACCAACCGTCTGTTTGAGTACTTCAGACAGCCAGAGAGCCAGGCTGTCAGCACCAAGAGACTCAGCGCCAACCTGAGGAACAGACAACACCAGAAGACGGCCCAGGTTGTGTGTGACTGAACACACACACACACACGAACGAGTAGTCTTAACACACACACATGCATACAAAAGTAGTCAAACACACACACACACACACACGATGCTAATTGCACACACATTCTCTCTCCATCATTTTTCCCTGTCTGTCACCCACTGGTTCATTCTCATACTCAGACTCAGCAAATGTGCCTGAGAAAATCACCAGAGGACTCTTGCACGCCAATTCTGGAACTGTGCAAATGCTTCATCTGAAGTTCTCATGCAGACCTAGCCCGGCGTCGCAGACCCCGCGTTCAAATTCAGCGAACATAGCGAACGTTTGCGAACATTAGTGAAATATTTTCCGTTAGGTGTTCGCCACAAATGTTTTCTAACAGAAGCGAACAGTCTGGAGAGGTAGTTCGCCAGTAACAGAACGAGGATCACAATGGACCCAGGCTTGTAGCCTAACGGTATTTTGGAACATTGTTGCGTTTATGCAAACTATTTGGAACGTTCATTAAAAGCCATTCAAATGTGATCGTTTGGAGAAAACATGTTTGCGACGAACGTTCGCCTCTGTCAGCTGAATTTGAACGCAGACCTGGCCTGTCTGACTGATTCGATTCCTTCAGGAGGAGCTGTTTACGTCCACAAGCTGCAGTGGAACTGTGGCCTCCAATGAGGATGATGCCATAGAACTGACCATGTACCGGCAGAACAGGACTAAACCAGGACCACGACCAGGACCAGTACACGAGCCAGGACCGCAGGGGCCAGAGTCCCAGCAGGACCAGCTGGGTCAGGCAGAGAGAGGAGAAGGCCCCCTGGTCAGAGAGGTAGGGCTGGTAATGAGAGCCCGGGGCCTGAGGGGTTCTCTTGGATGTGCTGACGTTGATGTTAGTGGATGTGATGATGAATGTGATCACTCTGATTCTCCTCTCAACCTACAGATCTCAGCAAAGCCCAGTGAAAACCACAGGTTCAGCAACGTGAAGGTAAGTTGTTCTCCATTATGTCACCAGAATGTACAGTGCATTTTGTTATGCCTTATTACAAAATATTTTTTTTTGCTGTTAGCAAACGTTTGCGGCGAACACAAAGCTAACGGAAAATAGTTCGCAAACGTTCGCTATGTTCGCTGAATTTGAACGCACCCCTGGCCAATACCATCCCTACGGTGAAGCATGGTGGTGGCAGCATCATGCTGTGGGGATGTTTTTCAGTGACAGGAACTAGGAGACTAATTAGGATAGAGGGAAAGATGAACAGAGCAAAGTACAGAGAGATCCTTGATGAAAACCTGCTCCAGGTGTTCCAAGCTTGTAGCGTCTTAACCAAGAAGACTTGAGGCTGTAATCGCTGCCAACAGTGCCTCAACCAAGTACTGAGTAAAGAGTCTGAATACTTACAGTATGTGATATTTCTTCTTTTTTTTTTTTAAATAGATTTGCAAAAATTTCTAAAAAACTTTTTTTACTTTGTCATTATGGGGTATTGTGTGTAGAATTTTGAGGGGGAAAATGAATTTAATCAATTTTGGAATAGGGCTGTAACATAACAAAATGTGGAAAAAGTGAAGGGGTGTGAGTACTTTCCGGATGCACTGTATGTGCTAACCGTTACATCGCTGGCACAGTTACATGCCAACATAACTGTTTCAGAAAGGTTCTTTTTACATTTGATTGTCTGAATATTCACATGAAATATATGAATATATAATAAAATAATTATTCAAATGTATAATTTGCATATAGATAAATGCCCGTCAAATGTGTCTGTGTGTCAGTGCTATGTGGATGGGCCGTACGGAACCCCTACCAGGCAGATCTTTGCATCTGAACATGCTATCCTCATCGGTGCCGGCATCGGGATCACGCCGTTCGCCTCCATCCTGCAGAGCATCATGTACCGGTAGGGCATCGAAGACCACGACAGCGTAGAGAATCCACAACCAGCCACCCAATGAAAATAGACACCTGATCTTGGCTGTTTATGAAAACGACATACAGAAGAAAGGCAAAAATCTCATAGTGATGAATGATTAGCTAACACCACCGCAAACTGATTCAAAACTGAAACTGCTACTTTTCGCTCGTGCAAACATTTGCATTCTGCTAGATATCGCATGAGGAAACAGAACTGCCCCAACTGCGGCTACTCCTGGTGTGAGAACATCAAGAACAGCGAGATGAAACTGAGGAAGGTAAGAGACCTCTCTGGCCAAGAGCTCCAGTGAACGTCGGGTTTCATCAACGTTCTGTATGGTGAACGACGTTGGAAGTCCTAGGATCTTGTTCAGCCTCTTGTTCTCTCTGTTGCAGGTTGACTTCATCTGGATAAACCGCGACCAGAAGTCCTTCGAGTGGTTTGTCAGTCTGCTGACCAAGCTGGAAATGGACCAGGCTGACGAGGAGCCAGAGGGTCAGAGAGATGGATGGAGAGATAGACTATAGCTTTAAAACATTGGTATCTTCAGTGTTCTGATGAAATCCGTACTGAATGTCTCCCTCTTTTCTTGGTCTTGATCCAAATTAGTCTTTTTTGCCTGTGTGTATCTTCAGGCCGCTTCTTGGAGATGCACATGTACATGACCTCAGCCCTGAGTAAGAATGACATGAAAGCCATCGGCCTGCAGATGGCGCTAGACCTTCTGGCCAAGAAGGAGAAGAGGGATTCCATCACTGGCCTGCGCACGCGCACCCAGCCTGGAAGGCCAGAGTGGGGGAAGGTGAGGATCTAAATATAGACACTTGGGGGCGAATTCACTAAAGGATTGCGCAGCTTTTCCTGACGCAAAGCCTGTGCAAATAAGTCAAAAATTATGTTTGCTATTCACAAAGCCCTCGCAAAGGGTGAAATACGGTGTTAACTGCGTTGCGTTCGTCATTGCGTTGCTCTGCGCCGGTGTTATTAGCTCATATTTAAATTAGGTAATATGGGCGGAGAATGTTCCCCTTTCTATGCAAATGAACATTATTGCAAAACCCGCCCAATTCACAAAGATCGGCGCAAATTGCCTCACGCAGTCAAAGTGAAATTAATACCGTTTTCAGAGACGTGGTGGTATTTAAGCGCAAGGGGTGTGTCGCGGCCAGCCTGTCCGCTGATCATGGCAGCAGTGATTGTTGCGAGGCGAAGGCATCGCAATGCCAGGCATGTTGTTCGTGAGAGAATATTTAGAAGAAGGTCACTTTTTGATTTAACACTAGAACCACCGCGGTAACTGTTTGGACACCAGAGCGCGCAGCTCTTCAGCCAACTGGAGGATGAAGTCGCGTCTGGGGAGGCTCAGTTGACTTTGCGTCTCTCCACCCGTCCCCAGTGAGTCCAAGCTCCCCCAATGAATATAATAGCCTACATAGCACGAAACTGTGCGTATAATAGTCTATACGCGAAACTGCGCATTCCCTATAGCTGTTCATTGAACGGCTGGGGGGCGATATAGGTATAAATAAATAAATAAAACCATAGCCTACACAATATTTGTTTTATTTGAATGGTCTTGAAAATATTTTGCTTTTGTATCATAGGTGACGGCAGGTATCATCTTCAGCCATGGATGATGACTCCCGTGCGTAATCCTTCCAACGTTGGAGAGGCGGTGTACAACCGGGCTCACATCAGGACGCGCGGTGTGATTGAGTGCACATTTGGAATCCTGAAAAGCCGTTTAGATGCCTAGATCGTACCGGTGGGGCAATGTTATACACTCCCCCAAAAGTATGCCAGATCATCGTGCTGCAACTTGCATAACATAAAATGACAATTTTTCCTTTGTTCGTCTTTTCAAATCATTCCACCTCCGTTTGCAGTCTTCCGCGTTTACACACACAAATGGCACTGACTGAATTAAACCCCAAATATGATTTTTTGCTGCAGTCGTGATATTTTTTGCGGAGAGCTGTGAGACATGTTTTGAACCTCGTCCGTGAGGCCTTCAAGTTCGCTGTCTGGAAATCGTATCTTTCTTTTTCTGTCTGCATATCGTCCAATGATATGCATACGTTGTATGCGCTGTATGCGCAGTATTTATAGTCATTTCCTATATCAGCAGCAAATTGCACTCAGCCGCAAACACCGAATGGGCGTGTTTGCGCTGGGATATTATTAGCGCAATGTCTTTAGTGAATAGGTTTTTAAAACGGAGCACATAGCGGGCGCAACTGACGCGCAATATTATGGTGCAATTAGCGGGCGCAATTTGCTTTAGTGAATTCGCCCCTTGATGTGCCTCTCACTCATCTCAATAAACCTATCGATCAACTCATTTTGTTTCATGTTAAGTTTAATGAATTGGTGAAAGATGTACAGTGGACTACCGGGGAGGGTGCGTCTATTTCATTTATTGTCCGGCGCATATTTGATTGAGACCTTATTAATTGAGACACGTCTTAATCAGCTTCATTGAACTTGTCTGCCTGTTTTTTGTTTTGTTTTTTGTTTTATCCCAGGTGTTCCAGAAAGTGGCAGAGGAGAAGAAAGGGAAGGTACATGTGTTCTACTGTGGCTCTCCAGCTCTAGCTAAGATAATCAAGGCCCAGTGTGAGCGCTTCAGCTTCAAATTCTACAAGGAGAACTTCTGAGGGGGGGCTGTCTCTTCCAGCTCCACATCTCAGCCTCAATTACAGTTTTTTGTACTGGCTGACGCTTGTGTCTTAAACGACCAGATCCGATTCACATCTGTGTAATGATCGCTTCAAACTCTTCTAAACTGCACTATGCCATGATATACCTTTTACCCTACCCTTTTCTGTGTGTGTGTGCATGTGAGTGCATGCGCTGGTGTGTATGGGTGTATACGCACATATAGATGTGCATGCTTATCAATAAAGTCCTTCCTTTTCATTGTGGTCTAGAACTGTAATGCCTGCTGTTAATTGTGCCTGTCACATTTTTGCATTCCAAAAGAATGTTATTTTCTCACTACTGTCCACTTAGGAACTAGGCACTGACTAGCATGTAGTCCTTTGCTTACTCTATTTAAAGAAAAATAGAGATTGAGATATTGCTGTGATTTCCAATGGGTCGGATGTACAGATGTAATGTTTCTGATTAAATGTCCTTAGAAAGTTAGAATAGAAGATACAGTATTATGCACTTTGGTAGAGTAAATGTTGGTAAGAAACCAGAGATTATTGTATTCCAACCTGGCTGAGAAGCCATGGAACTGAATGGCATTACTGATGAGAATTCTACAAGTGGGGAAAATATCAAGTAATAGACAGTATTGTGATTCTATGTTGGGGAATAAGTATCTTATTAACATTGATTTGTTTCTTTCTGTGCAATGTTGGTAATCTATCCAAATATTATTTCTTTAGCTAGTAGTTATGGTAGGTGGGTAGGTAGTAGCCTACTGTATTGATACCCGTGGAGAAATTATGTTGTTACAGCACATTCAATACTAAAGTATAAATAAAATACACATTTACAGATTACTACTGTAGCAAGAAATCCAAATATAGGCTACAAGAGTGTAACAAAAAATAAACAAGTGGTTAATTGCCTAGGTTGTGCATAGGTTATGGTAGGCTATTGTAAATGTATTAGTTTGATAAATCCTTGTTAGTTTATACTATGAGAAAAAATGTAGTTTTTGTAAAAGTGCCACTATTTGAGTATCATAATGTAAAATGTTGTGACAGTACAAAACATTCTTCAAAACTTAGTGAATTGAGAATTAAACTTGAATCTGCCACAATGAATGTCTAGTTTCCTGCACTTGATTATATAGGCTATGGGGAGATATTTCAATGTATCTCTATCACCTAGCAACCACAACCAGCACCATGTTGGAAGAAGCCAATTTCTGTGTGATTTTCCCATGAACAAAATAAAATCACACCCAGGTGGTGAAGTAAGTGGTGTGCAGTTTTATGAGCAATCTCTACTGTCCTCTAGTGCTATAAGTGGCTTCACGTACGTTTTATTCATAGTTTTTGTCCAATAGAGTAGTGAGGTCTGGTCTGTGTTCAAATTCAGTAAACATGGCAAATGTTCACGAACGTTTGCAAACTATTTTAAACTAAGCTTAGCTTTGTCTTCACTGCAAATGTTTGCAAACATAAGCAAACTGTCTGAAAAGGTATTTTGCAGTGAACAAAAATAGATGGACTGAGGGAAATGTAATTTATGATTGAATGAATTGAATAACGGAGGCCTTTTTACTTCTAACTGAAATTAGTCTGTACTAGCGGGACTACATCCAAAATATATCATCCAGAAAATCATCGTTGATCACACAAGGGCTCTCTGTTCAAACATAACCGTTCAAAGATAACATGTTCACCACAAACGTTCGCCTTTTTTCGCTGAATTTTAATGCAGCCCTGATCTCTGAGGTCACTTTGTAAAAGTGCAAAGCTAATTTAAAAGTTGCTGCCATTTGATTCAAGGTTGTAAAGATTAATTGGATTCTGAAAATAAGGTAGGTTATGTGTTTAACAGAGTATGTTTTGTTCTAAAAGTTAAAACATCATTGAAGATGGGTTTTGTGAATCTTGAAGCCTTTAGTTGGTTCTGAGGTTGATGTTGCTAGTGATATAGCCTACTAAACATTTTTGAAACTGGACTACATGAGTCAAATGTCTTTCTGACTTGTCACCATTTTACTGGGATTTTGCATGTGAAAATTGCGTTTGTTGTAGCTACAGGTAAATCAGTCCATGGAAAAATGATTTAGCTAAGGCAGCTTTGTGTTTACAGTATGTGTGCACAGTATTTATTCAGTTTGGGTAATCTCACATCCTCTAGTGCTAGCTCAGGTTATGAAAAACATGGTGGCCATTTGACTGTTGTAGTCCATCCTATTTTAAGATTAGCACCCGAGGATCCTCTACACTGTTGGTGCTATCTTTCAATTCACTTGTAATAGATTAATTTGTAATAGATGTAGTGATACGTTGAATTTTGAATTGTTTTGAAATTTGCTTTCAGAGCAGTGATGCTGTGTTGCCGTCTCATGTTAACCCCACTGAGGGTGTCCTTCCATAGCGTGTGCTGGACATGCTGATTGTGATGACGCCACCGCTATCAGTGCCTGTAAACAGAATTGACCATGATGGAAATGTACTAGTTTACATATCTGGGTATATAGGTAGTAAGGTTGTCGAAAAGTATAGTCATTGTGAAGAGTGCAACATTTTGACCACAGATGTCCCTGATGATCCACGGTACACATTTCTGAGTTACAAACAGTACGCTGATCTCAACCTAGGAGAAAGGCCTTAAAGTGCCCAGCATGACATAGCTTTATCTAATCACAGCCCTGGAAAATAACTTTCGAAAAAGCATCACCTCAGTTATACACACTGATTGCTTGGGGGGGAGTTACAATGAGGGAAATAATTATTTGATCCCCTGCTGATTTTGTATGTTTGCCCAATGACAAAGAAATTATCACTCTATTATTTTAATGGTAGGTTTATTTTAACAGTGAGTGACAGAATAACATCAAAAAAATCCAGAAAAACACATTTCGAACAAGTAATACATTGATTTCCATTTGATCGCATGAAATAAGTATTTGATCCCCTATCAACCAGCAAGATTTCTGGCTCCCACAGACTGGTTAAGTCTATGAGGCACACAAATTAGTCCTCTCCCTTGAAGAGAGTGCTTCTAATCTCAGCGCGTTACCTGTATAAAAGACACCTATCAACAGAAGCAATCAATCAATCAGATTCCAAACTTTCCACCATCGCAAATGGAAGAAACACAAAATAACTGTCAATCTCCCTCGGTCTGGGGCTCCGCTCCAGTGGAGTGGCCTAGCCAGTCTCCAGACTTTAATCCAATAGAAAATCTGTGGAGGGAGTTGAAGCTTTGAGTTGCCAAACGTCAGCCTCGAAACCTTAATGACTTGGAGAGGATCTGCAAAGAGGAGTGGGACAAAATCCCTCCTGAGATGTATGCAAACCTGGCGGCCAACTACTAGAAACGACTGACCTCTGTGATTGCCAACAAGGGTTTTGCCAAGTACTGTCATGTTTTGCAAAGGGGTCAAATACTTATTTCACTCATTAAAATGCAAATCAATGTAACGTTTTTGTGATGTTATTCTATCTCTCCAGTCCAAAATGGCTGCGGCCCGGCTCAGTTCCTGGGCGTTTTGGTTCCATAGCAGAATGAAAGGAGTGTACCCTCTTGGCATTCCATACTCTTTGGTACCGTTGCACACCAACATTAGGAGGCAGGCAGTAGGAAAGCAGAACACCGGCTCAGACACACGGAGGTATAATATAATGCCCAGACAGCACTAGAAGTATAAATATCACAGCGTAGATATTTACACCATAGGAATCGTGGGAAACAAACACATATTTTGAGATATGTCTGTGTAGCTTAAAAAGGTAGGAGTCGTGACAAGTTAGTCGAAATGAGTATGAGTTTGAAATTACCAACTGCCGCTAGTGGAGCTCTCCACCATCTGTGTGAATGGGGAGCCCTTCAAACAACACTGAATATTTCAAAAACTAAATGACATCGCTTTGATATTTGAATGTGAGTGAAAGCATTAAAATCAGACCTTTTTGGTGTATACTGAAATATGTGAAAGTACTGTGAAAATTGTAAGAGTATTGGCAGTTTGCAAAATGTGTGGATATTTTCAAATCAGCCACTTCCACCAACTGAACATTCCATCGTTCATTTCAATAGTGGTGAGGTAATGTCATCATTTTGTAGGCTAAAAAGTTAGCAAACCCCTATGAGAAAAATGAATGGGATTCATGAAAAATGCAGAAAATATCTGTTTAGCAGAGACTCCCAGAATAGAGTACATTTTTTTCTTAAAGTTCACATAAATGAAGATGGATTTTGTGAATTTCAAAGCCCTTTGGCTCTGAGGTCGATGTTAAGTCATAATTGTCAAGACATGCCACTCCTCTCACTTGATATCATGGATAGCTGGTCCTGGCTGCAGCTGAGCACTCTCCCTGGCCACCCAGATTCACACTCTCAGGTTTACTTGGGGTGGGGATAGAACAGTCCATTGGCTCTTCTTGATGGGTAATAAAACACAGAGGGTAATTCATTGTAATGCATATACAGTGTATGGTGCCGCTAAGGTGGAAAAGCACTATATAAGTGCAGTCCATTTACCATTTACCATTTACTGACAGCTCAACAATCATAAGTCTCCCTAGCATAGTTGTGCTCATCCCTGACCACCTCGGTGTTGATGACGATCTGGTTACTCTCCTATCTTCTGTTTACAGGCGCTGATATCGCTGACATCATCACACTCTGCAGGTCGAGTACACGCTGTGGAATGACAATGTATAACCACCTTAGTGTACGTTATTCTTTGTCATATGACTTACTCTTATTGTTAGTGTGTAAATAACCTTTTTTTTTTTTTACACTACCTAGCTAGGCCTAGTTATTGTCATGGTTAGTGTAACCACTGTAAACTAACTGGAATTGCTCTGAGACTTGCTTCAGGTTGACATGTTTTTTTTATCTGTCCTGTACACAGAAAGGCATCACACCACAGTTAGCTTATAGAGATGGAAAAGAAGGTCCCAGACAAGCAGTGTCAACTGGGACCATCTTTAAATGGCTGTGATGTGATGCACCTTTCTGTGTACAGGTCAGATAAAAATCATGTCAACCCGAAGCAAGTCTCTGAGCTATTCCTACAAGTTTACAATGGTTAACTGTAAACTGAGTGGTTACACTAGCTAACTAGCTAGCTAGCACTGACAGGTCCAGTCAATTTCAATTTCTACACTTTTGTAAACAAATTAAACCAACAATTACCTATCAGGATTTTTTGTGAACAGCTAATGATAGCTAGCTAACTTAGCTAGCACTGACAGGTCCAGTAAACGTCAACTTCAATTTGTACACTTTTGTGAACATGTTAAACAAACAATTACCTGTCAGAATCTTTGGGAAACCGGTGAAAGGCAAGCTCTGGACATGTAGCCTACTCTGATAGTTCTGACAATTTATTGCAGAACACACCTTCGTTTTTCCAGACGTATTTCGGCAGTTGTAGTCTTCATGATGACCTGACTGGATGAATTCTGCTGCAGATAATCCATAATAGCGGAAAAGCCACATGAGCACTCTCTTCAAGCGGGTGCCAAAAATTCGCCTAACTGTCCCCTCTTGGCATTCCATGCTCTTTGACGGTACTGGCGACTTCTGATTAAACGGACACACATTTTGCTCCGAGAAACTCTGAGTGCATGCTCTTGTTCTTGTTTAATTGTTGTTATTAAATCTATTTCTGCAATAACTGCACTTATGGCTGTGTTTATTCTACATTAACGTTACTACTCGTTGCTTCGGGAGTCTCCTTTGCCAGCAGCCTCAACGCCAGACCCCAATAGTTATTTTGCTGATACACTGCGTTAGATACACTAATTACGTTACTGCATGCTGCAGATCTCTCTATGGGTGAGGGACACTCCATGCAAAAATCTGTTTTTCAAATTTGGTGTTAAAAAAAAACAACATTTTTTTTCTTTTTTTTCTCTCCAAATCCTGGCAATTCAATGGTAGCGCCGGAATCCCGGCGACACCAATCAGATAACGACTTTTGCGATCGGACGCTCCCATCCAACCTGGCTCCGCCCATCTAATCTGGGCTAGCGTCCGTCATTTGCTGCTACGACCTGTCACTCTTTTAATTTTGACAGGTCAATACACCCTCAGAAAACCAGCTTGTGTGGCGAAGTGGCACAGACTCTATTATGCGGTAGCCTAAAGCGCAGCGATTTAATGTAATATTTGAGTCTGGAGAGCGATAATATTATACATCCAGACTCAAATATTACATGAAATCACAGCAATCTAACGTAATATTTGAGTCTGGAGAGAGATAGTCTCTCTCCATACTCGAATATTACCTTGAATCCCTGTGCTCGCTACGTAATAGCTTACAGTCAGTGCCACTTCACCGCCCAAACTGGTATTCTGAGGGCATATCGACGGTTCAAAATTGAAAGAGTGACAGGTCGTAGCAGCAAATGAGAGACGCTAGTCCAGGTTAGATGGGCGGATATCTATGGGTGGGAACGCCTGATCGCGAAAGTCGTTACTGATTGGTATTGGAATTGCCAGGATTTGAGCACCAGATCGCCAAAAAGTGAAATAAAATTATATTTTGTCAAATGTACGCATTCACAAGTCACGTTAGCTAAACTGACGTTAACTCACTCATTCCTGAATTTAATTATTGAATTGCTAACCACTGACATGGGCTACTACATTACAGGTACAAGATTTTTCTTCAGAATATGAAAATGAATGATGCATTATGATAATCACATTTTTGTCCCATTTTGCTGCAGTCAGGCGAAAACTTTTCTTTATTTTATTTTAATTAGAAGCTAGGCGACCATCTCTGAAATGAAAAACAGGGGCAGGTCACTTTAGGCCCTATATATTTCAACAAGATATCCAATGTTATTACTAACGAAATAAAAAAGGGGGACATTTCCAGTTTTACATATTTTTAGCACTGTAAATGTAACATAATACGTCAGGCATCCACTCACTCTGTCTTTGATTAGTAGCTAGATACCTTACAATCGGGGCTCTGCTATATTGACTGCCTGTTTCTACAGTTTCCTGTACTGGGAAGCTAGCTTGCTAGCTACGCTAGTTACGCAGTACACGGGTGTAGCTATCACAACGCATTAGCTGCATGTCTAGCGGAAAACATTTACATCGTATTTCCCATATGAAATGAATGTTTTTAATTGTAATTATCTTAGGTTGTTAGTAGTCAGTCGTTTTAGTAAATCTGTTGAAGGCAGCGGGTAAGCTAGTGCTACTTGCTGTAGCTGGCTATATTCATGTTTACTAGCTAGCTAACTGTCCAGCTAGCCTTGTCGGGTACGCCTATGATGTCAAATTTCAAGAGAAATTCAAGAAAGAAAGGTAGGCCATGGCCTCTTGAGCGATTGGATTAGCAAACCTGTTGTTGTTTTAACAATCTAACGATTGTCTGTTTACATAGCTAGCTAATGTCATTTTAAGTTTTCTCTGAAAATGAGCGTTCTAGTTTTTTCTGCTAGCTCGTTAGCCAATGCTAATATCCGGGACGGGCAAGATTTGCTATCCTACTATCTCCCCTCCCTAGCAGAAGGCTAGCTGGCTAACTTGCGCTAGCTATTATTTGTATTGGCTGGTTACCAAGTTGAGCGGGATAACACGGCTAACGTTAGCTGGTTTTCTGGGTTAGTTAAGTTACACCTTTCTTGTGATCTTTGGCAAAAATTCTTGGCTACAAAATTGCTTTGTCACTTTTACATGATATCACATTGATATGAAGCAGATAACGTTAGTAACTTAGCTAGTGAAAGCCTTTCTGTATGAAGACTTTAGCTTTGTCTATCGAATATGACACGTAGCTAACCAGTTAGCTGCAAGCTAGCATTTTCTAGCTAGCTAGCTACATTTGTTTATTTCAGCTAGCTAAGGTGTTTGATTGTTGCAATGCAATGGATCCTAACGTTGTTTCATTTGCTAGCTAACGACGTTACACCAAACTTCGCCTATCAGACCAACTAACGTGGTTCTACCAACTAGTTATAGCTAGTGTTATACTACCAGAAAGTTGTCTGTTCAAACTATGTAATTGGATGACCGCTTTGATAGTTATCTAGCTAGCTTGCTAGGTAAAGGATACTACATTCTAAAATGCATATCTACCTAGCTAACCAGTTAGGGAATTAGTACTTTGGGTAAAATGTTGATGCTTGTCCAGCTGCACTGACCTTTGCTGTGGTCTTAGATTAGCCTGTTTGCTTTTGTTGAGTCTGAAAGTGAATCTAATATTGGGATACCATGTTTCTCAGACCTCTCTCCTATCTCTTTCAGAGGAGGGTTCTGACAGCCAGACAGCCTGCTTTGGTCTGCCATGGTTATCAGTCACCAGCTGAAATTGTCATCAGCATTTACCTAGCTAATATGCTTAAGAATTTGTTGATACTGATTTCAGCTTTACACGTGTTAATATTACACTGTTGGCCCCTGATTATGTATTTAACCACATGCCCAACAAGTCTATTAGGTGTATTATTATTATTATTGTTATTATTAGTAGTAGTAGTAGCAGTAGCAGCGCTAGTAGCAGCAGCAGCAGTAGTAGTGTTGGTGGTGGTGTACTTTATTGACCCTGGAAGGAAATTGATATTAGACATACTAGCTAGTTCACCACGTCTCTCATAAGTCAGTCTTTGTATTTCGGTCATTAATGGTGCTTTGTGCCACTTGATTTAGGTCCAGTAAGTGCAAGTGTGTTTCCAAATTGGGTGGGTTAATAGAATTCAGTTACACTTGGTAGACACTTTTTAACAAAACGTGTCCTCAGCATTTACTTGTATTTACTAACACATGTAGGCTTATGTGGTATGCCTTTGTCAGGGACCGCACCTAGCCTTTGGCAGCCCCTAGCCGACATGTACTGCAAGGAAGCCACAGCATTCCCCTATTCACTATATAGACACACAGATAAATCACAATGCCTTATCACACCACCCCAACCCCCCTGATTGTAATTTAGAGATAAGTCAAGCCAAATAGAGAAGGCTGGTGAGCTGTGCCTGAAAACCAAATTAATGAAAATTCCAGAGCACAATGATGATCTGTGTTTGGGCGTCTGTCTTTCTTGGAATTGCGGCTAGGCCCACCCCGTCATGGTTTTAAAATAATGTGCTAGGCCGAGCCTGCCAATGATTGTGTGTTCCCCTCATTTGACTCTTGTGTTGTTGGTCATCTTTGTTTACTGGAAAAAATCCCGCCCAAGTGTTAGAAAAATGTTCCTGGCATTTAAATGTCTTTTGAGTTCCAAATCTAAGATTTTTAAGAGGGTGCTAACTGATCTCTCTGGTAATTTTGTTTTGATACTGCTGCATTTTTTATTTGTTGTAGTGTTTTGCCAAATTGTGACCAAAATACGACTATTTCTAAAGACTGCATGCATCTTTTAGGCAAACTTCCAGTTGTGTGGTCTCGAGTTTTGGCTGTGGGTGTAGCCAGCATGGGAGCTGCCCCGGGCTGGCATGGTCCTTATTAAGGACGCAAGATATTTTAGAACCGATCTCCTAAATAGCACCCTAGCCCACATTGGGGAGTGCTGCCTCTAGCTGTCAGTAAACATAATAATTAGGCCAATCTGCTTATAATAAACATGTTGAAGTTGGCCTTGGTGTCTATATTGTCAAATTTTCCCACCTAATTTTTAAACCCTTTACACTGGGCAACTCCGCTTCTCTCTATGTCTTTTACGAAACCTTCCTCACAGCCAACTCAAAATCCCATTCTTCACCCTCCCCCTCTCCTCCCAGCATAGACTGTCCATGGCGAGTGTGTGGCAGTAGCAGAAGTGACTGACGGTCCCCCCTGAGCAGTCAGCCAGCCAGCCAGCAGAGGGAGGCCAGCAGAGGCAGCGAGGGTAGAGCAGTGGACCGGAGCCCCTCCTCCCAGGAGGACGACCGCCATGGCCTCCCGCCAGAGGAACTCTGTGCGCATCCTGTCCAGCCGGGAGCGGGGCTCGCAGGCCTTCGGCTCCCAGCGCCTCCTGCAGCAGATGGTGGAGGAGAAGGTCCGTTGGATGAAATGGCAGAATCAGGTGAGCGGAGGCGCCGGGGACGGGAGGGTGGAGAAAGGAACGGCGCCCGTGTTTCAGACGAAAGGACAGACGAATATAGACAAGGGGTTTTTGTCGTCCATAGACAGCAGCACTCCACATTGCATGCTTTAACACTTAGTGGAATATGGTGTTGAATGCCCCGATCTGCCCACTCTCACTCTCTCCAGTGGGCGTTTTGATCTGGGACAAAGCTATTGCCTTTAACTCATCGCCATGGAAACCCAGCCGAGTGTATATCTCGATCATTTTTAATCTATTTCTGGGAGTCATAACTCAATACTAAGTTGGTGCTGAAACAATTAAAGGGGATTGGCATGGTTATATAAAGACCTACTTAAAAGACCTGCTGATTTGGGAATGTGTAGTCACACTGTGTACTCTTAACGCGTGTTTAAAAAATAAACAAAACATCACGTACCTCCCGTGTAAGATTGGCTTATGCTTTGTTTGTTTGCTCCCCTTCAGAAAGTGGAGCTGCCGGACAGCCCTCGATCAACGTTCCTGTTGGCGTTCAGCCCGGACCGGTAAGGGACCCCACCACATAAATGGGTTCATGGGAAGTGCCTGTTATAACGGCACTACATTCAATCCTGCTGCCCTTCTATGCCCCCCCTCCAATAGGACCCTAATGGCTTCCACCCATGTCAATCACAACATCTACATCACCGAGGTGAAAACTGGAAAGTGCCTGCATTCCCTGGTGGGCCATCGCCGTACGCCCTGGTGCGTGACCTTTCACCCCACCATCCCTGGCCTGGTGGCCTCCGGGTGCCTTGACGGAGAAGTCCGCATCTGGGACCTACATGTGAGTGGCACTCGGCGTTCAAATCAGACCTCCAGAAAAGAGTTCTTCTTAAATAGATTAAATAGTGGTGTTACTTTCAGGAAAATTGAATGTTAACTTGTAACTGTTGAGTACAATATTTATTTAACCTCTGTGCCAAACCGCCCGTCCTTCACAGTAATGCAGGGAGCTGTTCATACTGTATACACCATTTACTAGACGCTGTTCACATGGTGCTGAACTGTCTCGAAGCCATACATTTTACGATAGTCATGCCAACATCTGAATTGGTTACAACCATTGTCTAATAGTTTCCTCATATACTTACGACTGCGGCCTCCCCCTCCGTGGCCTTGCAGGGCGGCAGCGAGAGCTGGTTCACAGAGAGCAACGTGGCCATCGCCTCGCTGGCCTTCCACCCCACCGCCCAGCTGCTGCTCATCGCCACCAACAACGAGCTCCACTTCTGGGACTGGAGCAGACCCGAGCCCTTCGCCGTGGTCAAGACCGGCAGCGAGACCGAGAGAGTCAGGTCTGGTAGACCCCCCCCCCCCCTAGCTCAGACAAGACACATGAGCCAAAAAGAAAATGTTTTCGCGTTAGATGTCGCTCTATGGATGATTCTAGTCGATGTTTGTCTCACCCCATAGGGCCCAGGAGGGGCTGGAGAGACATAGGGATCACAATTTCGGTCTGGCTGAGTTCCGAATCACGTACTTCCATACTTTATAATACGCCAACAGTTGATGTAGTATGTCCCAATACATAGTATGCCACATGCAGTATGGCAAAAATACCAGGATGTCCCACTACATCCGGTCATATTTTGCAGTATGCAAGCCAGCAACTTTTCTGTCTATTCTGACCCACAATCCTGTGCTCAGCGGAAATGCTGAAATCTCACATGTGCGAGTCGCGCCGGAGGCGTTTTGATGAATCCCAGCTGTGGACGAATGTGGCTTTATGGACAGCGACGGATGTGGTCAAATTTCAAGGTGCAATGTTATGACAAGACATGTCCCAATTGGATGTACACTGCGTGCAAAGTACATTATTTCTAAGGGTAGCTGTAGTACGTACTGGTAGTAAAAAGTAGAAGTATGCGATTCGGAACGCAGCCTCTGGCAGGTCTGTCAGCATTTTTTTTTTAGCCAATCAAATCGCATTGAGCAGGTGAAGCCTCTAATTGCATTGGACAGATCCAGCCAGTTAAAGTTTTTAGCTTGGAAGAATGGAAGCCGAGGATCAAGTTCAAACAGTATGTAATCACCTCAATAACAATAGAAACCTAATACAAAGCTTGTAAGGCTGTCATTAAGAGGCTGACTTTGCAGCAATATTGGTCGCGAACGCTGAAGAGAGCAAATTACAGGCCGAGCCCAATAATGATATGAAGTGTTAATGTTGCTTTGGGGGAGATTTTCGTAGCTGTCAGTAGGTGACTCAATGAAATTGAGTTGTTTATCCGGGGGTGAGCGTACGTGACCATGGAGTTGGGGGGGGGGGGGGGGTCATCTGGGGTCTGTGGCAATGTGGTGTGAGACGTATCTGGCGATCGCCCTTGTTTTATAAGAATATTGCTGAAAATGGAAAACAGTAACTGGCCTTTTGTTGGGAGCGGTGGACCATTTGACGCTAAAATATATTTCTATATTTAGGTTGGTGAGGTTTGATCCTTTGGGGCACAATCTTCTCACAGCTATAGTGAACCCCTCCAACCAGCAGGTGAGTCTCTCCATATACAATCTGAGGAACTGAGGAGTTCTTAAAATAGGATATGTGCTCTCAGGCTGAATGAATAGTTTCTTTCACAGCAAAAACAACTGTAGTATAACTTGATATTTGTTGTTGTGTTGTCTCCCAGAATGAAGATGACTCTGAGGTGCCCATGGACAGCGTGGAGATGCCCCACTTCCGCCAGCGCTCCTTCCTGCCCTCCCAGCCGGTCCGCCGCACGCCCATCCTCCACAACTTCCTCCACATCCTGTCCTCGCGCTCCTCGGGGGCGCCGGCCGGCGGGGAGCAGCCCCGCCCCAGCGCCGAGGCCGGCGGCGAGCCTCCCAGCATGCCCCTGGGCCAGTACCCCACCTCCCACGAGCGCGGGCCGCCCTACCCGGGCTGCACCCAGCACCTCGGCATGGTGTGCCTGTGCAGCCGCTGCACATCCAACCGCAGCCCCTCCCTGGGCGAGGGCCCGCCCCCGGCCTCCGCCAGGGCCCCCCCGGAGCCCCCCCACGCCTCCACCTTCTCGTCGGCGCGGACCGAGCCGCGGCAGCCCTCCGAGCGGCCCTCCGCCTTCACCTCGGTGTACTACGCCGGGGGCAGCTCCATGAGCCGCTCCGTACCGACCCCCCACCTGGCGGGTCAGCCTCTGAGCCAGCAGCCCCCCGGCCACGAACCCTCCGCCCGTCTGCCCGGGCCCGACTGGACACGCAGCCTGCTCAACATGCGCGCCGGCGCCGAGGGCGGGGCCGGGATGCTGCCCCCCCGGACCAGCTCCTCCTCTGTCAGCCTCCTGTCGGTGCTCCGACAGCAGGACGGCAACTCCCAGTCCCCCGTGTATACCTCCGCCACCGAGGGGCGGGGCTTCCCCCCGCAGGGCCCCGAGCCGGGCTCCGCCGGGGCTAATCAGAGAGGGGGAGGGGGCGGCGGCGGAGGGGCGGGCACCAGCAGCGGGCACCACCCCTTCTGGGACGGCACTCGCAGCAGCAACCCGGCCTCCTTCCGCAACGTCTTGCAGTGCAACTTGAGCCGCTACTTCATGGAGTTCGACCGCATGCAGGACCTGGAGTCGCCGCTGGGGGGCGCCGGCGGTGTGGAGGGCGGCCAGGAGCCGACGCAGGAGCTGCTCAACAACAACATTGACCCTGAAAGGCCCGGACCCTCGTCCTCGGCCTCCACGCACTACCAGCCCCCTCCCCCGCCCCCCCACGGCGCGGAGAACAACCCCCCTCCCTCCGGCTCGCAGGCCCACTCCTCCAGGGGCCACCTGAACCGCTGCCGGGCGTGCCACAACCTGCTCACCTTCAACCACGACTCCCAGCGCTGGGAGCGCACCAGCCCGGCCTCGTCCACCTCCGCCTCCACCCTGGAGCCGCCCTCCTGGCAGCCCCCCAGCCCAGCCTACGAGGAGGGGGGCCAGGGGCCACGGAGAGACCCCCAGGCTCAGGAGAGGAGGGCCCCGGTGAGGGAGCCCAGCGAGCAGACCACCGGGGTCGTCGGTGTCGGCGGCGGCGGTGGCGGCGGCTCGGTGCCCTTCTCCATCGCTGTCTCCAATCCCCAGTCCGGGGAGCAGACGGTGGGCCTGGTGTACAACCAGGAGACGGGCCAGTGGGAGAGGGTCTACCGGCAGGCCGCCTCGGGCCGCTCGGCAGACGCACCGCCAGAGGCCTTAAACCAGGAAATGCCTGTGGAAAACCCGGACGAGGACTCTCTCAGGAGGTAAGGAAGCAGGACCTGAGGAAGGGGGCCTTTTGGCCTCTGAGGGCTTTTGCTCAGACTTGGGCCCTGTTTACACGACAACGACCCCTGCGTAAAACGGAAACATTTTGTTGCGGTGCGGCCTTTCAACGGCATGACAACGGTGTTTTGGGGGCCTGAAACCGGGTTCCAGAGTGGAATGATTCAAGAACGCCACCCTTATCGTTGCCGTGCGAACTGGCAATACGCAATTGTTGTGAAAACGGTGACAACACTGCCTAATAGGCATGCGTGATAGAAGAATATGAGGGATGTAGCCTACTTTACTAACTTTACTACTCACAACACAGTGTAGTGAGATAATGAAAGGAAACAAATAACTAAATAAAAGGAGAACAAACTAAATATAAGCCAATTAATTTAGTGACAAAAAAAGATTTGCGCATGGTAACTCACCCCAAACGAGACCAGTTTTAAAACCCCAGTTTTAAAACCCCGGAGCCACATCTGGATACCCTAAAGCATTTTAGTCCCTCGCCAGACGACTTAGCTGACTGGGCACAACGATTGCTGTCCATAATCTGGGCATTAACGGGCAATAATGGGAAATACCATTCAGAACGAGACCTAGGACTAGCCTATTGACTGCAGAGGGAGAGACCTACTGCATATAGAAAAGAAAAACATAATAATAATAATAACACAGAATAGCTAAACAAAATATAGTAGAACCGAGTAGAATAGCCTGGTAGCAAAATGACATATTTTTATAGCATAACCTACAAATCAGCTAGGCCATGAAGCCCAAGGCAGTCGATATGGCTAAAAGACACGTCATTTTTAGGTTCACATCATATCTGTGTGCTGTTAAAGATCCGTTTTTATATATGATATAACAAAATATAAATGTGTAAGACTGTGCTTACTATTGTGAAATAATAATAGGCCTACATTTTACACAGCGGTCTCGGTCTGACAGGTGTGTGAAAACCTGGTGGAAGCGGTGTTAATAAAGGATGTGAATGAATTAGATTTCTTTAACAGTAATGTCAAATTACCAACATTTCTTAAAATGGAGATCTCACTCCTCCAGCAAAAAAGTTGCCGCACTTTAAGCCCTAGCCTACTGTGATCAGCAGGGAAACATTTGTTAGGCTACATGAAGGCAAACAAAAAACATTTGTGGCAAAGACCTGGGAGAACAAGCGTTTGGTGGGACTATTTTGTGAATGGCTCGAGCATAGATGGAAGGAACACTTCCGTAGGCCATGTCCAAAGCCTGTAGCCTGCTGGCTTGGCATGCAAAGCCTACTACAGCGTTTTCAATCATTTTTGCGTATCCGTTTGAATGCGGATCGTTATCACAATACTGTTGTGTGAACGTGGACGTTTTGTAAAACGCAAAAGAAAAACGTTCCTGTTTAGGAAAATTCGTAGTCTTGTAAACGGGGCCGAATTCAACAAGTTGATTATACCGTTTGTAATCCACTGGCACAGTCACACCCATACAGTATGTCTTCTCTGACAGAGTTTTTACAGTTGGAGACTACATCTGGTCTCCTTTTTTCAAAGACTGAATGGGAATTGATTCAGATTGCATGTGATTCTCTTGTTTCTGCTGTGAACAGGAGGCTGTTGGAGTCCTCCCTGCTGTCTCTCTCCCGTTATGACATGGCAGGATCCAGGGATCACCCCATCTACCCAGACCCAGCCAGGTAAACAACACACGCACAACAACACCCAACCACACCTTTTACGAAATACTATTATTGAGTTGGAGCTTCCGTTGACACTATTAAAAACCATTTGAGCTGCCCCATCTGTTTATTAGGGTGGTCCTGTGTGTAGATGGTCGGGGCTTTGGCTGTATACAGAATGTGGATATGTAGGCCTACTAGCAATGTAACCACATCATGTCCCTGTTGATTCTAAACGGTTAGGAAACGGGAAGAGAACGAGGGCTGTTACTAGTGTCGGGCCCACCCTCCCCCCCGTAACTAGGGCTGGGTTTAAAAAATTGATTCATCGATTCTGAATCAAATGATTCCGAATCGATTCATGAATCCCAAAATTGATCTTTTATTTAATGAATGAATGAATAAATGAAGGAATGAAAAGTTCATTAATTCATTCACTGATTCATTCATTCATTTTTGGAAATCAGTATTGATACCCAGCCATAGTATTGATGTGTTGCATAACTTGGCAGTCATGTTATTAAGGTTACAGCTAAAAAAAAAACTGATTTTAGTAACTCTAACCGAATCGATATTGAATCGAATCGAATTGTGATAATCGATTCTAAACCTTGTGAATCGGAATCGAATCGATTCTTGAAATTCTAATCGATCCCCAGCCCTCCCCGTAACCCAGCTGGCCCTGCTTGTCGCCCCGCAGGCTGTCCCCAGCAGCCTACTACGCCCAGCGGATGATCCAGTACCTGTCCAGGAGGGACAGCATCCGCCAGCGCTCGCTGCGCTACCAGCAGAACCGCCTGAGGACGCTGTCGTCCTCCTCGGACAGCCCTGCCGGAAACCCCTCCGCCTCCATGGAGAACAGCGAGGTGGACTTCGAGGAGCTCGAGTGAGTCCGCCAGAAAAGAATCTATCACTCTCGTTTCATTTGCGTTTCATTTCCCTTCGCCTTCACACGGAGCCAGGGATCCGGAGATGTGTTGTTTTCTTTTGACCCATCATCTTCTATTCGCTACAGTGATAACGGAGACCGGACGAGGCACAGAACGCCACGCAACGCCAGAATGTCTGCCCCCTCGCTCGGACGCTTCGTCCCTCGGTAAGTCGGTTCCTCGCCCGAGGTCGCGCCGGGAAGGCCGAGCTGTCGGCGTTGACAAACGGAGACGCAGGGTCGCAACAGAGAGCTTAGAATGGCCCCTTCTCATCGTTTCTGTCCTCCTCCCCAAAGGCGGTTCCTGTTACCCGAGTACCTGCCCTATGCTGGAATCTTCCATGAAAGGGGACAGCCTGGTTTGGCCACGCACTCCTCGGTGAACAGGGTCCTAGCAGGTACAGCTCCAAATCATGTCACTATCAGTACATGTCACATTGCACATCTCAAATTGCAGTAGTATCTAATTTCCATTACTTGCTTTGCCCTATCAAATATCAGTGCCAGTGGTCTTCCACCACTATTCATTCAGCCCCGTTGCTAACGGCTAGCCAAGAACTTTGCTCGTGACCTTTGTTGGCCCGACCAATGGCATTGTTCTCATCCGGGTAGCTCCAACCACTAACGTTGCTCATGTTTTTCAGGCGCCTCCATCGGGGACGGCCAGTCTGCGGTCGCCAGCAACATCGCCAACACCACCTACCGGCTGCAGTGGTGGGACTTCACCAAGTTTGACCTGCCGGAGATCAGCAACGGTACCGCAGCCACATCCCGTTGTTGTTTGTTCAGCCAGCTGCAATGTTTGTCTTGACTGATTGGATCTACCTCAGAGGCTAGGTTCGTTCGGTGTCGACCTCTCATCCCATGTTCTCGGTCTGCCCCCCCACACCCCCTTCAGCCTCAGTCAATGTTCTGGTGCCAAACTGCAAGATCTACAACGACGCCAGCTGCGACATCTCGGCCGACGGGCAGCTCCTGGCTGTCTTCATCCCCAGCAGCCAGAGAGGGTTCCCCGACGAGGGCATCCTGGCCGTGTACTCGCTGGCCCCGCACAACCTGGGGGAGATGCTCTACACCAAGAGATTCGGTGAGTCACGCAGTGACCCCAGGAACCCTGAGATGGAATTTTATCGTTGGTCCGCCTAAGAATAGATGGGATACCTGTAAAGTGGTATTGTTTGCTAATTGCGTGCTCTTATCTAGTCTGTTTGATATTTTGATATTTTATTAAAGGAGTAGTAAAGGGAAAATGCATGTTTAGCCCTGTTTTAAGGTTACTTATGATCATATACAATGGTTCAGATCAAAACGTTGACAAAACTAGCACTTTTGAGAAAGTCTGATAATTGCTCTACCACCGTTTAGGTCATACAATGGATGTGGGTGGGCACCGTGAAAAATCTTTCAATTATCAGACTTTCTCAAAAGTGCTAGTTTTGTCAACATTTTGATCTGAATCATTGTATATGATCATAAGTAACCTTAAAACGGGGCTAAAAATGCATTTTCCCTTTACTACTCCTTTAAGGATCCCCATTAGCTAGTGCCGTAGCAACTAGCTAGTCTTAAAAAAAAAAAACTGAAATTTTAGACTGGATTTCACTATTAATTTGGTCATTTGACTGTCATTCTATTCAGGTCCCAATGCCATCTCTGTCAGCCTGTCTCCCATGGGCTGCTATGTGATGGTGGGCCTGGCCTCACGCAGAATACTGCTGCACCCCTCCACCGACCACATGGTGGCGCAAGTGTTCAGGCTGCAGCAGCCCCACGGTGGAGAGACCTCCATCAGGGTGAGACTGAGACTATGCAGAGGGAGTAACTAGAACAGGGTTCCCATTCCAAAAGGTCTATTCCAGGCATGGGAAGTCAGGGGATTTTATCTTTTTTGGGGGAAAGTCATGGAATATCAGGGAAATTTGTAAGCAGCATGTTTAAATTTGAGTTGTCGTTGGATCAAAATGTAATATTTCCATGCAGTATTTTTCTTTATTGGGTTATTTCACACGTTTCCCATATTGTGGCACGTGAGTGGTTGTTCATCAATAACTGCTGGCAATCACTTCGGTCAAGATATACAGTCTCCTGTACTGTAGCTTTGGCTATAAAATGATGACTTCAAAAGACTGAGTGTTAAGAGTTGGCCTAGTCAACAGAAAAGCTAAATGTTTAGTTTCTAAATTTACTTTCAATCTATATGGGAGAGGGAGTCCTCTTCTGCTCTACACAAACACGCCTGTTTTCTGTTCATAGGTCATAGAAATTCAGCTTTTTAATCAGTGAATGTCAGGAAAAATTTGACTTAGTGTGGAACCATGCTAGTTTCTCCACTATGAAGGTTCGCCTTCAGATTGTAGAATTCATTGTTCTAGATTTTATATCTGTATTCTTTTATGTCAGTCTATGAAAGCATTGCACCATATGAAATTTCCAATATATCTCCCTCAAAAACAGTATCCAAATAATAATGCTGCATTCCATTTGGCCCAGGAAGTTGTGATTTACGAGATACTACTCACAGTTTTAACTGGAATGCCTTTCTCAAATTGTTTGCTCCACTTGTGAACTCATACCACTCAACCCTACCCCGAGTTCGCTCTGGAAGCCGTGAACAAGATGGCAGTTCCCTGTGTAACTAAGTGAAACTTTAGTAATACTGTTTTATAAGCATTTGTGTCTCATTAAATCAGTCGTACACGCAGTATTCCCAAACTGTTATCTGAGGACAGGTTCACTACCCCTTTTGTATGCACAAAATACTGCGTAGTGCATTATCTACTGGTTTGAGAAACCAAGCTAGCTAACGTCCATCTTTGTTCCGAGCTGTTGTCTAATGTCTAACCTTAACACGGTTACCTCATGGGTGACGTCATTTTCCATCTCTCCCACCTCCCACCTCTCCACTTCCCAGACAAACAGAGCATCCTTGTTATGCTGCATCAGGTTTTTGTATTGCCAGTAGCACTACAATATAAAACCACTGCACTTTTTAAATGGATTTATTGAATGGCTCCTCCACTGAACATCATTGGCATTACGTAGCCATTACATCCAAACCATTTTCCTCAAAGCATAAACACATCAAGTGGATCATTGTAGATAGACATCACTTTGTTTTTGTTTTTTACATGTCACTTTTCAACAGTTTTACGGTAATGCATAATTTTGTTTGCAATTTACCGTCATTTCTGTGATTGGTTGTTTATGTTGTTGTTTGTCATCGTTACCTAGATGGTGTTCAACGTGGTCTACCCCATGGCGCCCGACCAGCGCAGACACGTCAGCATCAATTCAGCCAGATGGCTACCAGACCCGGGCATGGGGCTGGCCTACGGAACCAACAAAGGGGACCTGGTCATCTGCAGGCCTGTGTGAGTCCTCCTGTCCATATCCACCCAGAATCCTGCTAAACCACTTCTCTCTTAACATTGCGTTGTACCAGTATTTTCAGGCTTAAATGTAAGGTAGGTGATTTTTGACCTGCCTGTCAACCTACCGATTTTATGGATTGGTTGAATTTTCAAAGTCTAGCTTACTCTTCCTGGTAGTTGAATAGGTCTGATTTCTGAGGAGAAGCAGCAGGATGAAATTTTTGTATTTGGACTTGGTTGACCAATTCCTTAATAATAACAATATGACCAATAACAATATGACCAAGAAGCGCATTTCACGCTGGTACTTCGGAGCCCTGCTGCTTGCATGACCATCACCCATTAGATTTGATAGAGGTAAGTAAATCGAGCTTACACTTCCTGGTTTCATCACAATAGTCTATCCTACCTTTAAGACGTACTGAGGCTACTCTACGGATTTCAGATTTGGGCTCATCTACAATCTGCCACCTCCAACACTGGCAGCCAGTTGACCCCTGATTAGATTATTCTAATGGAAGGAAGCCACTAGATTGGCGTAGGCCAATTATCGGTCACTAATGAGGTCATCGTCTTTATGATTGCACGGAGGAATCCCTCCTCAGTGACAGATCAAATTACTACAACGTCATGATCCTCAGTGTAAATTAATAATAATCTCTGTTCAGGTTCTACCGTAGTGATGGGGAGAGCCCAGCAGAACCAAGCACAGAACCCATATTTTCTGTCAACAACAGTGGGGGCACCAGCAGAACCCGTGGAACTGAGAGACCAGGGTAAGAACCCTGGAGACCATGTCGCCAACTCTTAATGTTCATGTTCCATCTCCGTTAACATCTCTTTCTACCTACTTGTTCATAACTCAATCCTGAAATCCTTTTTGTGTGTGTGTGGGTGCGTGTGTGTGTGCGCGCGTGCGTGTCCATTTCTAGACCGAGCAGATCTAGCTGGAGACTGGACAGAGACATGGGTCTGATGAATGCAATTGGCCTCCAGCCTCGGCACCCTGCCCCCTCGGTGACCTCACAGGGCACCCAGACGGCAATCGTGCAGCTACAGAACGCCGAGACGCAAACGGAGAGGGACCTCCCTGAGCCCTGCACCTCCCAGGCTGCACTTGGTAGGGACCTAGCTGAGATCTCATAGACGTCCACATGTTGCTAATAGATATGTAGACATCCTCCTAGTTACCATAATTCATTCCTATCTCTAGAATTAAACTTGGAGAACTTGGTGACATTTTGATATTTTCACAGATAAGGTATGTCCATTTGGGCTCATTAGACAAACTTATGTCTCAATGCAGACTCACCAGGAGCTTCTCTCTCTTGCCTTGTCTTAGCAGAGACCCATCATGAGCTTCCCTCCACCAGCAGTGGGGCTGAGGGAAGCCTGGAGCAGCCTCAAACCAGCAGGGCCGAGGATAGCGCCCTGGGGGACGCCTCCACAGAGGCTAGCACCTCCACCTCTAACACTGGTAATCCTTCACACCTTACTGATCCTACTATCATTCCTAACAGTGCCAGATATATCACCTGTTGAAGTTTGTCATTTACATGGTTTTTACATGGCCATAAAGGTACATTCAATGGTCAGGAGAGGTACATTATAACCTGTGTGTAATTCCCTTGAATGAGCTAGAGAGTGATCTGCCTCTTGTTCGTCTAAAAGGACCAGACATTGATTGGCCAGTTCAAACTCAACAAATATAATTGAATCTCTCCTTTCCCCCCTCTCGACAAAGGTCATTTCCTGTGGCTAGCCACTGTCATAATTGTTCTACAGAAGCAGAAATCATTGATAAAGCTATTTTCCTGGTCAGTTAAAATCTGTGGCTTAATGTTACATAGCTCCCCAACAATGACATCCTTATTAGAATTTGTGCAATCAATATAGTTTAGGCTTATTTACTAAAAGATACATTTGACTGCATGTCCACTTGTAAAGGGAGCCATCTATCCAAAGAAGGTTATGTCCTGGTTCTTAGTCTCCATCCCTCCTCTCCAACAGGGGAGGCTCCGGAGTACGCCCCAGGAGAGGACGCCCTGGCCCGGATCCGCCGGCTCATCGCGGAGGGGGGCATGACGGCGGTGGTGCAGCGAGAGCAGAGCACCACCATGGCGTCCATGGGCGGCTTCGGCAACAACATCATCGTCAGCCACCGCATCCACAGGGGCTCCCAGACCGGCACGGGCGCCGGCCGCCCCCCCGCCGGCAGCCACGACCCCAACGACCCCGGCCCCTCCGCGTCGTCCTCCCGCGCCACCTCCTGCCCCCTCACCCTCACTATCACCCAGCCCCAGCCCAGCCAGGCCCACACCCTGCGCCTCACCCTGGAGCACCCCCCCCACCAGGTCCCCATGTGGGGTCCCCCCTCCCTCGCCCGCCCCCAACCCCCCGCCCTACACTCGGACGGAGCGGGGCTGTCGCTGGCCACGGACATGGACGACGTGTTCGAGGGAGGACGAATGGACGATTCGAACCCGGGCCCCTCTTCCTCCCCCCTGCACTTCTCTTCCTCCGCCTCGCACGGCCCCTACCCCTCCAGCGGCAGTCGGAACGGCAACAACAACAACAACAACAACCGCAGCAGCCGCGGTAGCGGAGACGGTTACCCTGGTGACCCTTACAGCAGGTAGTCCTGTGACTCTGCCCCTTCCAGCCCAGGACGAGGAGAGAGCGCAGCAGAGCGAGCGACGGACCGGCAACAACAGCGACCGCGCCGCTGTCTGCGAAAGACCCTCAGCAGAGACGCCGCCGCGTTCGAAAAAACAGTCTACGTCTTGCCGACGACGCGCTTCTCCCAAAAGCCTTATCTCACCACAAACGGGTGCTTTGAATCTGCGGGGTCTCCCGCCCAGAAAAGAAGGAGCCTAAGCCCCACCCCTAGCTACTACCCATCAGCTTTCAGTGGCATAGCCCCCTGCGCCACCCTCTGTATTGGTGTGCACTTACATTGCACTTAAAATGGACCTAGTTGTATGATCATTCCATATCAGAAAGGGCTTCTACTTGAAATGTGGCAGCGTTAGGGGTGCTGGATTTATCGGTCGTTTCTCTTTCGCAGTGGCGTGACAAAAGATGAGGTTACTCCATTCAGAAGTGCCATGTGAGGGGTAACGGTATGGACACGGGACAAACACAGACACCGAGTTTCGCTTCCACTTTGCGCAGCGTTTGGTGCCATGTGAATTTAATTTGGCGTGCGGTTGAGGTATTTTGAAAAGAACCAAGAAGAAGAAGAAAAAAGAGTTATCAGCACTGCTCTATTTTGACACCTGTTTTGTACCACGTTGTATGAACATGTTTAATTGTAATATGATAACCAGAGAGAAAGAGAAAAAAACGAATCCTTAACGTGTGAATCATGAGGTGACGTGCGCGGGTGCGAACATCTCCACGTCTCCCGCCACACCTCTAAAGAGTATCTGCAGCTGCCTATTGTTGATTTTTTTTTTTTATGTCTGAGAGGTCCCCCCAAATGGATCATGGTCATTTACACACGAGCCTCGAGCGTCCAGTGCGCGTTGTCAGAAGTGAAAGACTGAGCCCCCTATTGCTTCTCCAAGCTCCAGGTACAGTGGACAGACAAAACCAGTGGATGTATTGTTACATGGCTTATCAATCATTTCTGACTGTATTGAAGGTGTAACTGTACTGCTGTTGTACTGCATGTCCTCAGCCATGCTGCGTCTCCCCCGGCTACGCTGGGGAGCACCGTCAGTACCGATCTCTCATACGACAGACCGGAGAGACGAGGCATACGCTAATCCGCACACGTGTCGGGACTTGGGAGGGCTTGTTCTCACTAGCCACCGCAGAAGAGCACTGTCCTCCCCCCGCCCCCTTCCCCCCCCCCCCCCTCCCGTTGCACTACGATGGTGACTGTTCGGGGCCAAGAGAGGAGCGTGCTGTGTCAGTGACCCTGATGACCTACCCCTACACTCTCCTCTCCACTCTCCCAACTCTGGCCTTAACGTGTGGTGGAGGAGCTCCGGCCCGGGTCCGAGACGCAGACCCTACGTCCCGGCTGCACCGGCCACCTGTTCCCCCAGGGACAACCAGAGACACACGAGTCGTTACCACTAGGATTTTTTTTTTTAGTGAAGCCTGACCGTAGACTTGAATCACACCCAGTGAACTTCCTTCCTCACCGCCCTCCCCCCCCACCCCCCAAGCCACGCCTTCTCTTCGGGCGAGAGAGACTGGACCGGAGAGCGCAGGAGCGAACAGGCGGGGCAGTGGCGTCGCAGCGGCCGACGGGATTGGCTAAGTCTGTTAGAGTGAGAGTGAGAGGTCTTTGCTGAGGTGCTTTCTCAGTCAACCCCCCCCCCCCCGGCACCTACACACCCAGCGCTTGAAAAGCACTAAAGAGGAGTCGTTTGTGTGTGTATGCTTGTTGTCTCTATGCATGTGTGTGAGAGTGTGTGTGTGTGTGGGGGGCAGAAAGCTGGTATATGTAGCATGTCTCTAGACAAAATGAACTCTGGCCTATAACCGTGTGGTCTGGTGCGTCATCACACACACACACACACACACACACACACTGGGGCGAGAGAGATTGGAGTGTTATCTCAACCTGCCCCACTAACGCCCCGCCCAACCAACCCCCTGCTGAACCAGGAAACAAAAACTTGAATTCTTGATCACCATTTGTTTTTAGATGGAGTTTTGTACTGTAATGTCTTCAGAGGCCGGTTGTAGCCTATTGTGACAGGCAGTGTCCTTAGCATATCATTTCACCAAGCCCCAAACCACGCTGGGCAAGAGACGAGAGAACGAAACGCCCTGTGCAGTTTAAGCTTTTTATTTTACATTTTAAACCCATACGCTTAGCTATCCAACATTATAATCGCTTTGTAGGGATCTTTATTGATAGAGTTTAAGTTGTGTGTGTGTGTGTGGGGGCGGGGGAGGGGGGTATTCGTGTGCTTTTGGGGGGAAAGTGGGTGTTAAAGAGAAGTGATCGGACTACGCCACATTGAGAGTACAGGACCTACGTGAGTGAAGGGAGAGTGGAGTGTTTTTTTGGAGCTGCGCAGTGAGTCGTGTGTCTGGCTCAAAGCAAGCTGTTTACTGCATGTATGAAAACTGCTCAAACTGTCTTAGTGGGTAGAAGAAAGTGAAAATGCCTGGCAGGTGAAAAAAGAAAACAGTTTAATTATCTGAATGCTCCTCCTGGCTTTACTTGATTAATGAAGATTTAAAAGAAAAAAAAAAAAGTTTTTTGGCTGTTCATGTGTCTGTTTTGTGTAACGAGCGCTGTACCGCACCACTGCGACCACATGGCCCCCATCCCATGACGGATGGCCATACTGTAGGTCCACAACTACACTATAACATTATAGCAACATACAGAAAGTAAACCGTGTCACCAAATATTACTGCTATATCAAACCATCAAGTTTGTAAGCTTCAGTTGCTTTTCTTGTCTTTGACGTTCATGTGATGTATGATTAAAACGAGAGCTTTGTTGACATAAAGATGGAGAATGTAATACCTTTTCTGTGATGAGTATGCATTCTTATGATGTGAGACTAGAGTTTTAGTACCGTATAGTTACAACTTCAGTAAAGTAAACAAGTACCTGTTTTATAGTTAAATTACTGGTTACCTGACACCAAAACCCCATTGTTAAAGAGAACTTCAAACTGAATTGATGTTTCACTATTTTGAAAGCAGTCTATAGACAGGGGAAACCTGCAATCCAAGCATTGGTTTTGTTTGTTAAGGCCTCCATTTTATGATACTAGCTTGGAGAATTGACATTGGGGGGGCTGTATTGTTGGTGTCAATGACTACAGTATATTAGTAACCAGTTTTCCCTTTTTTTATAGACTTGCTTTGAAAGCAAGGAAACAATGTGTACATTTGAAATTTGAGGACTTTCTACCTAAAAAAAAAAAAAGATCAAATTGTTTTGCAGCCTGAATTAGTTCTCTAATGCCAAAATGCATGAGATCTCTGGAGTTGAAGGAGTGAAAGCATATCATCATTAGCATCAGCAGCAGGACGTGGAACACTTACAGTAACATGTAGATGCTAATGAAAAATCTGTCTCTCCTGGCTTCCCCACCCAATGAGGTTTTGAACAATAAATTGGGATGAATCACCAATTTATGGAAGAATAAGCTATCTAGTGACTCTAGGTCTATACGTCATCATCCTGCTAACACTCCATGCTCTTTGTGGTCAGGCATGTTTTGAAGCCATTTTGAATTAATGTGCAAGTTTCTGGTGTATCTTTTGCCCAGACTTGAAATACTTAATTTGACAGAAAAATGTCCATGTTATGATCATTCAGCATTCTCATTCGTCATATGTTTTTTGGTTTTCATGATTTAGCATATTTCATACGCAGTGTGTGGCAGAAAGCTCTATTGTTTCTGTGTAATATTGGATGCTCTGTGAGCCTTATTTTGGTGTGATTTTACAGAACAGATGTGGGACAACCTGTGTCAAAATAGGTCAAGTGAGAGGATGAGTAAGAAATCTTGCCTCGGTATCCGTAATTTTGAATTTTTAAATGCTAATGCTTCTTCTGAAATCAGATTAAATCTACTTAACTCTACTTTGGTGCTGTACAGTATGTAGCCAAACTGTGACTTGCTGATATACTAATCATCAACAAAAGAAAACTAATATGAGAGTTAAAGTAGAGTAATATCTGATAACGCGAGCTGTCTTGCCACTGCAATGTATCTGTTCCCCATGTTATCAGAGTTTTGAAGCATTTTTATCAACGTGGTGGATTTCTTTCTTAACACATTGGTTTTAGACGGACTTCAGTTACCAACTTCGAAAATGCACACCTTAAGCAGCTGCTTGTATGTACAATTTCTTTCACAAAACCTTTATGCTGCATCTTCAAACTAGGGACTAAAGGTTGTGGACTACAGTGGGTTCTCCAGTCGGGGTTCTCCTTCCCTCCCTGACCAGTGCTGTTCTGAGAGGACTGTTCTCTGTAGGCTTCACACTGGCCTATCACGTCCCTTCAGCGGGTTCGGTCATGAAGGAAAGGAAATGAGGTAAGGTGCCTCTGTCTGAGGACGGATTACTACAGTATGTACCTGTAGTCTTGAAAAGACGGCGTTTCTCACTGTATTTGTCACAGTCTAAAGTGTTTTTAGAGTGATGATGTGATGAAGATTTTCTGTTATTTGAAGCTAAATTGAGATTATTAGATTTCAACAAGTGCTATGGGAACACCAAAGATCCTGTGTAAATGTTGACAACGAAAAATTAAATAAAAATGGGAAACTTTACAAAACGTGTCATTGATTCAGAATTTGTTGGACTTAATAGACTTAATAGTTTGATCATCTAAATATTCAAATCTCATTTTGATATGTATCTTCATTGATACTGTAGAATCATGAGCTATTCCCCAAGCATGGTGCTTATAGTGTACACATCCATACGGTCCATGTGGTAATTACATCCCACATGTGAGGACAGTAGATCTATGATGTCACTGGAGGGCTGCTCCTGTGCCGGATTGCATGAAGGCAAAATTGGAGGAGCTGATTGAGATCCTCAGATGCAGAGCAGTCATCTAGTAGACAACATTCCTGAGTGTCGCACGTGGATTGGGAGTGACAATCCTCGGACGACAAACTGATGACCGGACTTCGTCTAAGATGTTAGTTGGTGACATTTTGAGAACAAGCTCAGGTTTTGTTTGATCTTTGCTTGGATTTAACACATGCTTGGTTCACCCAGAAGTCATGCAATATGGATGACACGGTGTATACAGAAGACCACGAGAGACTGTCCTTTAACTTAAGTGGTAAGTTATGGAATTACTAACTCTTTAAAAGGAAGTAACCACCTCCATGAGAAGATAGATAGTATTCATGTGTCATGCGCAGGTTGAGTTTGATCCAACATTGGAAAGTACAGTAGAAGAACCCTCTCTGTCTCCAGACAATTGTGTTCATAGAAATAACTACATACATCTTTACCACATGCAGTAGCTTTTTGTAAACATGTATGTATGTTGTACAATATAATAAACTGTCTTTTGTCTGTTCTTAAGTTGAAGGTCATTGTTCATCATCATGGATATCCATGTAATTGTTGATGATGGACACATTTGGTGTAGTAAATACTTTGGGAAATCCAATGACCAAGGACTATTCAGTATTGACTAATGAATGAGCATTTTAAAATCAAATTATAAATGTAATTTTAATATATATAATATGATCTTCACCAGGCAACATGAAGCATGTTTCGGCTATCGACCCTAATATCAGTTGGGTCATTCCCTGTGGCAATGGCTCGTGTCAAATATTCAGGAGGCCTGGATGTTCATACTGCACTCCCAAACTTGTCCTAGTCGCCATAGTAACCGTCTCCCTCAGCATCATCACTGTCCTTGGCAACTTCCTGGTGATGCTGTCAATCAAAGTCAACCGACAGCTCCAGACCATCAACAACTACTTCCTGTTCAGCCTGGCCTGCGCTGACCTGATCATCGGCCTCCTGTCCATGAACCTCTACAGCCTCTACATCATCATGGGCTACTGGCCTCTGGGAGCTGTAGTCTGTGACCTGTGGCTGGCTCTGGACTACGCCATCAGCAATGCCTCCGTCATGAACCTCCTCATCATCAGCTTTGACCGCTACTTCTGCTTGACCCGACCGCTAACCTATCCGGCCAGGCGGACCACCAGGCTGGCCAGGCTGATGATCACGGCGGCCTGGGTCCTGTCCTTCCTGCTCTGGGCCCCCACCATCCTCCTCTGGCAGTCTTTCGTAGGCAAGCGCATCGTCCCTGACGGGGAGTGCTACATCCAGCTCCTCTCCAGCCCCACGGTGACCCTAGTGACCACCCTCCCATCGTTCTATGTGCCTGCGGTCATCATGATTGTCCTCTACACCTGCATCTCCATGACCAGCCGGAGCCGCGTCGCTGAGCTGCAGTCGGACAGTGAGAGATCGGGGACCTCTAGTGGCTCAGCGAAGCGCGGCTTCCTGAGGATGAGGAGATGTGGGTGCTCTGAGCTCGAGTTAAAGAGCGTCTCGGAGAGATGGAACGAGGTCAACTCGGCCGAAGCTGACACCAGTATCAGTCCTGAGAAGAGAGGGAACTCACTTCACCCCAAGGCCCCTGAAGATCCCCCGAGAGCCCCCGAGATCCCCTCCACAACACACGTACCTGCGGAGATAAGCACAGACCCCAGATGGCCAAGCTGTCAGACGGTCGTCCAACAGAATGGATCAGAGTGCAGCAATGTCACCAAGGTTATACAAAATGGCTCCCCTACCCTTGCTCGTCCTTCCAAAGAATCATTGAATGTGTCCCCCAGGTATAGTGACTACCAGGCTAAGAGGAGGAGACGGTTAATAGCGAGGGAGAGGAAAGTGACAAGGATCATCTTGGCCATTCTTCTAGCGTTCATTGTCACCTGGACTCCCTACAACGTTATGGCCATTATTGGGACCTTCTGTCATGTTTGTGTTCCTGGCTCGGTGTGGACCGTAGGCTACTGGCTGTGCTACATCAACAGCACCATCAACCCTGCGTGCTATGCACTCTGTAACGTCACCTTCAGGAATACCTTCTGGAAACTTCTGAGGTGTCGATGCAAAAACCTGGAAAGGAAGTAAGGTGGAGTGAGTATGTCCTCTATCCTCACATCTTAACAGCAAACTTTGGAAACACTTTCATATCTATTCTTTTTATATAGCAGTTTATAAAGCAATCGTAAATAACTGAATAACTACTAATGTGTATAAGCAATTATAAATGATCAGTAAATTATTATTGACTATATACACAGAACCACTACATGAGGTTGAAATCAAACCAGGCTCCATTGAGTTGTGGGTTTGATTCTTCATCAACCTCTTACAGTGGTTCTGTGTATACCGGTATTTACTAATAATTTAATGACCATGTATAATTGTTCACAAACCATTTCTTAATAGTTTGTTAATTTTCCTCAAATGATGTTACCCATACATTACAGAAAATTTTCCTTTTTTGATAATTGGACTGCCAAAGGAATTGTGAAAATGTTCAAATATGTTTATGAGTGACTGTCTTCATCTTCATGGTATGATACTGTCTAATTGCTAGAATAGGACAGACAATGTTCCTTGTTACAGATATAACATTTTCAACAAGTGAATGTTTCAATACTAATTTAATTTATGTAAGGGATCATTTTTCCTTTGTCATTGTGTCTGAAGTCTTTATTTGCCTTTGAAGAGGTGAATGTACTGTATTCAAGATATACAGAATACACTATATAGAATTCATATTCAGAATAGAAATTCACACAAACAAATTTGTTGTTACAGTAAACAAAACAGCAGTACAGTATTTAATGTTTTTAAACAAACCTTATGTTGCAATTATGCTGACAAAGTCTACAGTTCAAAAATACAGCTCACATTTTCACAAACGATTTCAGTTATCCCGGATGATTCTAGAATGTTTTGTCTTTTTCTGGGATATCCACTCATACACACTTGGAAAAACCTATTACTCTACAACCTTCTAAAACAGAACTCCTTCGAAATATTCAGTGACATACTCCATCATAGTAGAAGCATTACGATTTTGTTCATAGTATGATCTGGATATTAATTATTTATCTAATTATTTGTCAAAAACTACCAAAAGAAGTTTGAGTTGTTGACATACTCGGTTAAAACAGGGGATGAACTATTAACTCTGATGAATTAGATTATAGTAGCAGGAGAAATACGTTTTCACCTTCAATCCAAATAAACAAAACAAAAATAACATAAGACTGGTTCCATGAACAGACATGTAAAAGGAGAGATTGTAGAGGGACTGCTGAGGAGGAGAAACCTCTCAGGAACAGAAACACCAGCTGAGTGTTCGGCAGGGGAGGGAAGAGGACGATTGTGCTGCTGATGAAGCCAGACGTCAAACCTGCTGTGACCCAGTCCCCCTTCTTTCTTTAGTTCCCATTCCTCTTCTCACCTGGTAAAAGAAAGACAAAGTTGTTCACTTCACAGCAAAACTGAAAACAAAGCTAAAACGGCACCTGTATTTAAATCCTGGATCATTTTAAGTGATTTATGCCTCATGTTGGATTTCTTGTTAGATTCTTTCTTGACGCATTTTTAGAAACTTGCTTTTCCAGTTAGTGTAAATTTTCGGTCACAGCCACAAGTCTGCGAAGATGCTCAATATCCTTGTTATAGGCGTCAAGGTTTTGTTTGTGTATAGATCATGGTTATGTTGGGAAAATTCACGAATGGCGCTCACACTACCAATAAACCAAGCCTCGATACACATCTCTCAAATCATTAACCGTTGTTACTCTTTATAACAGTCATCTGTTGACACAGACAGCCAGACTATGACGTATAAGAGCTTACTTCTGGTCTTCTTGGTTTTGGAAGAGCAGGGTTTGGACACCTTGACGGTCGGCTTGCACTCAGCGTTGAACATGGCTTTCTTCAGGGTTCCCGACCTGCTCTTGGTCGCTGTCACTGAGTCACACTCTCCCCAGTTGGTGAACCTGTACTTACAGTCGTCTAGGAAGAGAAAACACCAGAAGAACCTGTTATTTCAATGTGTACGATGATACAGTCTACACAGTGTCTTATTTGCACCAGGGTCGACATTTTCAAAATGGTGTCTCACTGAGGTCCTTCTTCCAGTTGCAGGGGATTTTGCAGTCGATTTTCTTGGTCTGGTCCTTGCAGGTGGCCTCGCGCACCCCAGGTCCACAGTCCTCAGAGTTGGGCACACATTTACTGTAGGTCCACTCAGCGCAGTCTGAACCGGCTTTGCCATCTTTGCCGTTTCCAGGTCTACCTGTAACCACACAGAAACATACAAGAGTGATAAGGGTGACATGAGTTTGGCTACAGGCAAATAACAAAATAGATTCCTTTCAACATGAATGTAGTCGCATTAAGAGACCAGATTTCTTACCTTTGTGACCTTTGTGATTTTTGTTGGCTTCTATGGTGACCATCAAGGCCACAAGCAGCACAAGTGTAATTGAGAACACACCCTGCATTCTGTGGAGAGAAAAACCCACCGTTACGGCTCCTCTCAGGCTGCTATGTTTAGGGGTGTAGAGGGAGAGGGGCAAACACAACAAGTGGTGCCTGCTTGTGGCTAATTTTGGATAATGTAAGGTAGAGACTATGGAGGCAGTGGCAAAAGCAAACAATACAAATAATATCCAAAAAGGTAGACAGACGACCAAGTAACAAAAACCTTGTTAGGTATATTGTGGTACCAAAATAGGTGATACTGTACTTGACGGGTAACAAGACAACATTAAACAATGAAAACATGAGGACCAGCTCTCCTCGGGACAAGCTAAGGGGAGGGGCAGTACAGGTGCCAAAATAACAAAGTACCTAAACCCGTTCCTATCTCTAATCCCTTGAACACTACCCTAATCACTTACTTACCTAGATGTACAAACCATCGTCCTCACTATCTATCTCTAAACTATCCGTCCTAGACTAAGCCCACTAAGATACAAAAGGTAGCACCTGACCAAAGAAGCTTACCTGGTGTATTTAGACATCGAGTTACCTACGTGTGAAAATGTAAACCCATGGGCCGCTAGCCTACCTCCCTAACCCTCCCCTGGAACTATGGGGGGGACCGGAGCAACAGGACAGACATTAACCCATAACAAAAAGAGGCTACAAATACAGAACAGAACGTAAGGTAAATAACAGAAGTCTAGGAGTAAAAAACAGAATAGACAGCCTACCTAACAGAAATCAAATGCCACTACCTAAACAGACGGGAGACGAAGGTTTAAAGGTATAATATGTAATATGTGGATTAAAATAAAACATTTTTCAAAAATAATACATCCATAGGGCTTTGCGAAGGCTGCAGAGTAAAAGTATTGCTTTTCCATAAAAAGTTATATTTTGTCTGAAATTATTACATTATGAAATTTTGACAGCCCGACAATGACACTCTGTTGATATCATACCAGCCAATAGTATTACAGCGTTGGTACTGTGCACTGGGTTGCCAGGTACTATTCTAGCTTCACCACTGTGAGATTAGCAGTAGCCAACTAACGTACTTCCATGAATTAGCAGCATAATAGATGTTGGTTAGTGTGTGTACGACTATAAAACGGCAGCTTTTCCATCCACTTCCGCTCGCTCTTTTCAGCTAAACGTTTGGTAAAATGGCAGAGTTTCGTCATCCTGCTTCTCCGCCTGAGCCCCGGCAAACCGTGTGATACGAATCTCAAAAGCTCAGTGACCAAAGAAGGAGCAAAAGTCGGATAGATATCGGGCTAGCCTTTGCTCGTTGGACAGAGTTTATGGAGTTTCATGGGATAAAGTTGCATGGTGACATGGCTACTTTTCTACTAGACCGGTAAGCTAGCTAACTAGCTATCGGTAGCCTATCTTTCTTGGAATCTGCATAGCCAGACCTAACGTTATCTCCACACTACAGCATCTAACGTAACTTATTACATGGCACTCTGAAATACTTGATTGTGATTACTGATTAGTGTAACGTTATGTTCCTCACGGAGTGAAGATATCACAGTATGACTGAAACAGTGCATTCTCTGGCATTTTGGCAACCAATACGTTGTGTTGTTGCAGTTCTTATCTTTAGACACTAGATGGGGGAAATAATCCACATATTACATATTATACCTTTAAATAAACAGCAGAACTCCCTGATTGGACAACAGTAAAGTGACACGATGAGATGATTGGCTGACAGGACGAGACGATTAGCTGGCGGCACGTGGAACAGCGATGATTTATTTTTATTTTCAATTTTATTTGGAAGGGACCATGTGCAATTAAAACATAAATGTATAATTTGCATCTACAGTCCCTGTTTTTGTTGTGATTGCCAGCACAGCTAACGATGACGGACAGGACAGACGACCAATGGAACAGGAGCGCCTAGAACTCAAGGACAGCAAGAAAGAGGGAACAAAAGCACAAAACGGACAAACAACATATTGGACTGTAGGCCTAACTAAAGTGGAACGTAATACACACGTTGTGCTTAATTTGTGCCTATATGTTTTGTAGCCCTGGCACTCATACATGATGCTTCTAGCCTATACTTGGTTGGCTGGGGTAAATGGCTAGAACTAATTTCCTCTAAACCGGTCCTACAAGGTGTTTCTGTCCAAGCAGAAGTCAAGTTCTTCCAGGAACATCTATTTCAGGGAAGAATTCCCACCACTGCTAATCATGTCATATACTCCATGTCATATATTCCAGCTAAATGAAAACAGCTCAAACAGTATATAGAATAGGACAACATTCCCTGTGTTGAAATAAACTATTGTACTATGAACATGGATTCTTCTTGTCTTATATGTAACCCATTCAGGTTGCCAACTTTACTTAGCAGTGACAAAGAACTAATGTTGATTTAACTTGGCCCTTCTGTTGGTTTAACTCTGTATGTGATTTGCCCAACACTTCAGACTATTTCCATCACGCCAAGCAGTCTCAAACTCTCCAGTCACAATTCTATAAGTAGGCTAATGTATTCTGATATTGCTCCCATTCAAATTGTTTGTATTTCACCAAAATATTTTGGTTGTTTAACCTTTGTCACATTGGAGTCAATGGAATACCATTGAAAGCCTCCACTATTATTTGATGAGGGCTCAATCAACAAGCACAGTAGTATCTTGCCCTCATATGTGGGCCATGGGCACACCCATGAATACATTAAATTTGTCAATAACCCATAAATCTGCTTGCTCCCTCTCTCCCCCTCCATCCCTCTCTCTCTCTCTCTCTCCCTCTCTCTCTCCCCCCCCCCCCCCCCCTCTCTCTCTCTCTCTCTCTCATTGTGTTTAAAAATGACAGACTCCCTCTTTCAGGCCTCCATTAAACCGAGGCCCTTCTTTCACACGTCAGCCGGCGGAGCAAATCCCACTCCTCGGGACGCTCCTAAATGTGGAGGGCTTCTCTGGGCTTCGGGAGGTGGGGGGGGGGCTTTTGTGTGAGACAGAACAGGCTCTCAGCAGGCCCCCTCTCTGTGCTCCAGCCATGCGGAGGGGGAGGCCAAGCGCTGCCTGAAAGACCCTTTAGAGTCCCCCTCAAAGGAATACTGATTCATTGGCCCAAAACAAAGCCCCTTCTTGCCTGTTTTCATTTCTCTCAAAAGGCCGAACACAGATCCCATGCCACGTCTCAGGGAGCAGGCCCCTCTCCTTAGACCGGCTGAATATAAACTTATTTGCATAAGAAGACAATCACGTCTTAAGATGAAGAAAAGATGGGTGATGCTCCCTTTGGTAAAAGCGAGGGCAGTACATTTTGAGAACTTCCTCAAGGACCATAGAGTTCACTCTCCCTGAGAGGCAAACTTCATGAAAATCCTTTAAAGGTGATGTTGAAAGCAAATGTGTGTGGATGGATCTCCGAAACACAATTTCCATATCAACCAAACATTATATGTTGACAAGGCATGACACAACTGACGTTTTTACTACGACATGGTCAGAAGACTCAGGAAATATCTTGCAAACAAAAAGAGTAGAGAATGTTCCTTCCATTGACAAGGTACAAACAGCAGCTTGTGACCGTATTGACCATAGTTATTCCCCACTCTTCAAAGACACATCCCCTGAATGGGCCTAACAAATGCGTGGTCTGACCACTAACCCAAAAAGTGTGAATGAGAGGTGCAGGTCACAAAAGAGGAGGGGGGAAGACCAGGATTAAATGTTGTCACAGGAGGAAACTACAGAGCGTCCATTCCACCAATCAGTCCTTCTCACTTTAACCATGAAAATATTGTCATAAATTGTAGAAAATATAGGTCTACCTAATATAACAAAACTTGAAAAATGTTGTTTAACTGTGTCACTTGTAGTACAAATGAATATATATTTGAAGTATGAACATTGCTTGGTCCATTACCCATTGACAGTGTTGGTCCTTGTCCAACATGAGGAAGAGTGAGTGTTGCTTTAATTGGAGTAAAATAAACCCCAAAGCTGAGTACAGACAATGGGCTAGCCATGGCTACTTCCTACAGCGGCGGATGAATCTGGACATTTTGACGGCTTTGACAGGGAGACAAAAACATCCAGAAATCACACCGCCTGCGGACTGTCACATAAGTGAGTTCTCTTTTGTATAAAAACTCCGTTTTTTCAACACTCTAGTTGTTTTGTTGCCAGCTCTGCAGTCCAATGACCCGAAACCGGCTCTGACCCAATACACCCAATAGAGACTCGTCTATCGAAGTCGAAATGGGATGAAAACTGCAGGAATGTGACACTATGAAGGAAACACGTTTTGCCATCTGGTAGATCTACTGAGGTAGATAGGAAACCTCGACAAGATTACACCTGGACTTCAGAGTTCACTAAACGTCAGAATTAAAGGTGATCTATAATTTATTTATTTATTTTTAAAAATGAATAAGATGAGATATTTTAGACATATATTCCAAATGTAAAGATACCATACCTTATCTATGACAGCTGCATAAAAGCGTTATTAAACTACTTCGAGCGGCTTTTGCGTAGTGCGCAACATGTTATTGATTTGACCATTTACAACAGTGAATGAAGATTAAACACTTTAACCATTGTAGGCTCTTTGAAATGTCGGAAATAATAACTGAAAAAAGTTAATAAAAAGAACAGAACAACTGAACTTACTTTATTCTCGAAAGTGGGTAGCTTCCCTCTTCACAGTCACTGGTGGAGTTGTCCTGCTCTCGTTCTCAGACTACAGCTTGTGTCTGCAATTTTTTTCTGAGCTAGTTTGGGCTGGTCGCATTTGAACATTTAAATCAGCCACTCAATGACATCAGGAACCCACGTGGCACTAGGCCTAAGTAATCCTCACGAGCAAAACAAAACCATCTCATTTGCATAAGAGACTGATTATGATTTTAAGTCCTTCATTGTTCTTCAAACATGCAGCATAGGAAGGCTTCCTCACATCTGTTGTTGTTGTTGTTGTTGTTTACCTCTCTCATAGATATTTAGCTCTTTGATTCTGTAATTCTCATTTACACCAATTAAGATTTTTTTTGGAGGGGCCTGAAGTAATTCATCTTTGATTTGCCTTTAAATTATAACATAAATTAATTAATTGCTTTTATTTCCATTTCTATGTTTTTAGTGTCACAATCCAAGGAGACAGCGCAACACTGTTTCTGATCTTGTCAATTCTATCTCAGCTCAATCTGTTCAAAATGTACATTGTAATAATAATCCATATTTTGAATTATTTCAAATGATTTTGCCATAGACTGCTTATTTTGCATAGATTGACTTACTGAACTGACTTTATTGAGATGGAATGCACCTTGGCCCAGTTGTGGAGAGGTATGCGGAACTCTGCCTAGGCGTGACATTGACAGTGAGGCGGGTGGATTCTCCAGTTTGGGTGCTCCATTCTAATAATTCCAGTATAATCTAAGCTATAATCTACGCCTTGACAGGTAGACCAGGCTCCACAGTCTCTAAATTACTATTGCACAACAAACGTATTATAACAAACCCAGAACTCCAGTCATGTTTGCTCAGATTACTAATATCCTAGCCACACCACCTTCTTTACAATGGATCCATTGTATCCAGAGTATAAGGAATGCCAAGAACATATAGGGATATGATTAATACAGGCCCCAGATCCACCTGTTTGATCATAGGGAATGAACCATTGAGTCATTACATGGTTGTTCGTGTTACAGGAAATGTACAGGTATGTAGGCTACCTCACCGTATCCACTAGAACATTCCGTTCTATTGTGTGAAAATGCCACTGCTGCTTCTGACCTGTTTGGCATGGCCTTAATGCTCCATGCCTGGAAACCATTGAATTGTAATGACGTACTGTAGGTATTATGTCAGCATTTAATGCTGTAATACCCTGCTTACCAGCCTATATTGTGATGTTGATGAAGAATCTTCAGTAACCATTAGGTGGCTCATCTTATGACATCCATGTTAGAGGAAGGTGGACATGGCAGGATATGACCCTCCAGCAGGAGACTGTGAGGAGGTGAAGAGACAGTGGTGTAGGAGGAGAACTAATCAAGTCATCTGATTCTACAGTAATACTGTACTTATATTTCAATGATGTTGTATTTGTTCCAGGCCAAAGAGGCCTCACAACTGCTGTCCATCCCGAGGGCCACGGCCCCCCAGTGAAGAACGGTTTGACTGCAGTGGTATCCAGAAGTGTCTGGTCTTGCATTGACCAACTTCGGCACCACAGCTGCAGGTGGTTTCCATTTGTTAATTTTGATCAATATTTCATGAATTGCTTATGAATAATTACCTCCGCCACAACGACAGCGCAGGGCGAGAGGTAATGTTTTCGGTGGCATGTGTTATTGGTTTGTTAGCAGGGTAACGCAAAAATTACCAGACCGATTTTCATGAAACTCGTTAGAGAGGTCTAGCATGGGCCAACTTAGAACGCATTACATTTTGGCCATTCCCCTCCATTCATTTTTTCTTTGGACCATTCGCTGTCAATGGGGGGGAATTGAAATGGCCATATCTCGACATGGAAAAGTCACAGAGACACAGGGTTTGGATGGACATAAAGCTCTTGACGTAATGAATGCAGCAATACACATGTCCTGCTCTCACACACGCATGTGCATGCACAGAGCCACATAATGCATTCATAGGCGGAGGTCTGTGCCAAAGTTATAATAGTTTCGCTTTTTTCATTAGTTTTTATTTTTATATTGTTTCAACTTTTTGTTTTCAATTTCAGTTTAGTTTTAATTCATATTCAAAGCGGGTTTGCTAGTTTAGTTTATTTTTTATTTTTTGAAAATGTTTAGTTTTAGTTTATTTTTTATTACTTTCAGTATTATTTTTTTTATTTCTTCTGCGCTAGCCTCGTGAGGTGGGTGATAGGTCCCCCCAAACTACTAGTGTTGTTGCAGGTTGGGCATGTCATGGATACATGGTATTGACAGTGTTGTTTTTTTGTGTGTTGTATTTATTTACAATACATAAAAAAATATTACGGTACTAGAAAAATTACATTTCCTGCAGAAAATGTTTGTGAATGCTGAACAGCTGAAAATAAATCGCAAAAGCATTGCCGAAAATGCAGTCTAAATGGGAAAAATGTTACTTGAATACAACCATTTAGTCCACAACACAACTAATGAAATCAAACTTTATTTATATAGCGGATTTCATACACAGAGTCAACACAATGCGCTTTACAGAGAGCAAGAGAGAGGTTCTCCAGGGCCTGCTACAGGGTGGCCTGCAGGAGACAGGGGGAGTCCACAGGACCTGTTTAGAGTATAAGAGGTAGAGACACTAGGGAGGAGGACAGGGTTAGTGGCTGTACTGGACATCTACAGCAGACACGGGGGTATCTATCGGATTCAGGGTGGTCTGCGGGTGACAGTGGTGCATCCACTGGATCTGGTTAGAAGGTAGGAGGGAGAGAAAGAGGCACTAGGGAGAGGGGAGGCAGAAAAGGGTTAGTAGCACGCAGAGCCATAAAAGCAACACGGATAATAAAACAGAACGTGCCAGTTGCAGGGCAACCAGCATCTGTATACACATCTAAATATACATACAGTGCATAACAGGATATATACAACAGGATATATACCAATGTATACAGAGGATTCACAGGCAGGCTGGAGGCTGCCTTTCTGTGTCTCTAGGTCCTGGCTAGTGATTGTAGGCTAGACTGAAAAGGTACATCTTGAGATCTCGCTTGAAGATTTCCATTGTTCCAGAGTTTGGGGGGAACTGAAAGCTGCCTCTCTGCCTCTAACTAATGTTAGCTTACTGTACATAGTAACTACTGTAACATCAGAAGACATAGGCCTAGACTTAACTGTGGTTACAGCTAGCTACAGCAACCAAAAATATTTTCATCTCTCACTAAGTCAGAAAATGTCCACTAGCCTTGATGATAATTTTCGCTATGTTAAACTCCACTTAAGCTAAAACTTAAGCGATCTAAAAGTCTGCTATTTTTGGTATTATTTCTTGGGTGGGTCTTTCAGGAGGGGCGTGAGGTCGTGTTGTGGGGGCGGGCCACCCCTCCAAGGCAATGGTAGGGGGAACATGCAATTTAGCACGCTTTATTTGGGATCTCAAGTAAATCATATTGTGAATTACCGAAGGCTTTGTTCACTTGTGCTAGGTCTATAAAGATTTTCAGAACCCTCTCCGTGGGGACCTTTACACTCTTCAGTGTCAAGAAATATACCAATAACAACAGAGGGAAATGCTGGCAAATTCAAGCTTTAAACGGCAGAAAAAGTAAAAATAAAATCCTTGTAGCTTTGTTAGCTGTTGCTTCTTTGGGCAGAGTTTAATGCCACCACCACCCAAAGTTGTCAGCTATCTCCTCACGCTAAAATGGATCAGTCATGCGTGGCAGCCATTGTTAGCCTGTTGCTATTGGAGCCTGCAGCTGGGAAAAGTCACATGAAGGCCAAATTGTGGAAGGAAGTCATCCCCTGCTGAGTCCTACAAAGTCTTCTCCCCTCACAGTGCAAGAAAAGACCAGCCACCAAGCAGGGGATCCCTACACTTCCAAAACAAGGACTGAATTGAAGCTGAAATAGCAAGTGTTTGCTGATCTGACTAGCATTCTCCAAACTAGCATACCCTTAGCTGTAGCCAGGCATATCATACTCGGTCATCATAGTGCATCAAATAGCCTTTAACGTCTTTCAACAGACATTTACAAGACTGTTAAATAACAAAAAAGGCCAGTCTACTGTATGTTTAAAGATTTATTATTCTCCAAATACAGTAACAGACAGGCTTGAAGAGCAAATATACAATACAACTAATCATTAATTCATTTTTTTTTTTTTTTTTTTTTTTTTACATTTCATTAAGTTCTGTCCACTATTTTGGTCTCTGTTCATAAGTACAAAACTTCACAGGTGAAATCTATATAATTACAGTGAGCATATTGGACAGTGCCATCATTCACACATCTGTACTAGCACTGTAGGCTATGTCTTTAAATGCTACTACTCTAAACCTGAATTGCACAGCAACTCAAAAAGTAAGCATTAATAATACAGACAACTAATAGTTGTTAAAGCCTCACTTACACAGCTAAAATGAGGCAGTTATAGCAGGTATTTTGATAAAAAGTAACCTACATTTTACTTAAGTCAAGCCATGTTTTTGATAATACTTTGTAAAATTGTACAGCGAAAAGTAAACTGATGTAGGCTGCTTGAGGAGCTGGAGTCGGCTTCCACATCATCTGGAGAATAGTGTTTCCATCTCCTCACCTTTCACACTACTGAGAATAGTGTTTCCATCTCCTCACCTTTCAAACTACTGTGCACCAAGTTATGTAAACAGACTAATATATGAAAGACACTAAAGTTTTGAAATAATTGACAGTGGTAACGGATTTTTATGTTGACAGATAAAACTTTATCTCAGAGTCAGTGAAGTTCACCCAAATCTCAGAAATTGTTCATTGTAATGGCAAGTATTATAGTACAATTATTTTAAGTGGGAAAATTAATCTCGTTTTCTTTTTTAATGGGCCATTATTGTCAAACTGCCACATCGCTCATTTAAAAATGTGATTTAGTAAAGACAACACATGTACTGGTAGAAACAGTTATGCTGTAGTAGTATTTACCATGATTATGCTGCAGTAGGCCTATTATTTATCATGGTGTAAAGTAACCAACGGTAGGCCAATTTGCTTTGGCAGAAGCAGGATTCACTTTCTATCACCAACCTATTTGTCAAGTTCAGTATCTTGTCATCTAAACCATCCAAAATGCTAAACTGGAGCTTTTCTTCTTACACAGACCGAAGACACCCTTCCAAGATGTTTAAACGGACATGACACATATTTACAGAGTAACTATACACCAATATTTGGAAAAATACACATTCAATTTACATTTTATGTAACAAAGAAAGATTACAGAAAAATATTTCAAAGCTGTATATAAATATCTAGAAACTGTAGAATGTAATGGATGCTCAAGCCACGCAGAGAAATACAAAGCATTGAACAGAATTAAAAACAGCTTGTCATGAGTTACTAGGATGCTTGTTTTTTCTCCATTTGATCATACTGTATAAGCAAATATGCAGACCGTTACCTCTATAAATAGTATAGTATTATCAATATCTCAATATTTCAGTGATAGACATACCTTTAAGTTAAATATCCAATGGCAGAACAAACATACTGTCATCCAAGTAAACACATGTATCTGTAAGTCACTAAAATTCCAAAAGGATAACTATGAGCCGTCATGACAAAGCAATGATTTCTCTCCTGTCAAGCCAACACTTTCAACCAACATCCCTGCTGAGCTCCTAAAAAGCAACCTCCATCCCTTTCAACGATGCCGTTCAAATCTCTACAGCCCTAAGGATATCTTGTCATTGCATAATATGGAATAAAAATGTGAGGTCAATAAAGCCACATTCAAATATAATTATTCTAGCCCTGAAAATCCCCCAAAACATGTTTCCATTTGCACTCTGATGTACATTCGGGTTGCTGTGTGCAGTAGACCCATGAGCAAAAGAGCAAAAAGCCTTTTCATGCATTCATACAGCACTCAACAGAAAGCATCAAGAGAATCTTAATTCTTAACCTGGTTTCACAGCCGGCCCCTACCAGTAATATCATATACAATACAGTCTTTGAGTCCCAGCCATACCCTTTAAAGCTGTCTGTATACCAGCTTGGCTTGTAGAGGTGGAGGCCACCTGACTATCATTAACCCTGTATAAGAGCTTCCTTTCGGAAGGAATGGTTTGGCAAACAGAGAGAGAGAGAGAGAGAGAGAGAAAGATTGAGAGTAAGATAGAAAGTTGGTGTGTGTGTGTGTGTGTGTGCGTGTCACACGGCGGTCTCCTGGTCCTCTCTCTGGATCATCTGGTAGTGCTGGCGGTTCTCCAGGTACTCGGCCAGCTCCTGATCCTGGGCCTTCTCTGCTCGCTGCTTCGGTGTCTCACCCTGACAGGGAGGGAGGGAGGGAGGAAGGGGGGGTGACACGGGAGAGGAAGGGAGGAGAGAAGGGAAGGGGGAGTGTGAGAAAAAAGAGGGTTTGGAGATATGGATGGAAAGAGGATCAGGGGAGGAGGGGGAGATTAAAGTCGGGGGTGTGGGAGAGAAGGATTGGTTGAAAAAGAGAGTGAGAGAGAGTGGAGAGACAGATAAAGATGGAGAAAGAGAAAGAGTTTAGAGTGTTCAGGTTAAATGAAAAAGCTACGTGTCCAACCAAAAAAATGTACACAGTGAAATGTGAATTTCACTGGCTGCAGAAATTCTCTCATACTATGGCCTGTTTCTTGTTGCCAGTCACTTCACCATGGCGACTGAGGCCATTGTGAATGTATGGGACTGGCCAGGGGTCCTGAAGGGCAGCATTTCACACTGACACCCAACATTAATCACCATTACATTAATCACCATTACATTCATCAGCATTACAGACCATGTGCAGCAATTTCCCCTTAAAAAAGGCTTTTACCGGACCAGACCTAGTAATTATGCTAACAATTAGCTGAAGTGTAATAGTAAGTGATTATGCTAATGTAACGGTAGTATTCTGGACTGTGTTGTGTTCTTTCAGTTCGTCCCATGTTAAGGGCTTGGCCAGGGCGGGAATTGAACCCACGCCCTTACGAGCGCTTCCTCTTGCGAGGTGGAGACGCTGACCGTTCTGCCAAAGGAGACGTCCCTCCTGGAGGGACTGTCAGCTCTCCTTTTAGGAGTGAGTTTACCGGCTACTCGCTACCGCTACCTCAGAATCACTCCGCAAGGGTTTGAGAGGACTCAAAATTCACCCGGTCACACTGCTAGCCTGCTAGCTCAAGCTAGCCTGTGTGTTCGAGGGGCTCACCTGGAGGTCGGTCTTCATGAGGGAAGCACCAGCCTCCACCAGGTAATGGCAGATGGTCCTCTGACACGTGGTGGCAGCTTTGTGTAGGGCCGTCTCCCCTCTGTTTAACACACACACACACACACACACACACACACACGCACACGCACACACGCACACACACACACACACACACAGACACACACACGCATAAAACCCCAGAGCTAGTGGTATAGATATCTATTTTCCTAGTTTATATTTGGTCTTAATCAGAGGAGCTTTAATGGCAGAAGAGAAAAGGTCTAAAATGTTTACGATATGACTTACGTTTCTTTCTCTGTTACATCCAGGTGGCTTGTGGGTGCTATATATTATTTGAGGAACAGACACATGAAAATGCATTAAACTAATGTATCCACTGTCATTATCAATTTTTGAATTTTAAGACAATGGGACAGGTGTGTATTTATATATTTTAAAACACGATGTATTTATAGGGTCATACCATTGTCTGTGATGTACTTGACCATCTCCTTACTGCCCACGTCCACAGCGTAATGGAGCAAGGTGCAGCCCAGAGGGTCCTGGATCAAAATGTTGGCCCCCCCTTTGTGCAGTTCTGTGAGCTATGAGAATACAAGCGCTTCATGTCAACAACGTCACCTGTTTGATGTGTGACGGACGTACATGGTGTGGAATATGAATAACATGCTGCTGACTTACCCTGTCAAGGTCCTCCGATCTCACACAATCAATCAACTCGGAAACTGTTTGGACGCAAAATTGAAACAATGTTTGATATTAATACTTTTTAGTATTCATTTACAACATAGGTCAAAACAAATATTTCCTCGTTCTCCACTTATGAGCAACTATACATGAGGTATTTACCTTTTTCTGGATCACTTGAGGCAGTGCTTTCAGAGCTGGGAGTAAAAGACAGAGTAAATCACAGAGTCAGAGTGAAGATATTATGGACTGTAGTTGGGATGACACTTTCCACCCACAGCACACATGGAAAAGAGCAGCAGCAGGGGCCATACCTAGCCACAGGTCTGAAACTGGCTAACGTTGTGTTGGACCGATGAACATTCACAATCTTAGCCCCTCTCCTTTAAAACAGAGACAAGACAACACGTAGAAAACATGGATGCAACAAAACAAAAAAGAAAGTGAACGAGTACAGCAGGCTCATATTAGCTTTAGGAAACAGAAACAGGGTATTCCTTATAAGCTCTTTTAGACCCACTGTACTGTAGCAAGCATGGTTTTTCATGTTTGTGCATGTTGACAGTTAAATTACTGTGCAAACTTTATTTGCAGGACGTTTATGGCTTTACATGAAGCCAGAACATACAGTATATACTGTACTTTAGCAGACCAGCCAGCCAATCAATGTTGCTTTATGGTTGTTCGCATGCTGCCCATGGGTCATTACTGATCATCAGCGATCCCACAACCTTAGAACATGCGCATCGTTAGTACAGTCAATTAGTAGTCTGAAGTACTGTATTAGTGCACAGAAACCACCACTTTTAATACATCGAAACGAATGACAAACGAAAACCTTGGTATAACCAAAATTCAACCAAACTATGCCCAGGGGCCGGTTGTCCTGACTACAGGGGTCCTGACCTGCAGAGGCCAGTTTTGGAGGAGGTCTGGGAGTCTCTGTGGGCCAGAGCCTCCGCCACCGAGCTGTCACTGGACACCCTCTTCCTCTGGGGGTCTCCCACCCTGGGGGGAAGAGAAGAGAACGTCCATGTCTGGTGGGTGAAGTACAGCAATGTGCAAACACAGCAGCAAGATCTGTGAGCCGTTGTCACAGGAAAAGGACAGCGAATAGAATACAATCAAATGGGTGGGTTGTACAGTATCTGTGTTGTTTCCATTGTAAGAACAACACCGTGATGATTTCCATTTGAGCATCAGTGGAAATTGTTATAATCAGCCTCACTGTGTAAAACTATGCATAGATCATTTTAGTAATGACTGTCTTTGTGCCTTTGTGAGCCTGTGCTTCTACTGTACGTAACGTTCAGATGATTTTCCACTGTGCAAGTCCAGGCAAGGTACCGTAGGTCAGAGGAGAAGAGGTATCGGTAACGGCGATGTAGAAGATAGGGGAGAGTCAAGTGACTAAGCCTGTAGTTACTAAGTGCACAGACACACACAGTCATTGGGACCCCGCCAGTAGGCCTGAGGCAGTGAGGCGCGCGCGTGTCATCTTCCGTCGGTGCACGGCGGACCGGTGCGTCTGTCTGGGATGCCGCCGTGATCCAGCCATCTCCCTGTCTCATCTGCCTTCGGGGTTTTCAGGAGCGCTAACATGCTCAGATGTGCGTCTAGGAGTGTGTACAGTATGTATGATTTTACTGGAACGGGGGGGGGGGGGGGGGGTGGGGCTGTGTATACTTTGATGTGCGTGTCGGTCTTGTCTGTTTGTCTGTCTAGAGTTGCTGCTAGAACACGTCCGGTTCCATCGCGCTCACCGCGTTCCGGGAGAGGAGGTGGGGGAGGCGGAGGGGGAGGAGGGGAAGGCGAACTGCCGCGGCTCGGGCTGGCGCTCCCCGTACGCGTCCACCAGGTCGGGCATCCCCGGCGAGGTGCCCACCGTCTCCTTGGTGACCAGCTCGGGGTCCAGGATGTAGAGGTCGTCCTGGGAGATCTCCGTCACGTAGTTCAGGTGCTCCTGGAGGTCAGAGGTGGTCAGGAAGCCATTGCGGTTTCTACGGCTGTATTTTAAACCCTTGTCTGTTGTCTTCAACGCTGGTTGTTTACTGCGTATGTGTTTCTGATGTGCCTGGCTGTTTTTATGTGATGGTGAGTCAAAGACAAACTACCATCCTTGGACAGTAAAATTACCGTATTTAATTCTGTTCTGCCACATAGCTAGCTTTGTGGCCTTCAATGTCTTGATTCCCCTGTGCGATGCAGCCAATGTTTCAAACTCAATGTTAGTGAAAATGAATATGAATAGATCTTTTTGGTGTTCTAATGTATCAGTGTGACTTGGGTGGAAGTTGTTGTTTCACGTTGTGGTAGGCAGATGAGCAGAGGTATGGATGGGTGTTTTATGTGTGTGAAGAGCACACCTGCGCACGGTCTATCCTGTAGAAACGATCTGCAGTCGTGCCTGAAAATGAAAACAAAACAGCGCAATGACTTTCACAGGTTTTATTACTCTAGATGACCACAAACAACACATCATAAGCAGAACCTACTTAAAATGACATTTCCCAAAACTGCATTTCAGTTGCATCACAATGAGGAAGTAACTTTAGCAATTAAAATGGCTTCTCTGTGTGTTATAGAATAGAGATTCTTACAGTCAAGGAAGCACCATTTTGGGGAAAGCTTTTGTGATGATAGACTCTCTGATTTCATAGCGTCACTTTCCTGTAGCAGAAGAAGAAGAGTGATAATTTAGCTCCTTTCCTCTTCTTCAGAAAGAGAAAGTCATTGTTCCACATCGTGGAGCACAGTCAACATTTCACTGTGATTGTACACTGTATGTTTACATGTGACAAATAAAGATCTGAATCTCGAGCTTGTGTGCTTAGTTATAACAGTGCCTTGCAGTATGTCTATTTCTCACAAGAGGGCAGTGCAGATGACAAACCTAGGCTATTGCTAGAAACATCTCGCCCCCACACCGCCACAGACCCCGAATGCCCCCGCCCCCTCCCGAATGCCCCTGCCCCCTCCCTGACTCCATGTCCTCCCATCAGGGTCACATCCCTGGGTTCCTCTTAACCCCGAGTAAACAAGTTGCAAGCAAAGAAATAGGCAAAAAAAATAGGCATCCTTAACCTCATGAAAATTAGCCCCAACATTATTTTAGTTATTTGGTGCCGTGATGATGGTGGACAGTGCTGTCTAAGGCAAGGCAAGTTTGGTGGACAGTGCAGAAAAAGATCTCTTTCAAACAGTAGCAATAGCCTATATAAAAGGCACTGCTAGTGAAAATGCTGGAGCATGTCTCACATTAAATCCAGTGCAGTTACATAGAGCTTTGCTTCCCAAGTAATACTAGTCCTGTGTGAAAACGCCTTTACTATAAGCCTCAAAGCTGATGCATAGCCAACGCCACGAAATTACAATTCAGATAGTAGTCTACTTTTGACATAGCAAACAGACACCACATCTATTTGTAGGCCTGCAAATGAATTTCATTAAGTTGCCTACTGACAGCCACCGCTGTATCTCCCCCAAAGCACATTAACAATTCAAATCATTATTAGGCTCTGGCTGTAATTTGCGCTCTTCAGCGTTCGCGACCAATATTCCTGCTGTCGGCCTAATGACTGTTACTGGCAGCCCTTCAAACTTTATTTGTATTAGGTTTCCTATTGTTATTAAGGAACTTCAGCCTCCATTCTTCCAAGCTAAAGACTGGCTGCACCTGCCAATGCAATTAGAGGCTTCACCTGCCCAACGCAATTTGATCGCTAAAAACATAATTTCTGAGCTGCAACACCCAATGTGATGGGATTGGCTAAAAACACATGCCCATGGTGCAGACGATTGGCTAAAAACTTTAACAAATACACGCCCATGGTGCAGATGACAGACGGTCAGCCAGACAGACAGACAGATACAGCCAGACAGACAGACAGACAAGACAGACAGACCTATAAACAGCCATTATCAGCCATTATTATCCCTCTCTCAATCTCGTGTGCATTGTCTTTGGCTACTATCTTTCTTTATCTCCTCCATACCTCCTCCAGGTTGTCCTGTAGACGCTCGATGTGAGAGCGACACGTCTCCAGGTCGCTGTCTCCCGGCACAATGATGACACCTAGTGGGACAGCTGGGACAGGACACTCTGTCAAGTCATGCTCAAGTGTGGGAGCCTGCATAGCAGCTTCTCGAACATGGGATAGTGTGAGTGTGTGTGTGAGTGAGTGTGTGTGTGTGTGAGTGAGTGAGTGAGTGAGTGTGTGTGTGAGTGAGTGAGTGAGTGAGTGAGTGAGTGAGTGAGTGAGTGAGTGAGTGAGTGAGTGAGTGAGTGAGTGAGTGAGTGTGCATGTGTGTGAGAGAGTGTGTGTGTGTGAGTGTGTGTGTACGTGCGAGTGTGCATGTTTCCTCACAGGCCTGTTTGAGCTGGTCCTTGTCGTAGTGCAGGGCCTCGTAGGCGTGCATGCTGATCCTGCTCACTCTGATCTGCAGCTTCTCAGGGACCGCCTGCTGACTAGAACACACACACACACACACACACACACAAAGCAGCGTTACGCTGCGTTATTATCCGCCATGGGGCACGTTGTTCACATCCACACAATTTGTAGACTGGAGGTGAAACTAAGCAGGCAGCATGACTTTCATGTTGTTGAGCAGCCAAAGAGGAGACAGATGCACCAATTTAGGGAGACTTAATAAGTGCTGGACACATCACAGAGCAAAATGGGTACAGTTTCTCTGTCCCTCTTCCAGAAGTCACAGTGTGAAAGTGGGTGAGTGGTCCTCACTCGTTGAGCTGGGGCATGGAGATCCTTCTCTTGGTCTTCTGCACCATGTTGGCCTGACTCCTCAAGCTGATGTGGATGACCGAGGGGGCCAGCTTGCAGGGCTCCCCGTCCACCTGCATGGGGATGGGCTTGGAGGTGGTCAGGGTGACCTCCTTGCACTGGTGCAGACGCTCGCCATGGCCCCCCACCTGCAGAGTTGCCTGGGGGGGGGGGGGGGGGGGGGGGGTGAGAGTGGAGTTTATAAATAATTTCCACATTGACTAAAAGGCAGCAGGTTGAATCTTGAAATACAGAATCGGAGACAGGAGTAGACTGATTGATTGAAGAATACAAAATAATACAGGAGGATATCACAGCGGTACCCACTAGCACACAGTGCATACCTGTACAAAACATACTGTATGCTTTAAACAAACGTGCATGCTATGCTATGTCTATTCGTATTCAATGTGTTTATTATTAGCATAGTAGCCAGAATAGCATCTGTGTTATGTACATGTAACTACATATTGAATATAATAAACACTGAGCATGTGTGCATCAGTCAGGGACATCTTTGTGGTTGAGATCAAAGTCAATTGCTGAACAAAGCGTATAACTTCATACGAAATACAATTATTACAAAATGACTGAAAACATGTGCTGGTGGTCGTGCATCTGCTGTGGTCATGCATCTGCATCAGGTGTGGTTGAGAGCTCACCAGGGAGGTCATGGTGAAGCCGATGACCTCGATGCAGCCGTCATCGTGTCTCTGCGGTTCAAAGTCGTTGTGTTCGCTAGGGTGACCCCAGGGCACGGTGCCAGCACAGTATCTATGGCAACCAAAAGCTTATCTGTCAGACCACATGGCTACTGTAGTTGACTAATTCCATTATTTGTTTATTTAAAGGATCCCCATTAGCTAATGCCATGGCAGTCATCTTCCTGAAGCCCACACACAAAAACATTACATTAAGACAGCATCATCATCATCAACATAATCGCAAAGCAAACATCTTTCCAACAAAAATAAGCAACCAAGCATCCCTCTTAAACCATAAACACAGATCTACAGTAGCAGGAACTCAGGATTATGTGTGTGCATATTGTATTAGCCTACTAAAATTGTCACTACACTTGAGAACAGCCTCTCCTCCACATTAAGTCACAATAGATCTTTCTTATTCAGGCGGCAAGTCTTACGAAGTGGTCTTATGAAATCAGGCAACCTTATTGGTTATTGGTTATTCTCCACGTGATTGACAGGTTGGAAAGGTCTACAGGCTAGAGTGCATCTTATCGATGCTAGTTCTAATAAAGCAATCCAGAACAAGCCTAGAGTAGCAGCCCTGTTCTAAGCAACTTGTAATTTTAACAGCTCTCTTTTTGTCTTTTTGTTGCTGTTCCGTGCATACAACTGAACAGTAATTCTAGTGGCATAAAATTAAATATCCAAACTTGATCCAGGATTTGAGATGGTACAGTATGTAAGGAGAACATTATCTTGTGATATAAATGCCTTTATTCAAAAAAGGGGACCAGAGGGTGTGTGCGAACTATAGAGGCATCACATTACTCAGCCTCCCAGGGAAAGTTTACTCCAAGGTGCTGGAAAGGAGGGTCCGGCCGATAGTCGAACCTCAGATCGAAGAGGAACAATGCGGATTTCGTCCTGGTCGTGGAACTACCGACCAGCTCTTCACTCTCGCAAGGATCTTGGAGGGGGCTTGGGAGTTTGCCCAACCTGTCTACATGTGTTTTGTGGACTTGGAGAAGGCTTACGACCGGGTCCCTCGAGAGGTCTTGTGGAGGGTTATGCGGGAGTATGGGGTGAGGGGGTCCCTACTTGGGGCCATCCAATCCCTGTACACCCAGAGCGAGAGCTGTGTCCGGGTCCTCGGCAGTAAGTCGTCTTCCTTTCCGGTGGGGGTTGGCCTCCGCCAGGGCTGCGCTTTGTCACCAATCCTGTTTGTGATTTTCATGGACAGGATATCGAGGCGTAGCCGTGGGGAGGTGGGTTTGCAGTTCGGTGAGCTGGGGATCACGTCGCTGCTTTTTGCAGATGATGTGGTCCTGATGGCATCAGCTGCCTGCGACCTCCAGCACTCTCTGGATAGGTTCGCAACTGAGTGTGAAGCGGATGGGATGAGAATAAGCACTTCTAAATCTGAGGCCATGGTTCTCAGCAGGAAACCGGTGGCCTGTCCGCTCCGAGTAGGAAATGAGTCCTTACCCCAAGTGAAGGAGTTCAAGTATCTGGGGGTCTTGTTCACGAGTGAGGGAACCATGGAGAGGGAGTTTGGCCGGAGAAACGGAGCAGCTGGTGCGGTTCTGCAGTCGCTTTACCGCACTGTTGTGACGAAAAGAGAGCTGAGCCAAAAGGCAAAGCTCTCGATCTACCGGTCTATCTTCGTCCCCACCCTCACCTATGGTCATGAAGGATGGGTCATGACCGAAAGAACGAGATCACGGATACAAGCGGCCGAAATGAGTTTTCTCCGGAGGGTGGCTGGGGTCTCCCTGAGAGATCGGGTGAGAAGTTCAGTCATCCGGGAGAGACTCGGAGTAGAGCCGCTGCTCCTTTGCGTCGAAAGGAGCCAGTTGAGGTGGTTCGGGCATCTAGTGAGGATGCCTCCTGGGCGCCTCCCTAGGGAGGTGTTCCAGGCGTGTCCGGCTGGGAGGAGGCCGCGGGGTAGACCCAGGACTAGGTGGCGGGACTACATCTCCGCACTGGCCTGTGAGCGGCTAAAGATTCCCCAGGCAGAGCTGGTTGATGCTGCTAGGGAAAGGGATGTCTGGGGCCCCCTGCTGGAGCTGCTGCCTCCGCGACCCGACCCCGGATAAGCGGATGAAGATGGATGGATGGATAAATGCCTTTATTTATTTTATTTTATTTTTTTACTGCTCTTTGACATTTGTTTAGAAAGGAGATGCCCTTATGAGTTCTGGTGAGTAGTAGTACACCTGGCTACCGTTACTTAATGTTACTTTAATGCAATGATTGTACATGACTTTGGATTAAAGCATCCACTAAATGACTAATGTAATGTACAGTAATAGTTCACTAGATATATATACTGTGGATCAAATTCAGGCTTAGAAGCCAGTTTGTGCCACTGCCTTCACCCGAAGACTTTTAGTCTTAGATATATGTAGGGTATATTACATTAACATTCATGCACTATGTTCAACTCTTTTGATAAAACTCTATTGAGTTTGCTGCACATAGTTGCTGCATAATACAGTGTAGAATCATCAGCATACAGCACAATAATAGCACTATTTATAAAAGACGACACATCACTGGTAAAAATAGAAAAGAGGAGTGGTTAAAGACAACTTCCTTGTAGCACACCACATGTGGGACTGCTACAATTGATAGGCTGACATTTTAGCCTCTGTTGCCACTGTTCTACAGAAAAGATAAGTCTTCATCAACTGATGACTCCTGCAGTCTCTGCAGAACCCTACATGACCATGCTAAACGTCTCCGGCCCTCAGTTGCCAATGGGGGAGGATGGGCTTCTCGTGGGTCTCGAGTTGTACGATGCGGTAGACATACAGGTCATGACCAAACTGTGAGAGTATCCTCGTGGCCTGAGATGTACCACAATACACCAAGACGACGGCCGAATGATAAAATATGGCCAGCATTATCATATTCAGCAAAACCTTAGATTCAGATTCAGAAAACCTTATTGTCGTGACAGGAAATCATCTTAGACTGGCTCAACAATCACAAAGAGAGCCGTACGTCGCGAGTCGCTCACAGAGTAGCGACCCTTAAAGGCCACAGGCTACCTCGTGATGTTGGTTGTTGTTCCCCGAGTGTGAACCTGAGTCTAAAGAGAGTGAGTAGGCTACCCTGAATTCAAAGGCAGGAGGCTGCTAACAGAGCGGCCAGAGGCCTGTGTTATTGGCCAACAGGAGGTCCCTATCGACCAAAGCACCGGTTCTCAGAGGCATGCTGGATACGGACAGGGCACCAGGCCTGAGAGCACCCAGCTGTCTCAGACTACCAAGGTATACAGGGTTACTCAACCAAAAGTTCAGTATCAATCTGACAGTTGATATTCCTATCCACCGGGGAGGCAAGGGGGTCGTAGTAGACACCAAAGAGGCCGTGGTAGATATCAGAGAGGCCATGGTGGATATCAGAGAAGACGTGGTAGATATCAGAGAAGACGTGGTAGATATCAGAGAAGACATGGTAGATATCAGAGAAGACATGGTGGATATTAGAGAAGACATGGTAGATATCAGAGAAGACATGGTAGATATCAGAGAAGACATGGTAAATATCAGAGAGGACATGGTACAGTGTAGATAGATATCAGAGAAGACGTGGTAGATATCAGAGAAGACATGGTAGATATCAGAGAAGACATGGTAGATATCAGAGAAGACATGGTAGATATTATAGAAGACATGGTAGATATTATAGAAGACATGGTAGATATCAGAGAAGACATGGTAGATATCAGAGAAGACATGGTGGATATCAGAGAAGACATGGTACAATGTAGATAGATATCAGAGAAGACGTGGTAGATAAAATGTTGTAAGTGAAATGAGAAGTAGGGCCTAGCCTGTTGAGTGCAGCTCTGTTGTAACAGGAAACAGCCCTTCCGGTGGAGGATCCCAGCGCCCAGCAAGTAGAAAACTGTTAAATCAGTTGGTTTCCTAACCATGGTTACGCCACAGAGGAAGTACTATTATGGCTATTTCTAACTGTTGTGCTGATCATGTGATGTTTGTGAAAACATCACAATCTTGTGACTGACTGAATATGCATCAGTAAAGGAGGAGTATACACCACTTGTGTGTGTACATAATGGTCGACTCTGTAATGAATATGTAATGATTTGTGTTGGGAGGAGAGAGGATACAAAAGGTTATAAATGAGGTTTTTGATTTAGTAAAATGTGGAATTTGCTCGTCACAGAGCCAAATAGCAGTACTGCTTAGATCCAAACGTTGGATTTTAGGACAAGAATTCCCCAGCCTTTTCTGCTCTAAATCACAAGTCTACAACAGAAGATAAGCCGAGAACCATCATTTTCAACGAAGAGGCTAAAGATCAAAGGCCAAACAAAGATCTCAAGAAAGAATGAAGATCATCTGGCCAAGAGAGAGAGGGACATGGGATCATCTTCGCTTCATCACACTTTTGAGATTACTTTTGCTGCTGACAACATATGGACAGTAAAATGTGAGTAGTTAAGCTGATATTGTAGGACAGAAAAGACAGGACATTTTGGCTATCCTCTCTCCAACCATTTATTATTATGATTATTACTGTTTTTGAATTTTAATTATTATTGAATTGGAATTTTGACTGATCTGATCTTTGATCAGTATTACATTTTAATTAATCTCGACTTTGATCAGTTTTGACTTTTGATCAGTTATGAATTTTAATCGATTTAGACTTTTGACCATTATCAACTGTTTATTATTGACTTCTTGATTATTAAATATTTTCTTATTTTTTCTTATTATCATTGATGCGTTGCTATGCTTGCTGCTATATTTTCTACTGTGTTAATAAAGCTAATTTTCCAGCCAAGACCAAACAACTCTTTCTCTCCTGAGACTCCTATATACTTGTTTCTAAATGATATTCTAGCAACTACACCAACAGACATCTTTCTTAGAGAAGAGTCGCCGTTGACCAGTGCAGCCCGAGACTTATATCCTGCTCTCAAGTCACAGTAGGGTGCAGCTCGTATCAGCGACTCTGTCAATCATCCCACATAAATGACTGAGATATGACTCCAGGAGGGCTGTAGCAGTAGCCCACCAGTATTGGTTTCATTGAGATAAATTTACTTGAACCCACAGTGAACATACATCATTGAACATAAATTTCAAACACAATTTTACAGGAAGATGACTATACACAATGAGAATTATGTTGTTTACACATATACATCTATGTGGAGAATCAATAAAAGTGAGCCTTGTGAATTCAATATGAACTGGGGGAAAAAAACTATTCTTCATGTTTACCTGGGAATGTTGAGGAACAGAAGACACTGCAACTTGAGGTCCTGGACTTTAGAGGTCAGATCTGTGCCGTCACACTGGTGAGATGGTGACATCGGAGACACAGATTTAAACAAAGAGACGGAATTACCGTTTGGCCTTGTCATTTATTTGTGGAGGTGCAATGGGTACAGTTAGGCCCTCTGCCCGACCATCTTCCGACTCACCACAACTTTAATGTGTTTGGCCAGGTCTTTGGAGCTGCCACTTAGGAAGTCAGAGAAGGCTGTCTGTAATGAAGCACCACAACAGGTCAAATGCTATATGGTAGAAAGCAATGTGGTGGTAGATTGATGGTAACCGCTCAGAGCAAGGAAGCGGAAAACACAGCCTCCATTAGTGCAATACGAAGACACGACTTTGGCTTTCTGTCATGTCAGACACACAGCGAGGAATGCTGGTGGTGACAAGAGCACAGAAATAGGTCATGTGGAAAAGCTCACTCACCCCGGCATAGAACATCTTATTCCGAAAGCGGCTGTTGAATTTCTCTGGGTTGGCCTCTGAGGAGAGAGAGAAAGCGTTTATCAGCTACTGTTGACCTCCATTACAGCACACCTACGCTGCGCCGTTATTGTTCAGACAACAAAGAACCCCTCAGGTGTTTGTCGTTTAAACAAACCTCTGGACTCGTGGAAGCCTAGTGTAACATGTGCGTCGAAGCCCAGGCTGAAGTAGTTGTTGAACACGTCTATGGGGAGCTGGGAGAAAAAGTAGACCATAGTTAATGGCGTTTTCAGGTCCTAGTCACGGGATATAGACGGAAAAATACGACGGACGAGGGGTCTGCACCTTATCAGTCTGGTGCTCGTCCTTGTCCTCCTGGCTGGCCTCTGGGTTTGGCTCCACCTGCAGGTTCCAACGGTCCAGCTGGACAATGTTGCCGTCCTCCACGTGAGACAGGATCTTACTCACCGGTTCATCTGTGTATCCCTGGGAGACCAGGGGGAACAGAGGAAGTTGATATAGATAGAAGTTGATGTAAGTACAGTACACTAACCAATGTTTCTCGTTGCCTCTTAGACATGTATCCTACTGTAAATACTTCCAAAGAGAACTGAACTGAAATAAATGAAGAAACTTGAATTTTGTACTATCCTGATACTGACTCATGATGATATTGGCCATCCATGAGGGCCTGGGGTTCAATAACGTTTTTGTCACCGGGTAGTTCCTGTACTCACCCCTCCCCAGTTGAGGGTCCGGGCCAGGTCGTTGCCGGTCCCCAGAGGGAGCACAGCCACAGCGGGCTGGGGGTTCAGCTGGAGCTGGTCCAGGATGGACAGGATCCAACCCACCTGGACATCCAGAGACAGTGTTACCTTTCACAGCTAAACACTTAGTACAACAAAGAATGGTGCTACGGTCATAACTGACAAGAGAGGGAGTTTTCAGTCAGTCCTTGCTTCACAGTAGCCTAATGTTTGACAATACAGAAAAAAAGCTATATCTGTTGCGATGTGTAAATAGGATTCTACAACAACTTCAAAGGGGTTTCTACAAAAGCATGAACTCTGTGAGAATTCTCATTTTCTCTGTCATCTAATCAACTTGTTACTGTAGGAGACGTCTGAGACAGAGAAGTGCGGTCTTGTCAGCTCTTGCAAATACCTTCAGAGACGCTAAATCTACTGTAGGAGGGTTTTAGCAAAACATCTTTGCAGGAAGCTCTTGGCACGCTGAAATAAAATGCTGAGAGAGAATGCAGAGAGCTGTGCTTCCATTGGGGGTGTATCTAAGTTCCAGTATAAAACACAGTTGAACTGACTGATCCTTACTTTTCAGGGAACCTTTCACAGACTTTATGTCCTGCTTGTAAAACTTTGCTCCCCTGCACTGGTAAGATTAAACTAAGTGTCATGCAACTGAGAACTTCTTTTTTCTGTTTATAGAAATATTTCCATGATAGAACCAAGTGATGTTACACTCACCGTTCCATCTCCTCCACACGCCAGTATCCTCAGGTTGGGCACTTTGGCGTACATTTCTAACCTTGAGAACACAAAAACCACAATCAATCAATCAATCAATCAATCAATCAATCAATCAACCAACCCATAAAACATCGTCTGCTTTCTAGAAGCACACCACTGTGTTTTGAACGTGGTCAAACCACTGAGGGTTATGAATGCAGACCGTCATCTCTTACCCCTCTCTGGGTCCTCCATTATTGAGATCGAACACTTGTCGGGGGTTGAGGTACCACATGAACGACTGGATTATCTTTGCTCCCTGGAAAACATGAAAAAACACGGCCACAGAAGCCATGATCACCTCCACCCCAGCGATAACGCAGGGCGAGAGGTAATGTTTTCGGTGGCACGTGTTTGTCTGTTAGCAGGATGACACAAAACTACTAAACCTATTTTCATGATACTCGGTGGAAGGGTGTAGCACGTGCCAACTTAGAACCCACTCAATTTTGGAGCAGATCTGAATCACAAGGTGGGTCCACGAGCCGCCCAAACACGGCTGCCCATTCACCTCGTCATTTTTTGGACATTCATTGTCAATGGGGGGAATTGAAGTGACCATATCTCTATATGGGAAGGTCAGAGAGAGACAGGGTTTGGATTGGCATAAAGGTCTTGACCTAACGAATGCAGCAATATCAAACATGCACACGCACCGAGCTGCAAAATGCATTCATGGGTTCTGTGGGATGTCTGTGCTCCCCGAGCACCATTTCTAATGTATTCATATCATCAATAACAATTACTGGGTCTACAACCTAACCACCTCCAAGTTGTGTAAGTGCATACTTTTAAGGTGCCATATGCGGTTTGTGGTTTCCTGTTAGACTTGGGAAAAGTTTTGAAAGATTTCGAAAAATGCAACCAAAAAAATCCCTTCCCCTCCCTTCAGGCCTCCCTCCAAAGCCACTCCCCCAAACTGGGGGAAAACAAAATGACACCGCTAGGCAGGTAGGTAAGTTAACCGCCCGGTAAGCCATCCAATCATTTCAAGTTGGCAACTCAAAATGATTGGCCGCACTTCTTACAATCCTGCCATTTTCACAGATGACGGATTTATTTCATTTTCATGTAAGAGCACTTTATTTGTTGACTGCTGCTGGGATGTGATGAGAATCACAAAAAACATATCCACATCCTATAAAAGGTTCCTGTTGGAGGTGTGGAGCTGGTTTACCTGGTTGCCTCCGCTCTTGGGGTTAACAAACACAAGCAGAGGCTTCATGAGTTGGGAGGGGACAGGCTTGACGATGAAGGGTTTCCATCGACCATCCTGGATCTGAGAGGAAGAGACATGGCTACTGTAGTCAGCTGTTGTGATGACGAACGACGGATTATTCAGGGTCAAAATTTCAGCGTAGTTTACCTCAGGTGCCTTCTTGCTGGGTTTGCATTTCAAAGATGTCCGTTTCTTCTTTTTACTTGATTTCAACGAGGACTGTAGAAATAAAATAGTCATGAAAACAAAATTGTGTGTTTATTTGTATGAATGGCTGCTGACTACAGTATCAGTTAGTGGCCAATCATGCTGATGTTGATCCAAAAATCGATGTATTTGGAAAATGGCACGCTGGTCGCTGACAGGCTACCTGTGGTCTACGAACACGGATGACCCAGGTGGGCGGGACTATGACCGAGGCGTGAGCGCCAAGGGAACAGCACTCCTCGATCTGCTGCAGCATGAAGCATGTGACCTTGTTGTGATACTGGAACACAGGGCGGTACACACATCAACACCACACCAGACAACGTCAACACAATCAGTTACTTCCACTAGATCCAACCAGGTCATCTGAGAAGCAGCTTCCAACCCTAAGAAGACTCAGAAGTAGCATCGACTTACTGCCTGTTTGCACCACGAGCAGCTAATGGCAACAATCTCTTTACTATGGAATGAGAACTTCTGTTGGAAACCCTGTGAGCAGCGAAGAGAAAAGACAGAATCGTTCAATAAAAATCAGCAGCTACTGAGGTATTGAATATACTGAAGATAGTCGCTCTTTAAGTTTTGTAGTTACTCAAACACCATCTGTGAGTGCATGGCTGAGTCGTGACTGACCTTCCCACACTGTCGACACTTCCCTGCCTGGCGCCTCCTGTGGACCCAGTGGTGCCTGACAACGTTGGGCTGAATTTGACAAATGAGTGTTCAGGACTTGCCGATTCAACAATTTGGAGCGATAGTGAAAATAGTTTACAACATACAGCACTGACCTCACGGATGGTTCTAGATCCTGGTTCCCTAAACGATGGCTTGCACCTGAAATTGATCTACAAAGACCAAATGGGTTTTCAAACGACCAAACAGATGCAAAATCACACAGAATAACTGTCGAAAGCTGATCTAGCCACTTACTTTTTCTAGCTGCTCAATGCACATTGTGTGGACCGATATCTTGCAACCTGCACATTTCTTCCTCGTCACAGATTTTTGCTTTGGGGGAAGAAATTAATTAACTTTAAGATCAATGTTAGAATATGCAGATCCAAATTCATGATTAAAATCAAGAAAATGAATGAACCCTCCGATCCTCCAGTCCGATCCTGCAGGTGGGTGTTTCTGACCATAGAGGGCGCTCTAACCCAGTGTTTGGTCTCTATAGGCTGCGAGGGCTTACCAGTGTCTTGGCGATACAGTACTGCTCCCCAACGTAACAGAAATCTCCAGACATGCCGGTCTCAAACCAGATATGGTCTCCGAACTGGGCATTGTCCTGAGGAGAGAGAGAGAGAATCACACAGCTCGAAGGAGTTAGACAGCAAACCAGCCTCTCTGTTAAAACCAAATGAATACGCTCCGTTCCAAACCTTTTCAATCATCTCTGTGAGATTGGCTTAAAAAAAAACAGTGAGGAGTGACACTGTCTACATGTCATGAGCAACGTTTTAAGCCTAAATGTTAAACAACAAATCCTGAAGATTGACAACCTCTTCCCATAGTGAATATATAATCAAATAATGGAGCATTGGGCTCTTGAGCAGGACTACAGTTCCCTTGGCCACTCACAGTCCAGTCGACGGTGTTGCGTATCTCTCTGGGGGTTTCCATCTTGCCGGGAGCAGATGCGCTGGGCTGGGCTGCCAAGTGCTGCAGGCCAGACTTCGCAATCGCTTTCCTGCAACGACACAGAAATAAGAGATTTTTCAAATATTCTATGTAGGCTATAGAACAATAAGTGATTTGGGGGACATGAAACACACAAGGCCATAAAAATCACTCTCATCCCTCTCTGCACATTTATTGACTGGTTTGCACATCCAGTAACTGAATAAAGAATTCATAAAAACCAGAATAATAATTTCCATAGAAATGTTCAGATCACTGTCTATTTATTGAATACAGTCTGTGTGTGCGCGCACCTGTCTCTCTGTCCCCGTTTATGTTTGCGTGTGCATGTGTATGCATGCCATGCACATGCGTGTGTGTGTGTGTGTGTGTGTAGCGTAACACAGAAATACACCGGCTGTAGCTCCACTGTAGCAGTATCAACTGAACATTTATGAGCCAGGACAGTTATAGCCTGTGCTCAGGGCTTCTAGACCTTTGTCTCTTGCATCTCTGCCCCCCCCCCCCCCCACACACCCACACACACACACCTGCCCCCTGCATAAACCCTAGCAACCCAACGGTGGATCGCTGAGGGGAAGATCAATGCTGCGTGGCTGTGAGTCACTTTGCTCAGACCGGCGTCTCATTGTTAGCACCAGGTCTAATGAGCTGGCTCCATGGAGGGTGTCTCTACGGGATGGAGAACTAGAGGTCTGGCCACAACACACTCCTCCACCTGATCTGCCCAAGATGGCTCGTCATGTCATAAACTCCTGCTTAGTCGATTAATCAGGCTTTTACTTTCCTCCTCACTGGAGCTTAAGTGTTCCTCTCGGAGACAAAATGACACAGCAAAACCAATCTTGCTTATTTCGATTTTTGTATTAAGGGCAGTTTAGGACAAAATGAATTCAAAATGAATGCCTTTTGGATATCCATTTACCTCCGCCCCAGTGACAGCGCAGGCCGAGAGGTTATGTTTTTCGGGGGCGTGCGTTTGTGCGTGCATGCGTGTGTTTGTTAGCAGGATTGAGGGGGGGCGGCGGGGGCGTGTCACCCGCAGGATTACGCAAAAACGACTGGACCGATTTTAAGCGAAACTCGGTGGAAGGGTGTAGGATGGTCCAACTTAGAATTAATTACATTTTGAAGCGCATCCAAAGCATGGGGCAGGTCGATGGACCGCCCAAACACGGCCGGCCATTCACCTCCATTCATTTTTTTGAACCAGGATTACGCAAAATCTACCAAACCGATTTTCCTGAAACTCGGTGGAGGGGTGTATCATGGGTCACCCTAGAACCCATCCAATTTTAGAGCAGATCCAAATCACGGGCCGGATCCACTAATGAAAACAAAAGTTAGAACGAAGCCAGCTCCCTGTGTGGGGGTGCTAGAGACACAGGGTTTGGACTGGGGGTGTGTGAGGGGAGAACCTGGAGTGCACCGCACCGCCCCCCACCGGCTGTGACCCGAGGGGGGCGCCCCAGAGCTGTCCAAATACAACCACCCATTCACCTCCAGTCATTTTTACCTTTGTCCCATCGAATCACGGGCTAGACAGCCATTCACCTCCATTCTTTTTTTGGAGTAGGATTACGAAAAACGCTTTTCATGAAACTCGGTGGAGGGGTGTAGCATGGGCCGATTTAGAACCCATTACATTTTGTCCCAGAGCCACGAAACGTATTCAGGGGCGGAGGTGTGTGCTCACTGAGCATCATCTCTAGTTAAACCTGGTTTTAAACCCTCATGGACAGCACCGAGACTGACTAACATCCAAGCACTGTGGGTTAGTAGTCACTCCACACTCTACAAACCACCAGGACCTAGTTAGCGAGAAACCACACAGGCCACTATTCACACAGGGAAACAGCGCTCGACGACTACATACAGAAGGAATCCACTCCACGTCTCCAGCCGGGGGTCGTAGTGGGCCCCTAGCCCGGGGCTGAGGGCCCCGGGGCCCCTGTAGACGGCGGGGTGGTGGAGGTAGGTAACGGAGCTCCTGCGGTTGGGCATCGGAGGCCCTTTCCCCGGCCACGGACTCCCGACCTTCGAGATGGTGGAGAAGCGCCTCCGCTTCCTCTGACCGGACGGTGCTCGCCAGCCCCCGCACGCCGCCGCGTCGCCCGGCGACATACGCGATGAGTTCCTCCGCAAGCATCGAGGGGCACGGAGGAGGGGCCGCCATGGCGCCTGGGCGCTCTCCGCCAGCACGCCGAGCGGAGATGAGGAGGAGGAGGAGGAGGACGAGTGAGGAAGCCGCCGGGAAGTGTCCTGGAACTCCCGGCGGGAGACGGCGACCTCCTCGGTCAGCTGATCCCCATCCGAGGGCGGGCCTTCGTCGTCCGACTGGCTGTCTCGCTCCTCGGGGCCGAGGTAGTCGGCGTCGTGGTCGTCGGCGTCCGAGCGGAGGCTGCTGGAGCGTGACACGCCCCCGCCGCCCCCCCTCACCTCCACCTGCCGCTCGGCGCCGAGCCCCGCCCCCCCGTCCTCCTCCTCCGTCATCTGGATGAGGCTGGCCAGGAGCATGGACGGCCCCAGCAGGTGGGCGTCGATGTTGCGCAGCGCCCCCGCCTTCCTCCGCCGCACAGCGAAGCGCGGGTTCTTGCTGGGCGGGGCCGTGCTGGAGCGCCGCCGGACGTTTCCCGACACCCTGTCGTAGCACGCCGCCGGCCGACCGCCGCCGCAGTGCCCCCCGGTGGACGGGAGGCCTCCCTGCAGCTGTACGCTGGAGCGGCGGCGCTGGACGAGGCTGACCGACGCCAGGCCGGCGCTGGACCGACGCCGGGCCTTACTGGTCGGCACGGCCACGCTGGGCCGGCGGGCGCCGCGGTAGACGTCCTCGGCCTGGAGGGAGGCCTCCTTCCTCTTAAAATGGCGGCGGAAAAAGGTGTCCATGGTGGCGAGGTGACGAGCCCAGGGAGGTGCTGCCCTTCTTAGATACTCCTCTGAGGCTGTTGGTGCAGAAATTAGTCCATCAGCTTGGGACAGAATTAGGCCTTGCGCCTGTTACTATGTTCAGAAGCAGTGCTGTGCTAGAATATCTCCAGCGGGAGAATGAATCGACAGAAGGTATTGTTAGAACTTGACTAACACATGATTCATACAAGGTACTCGAGTTGACTAATACTGACATGATTCAGACAAGACCTTTACTTGAGACGGTACGGTAAT
>NC_140249.1:17997676-18017676 GCF_949987555.1 Borostomias antarcticus | reverse complement strand
AGCGCGTGCAATCAAACCCGTGCGGCGTTCTCAGTGAATCAACAGTTTTGAGGTATCAAGTTGGGTGTTTAAAGTTGAATAAATGCTTAGTAGTAATAGCAGTAACAGAAACGATAAAACAAGTGTTTGGTCTCATAGGGATGAGCAGCTTCATGTGAGCGCAGCGCTTATCTGGGTCCCGTCCTCCGCCTCCCTCCCCCCCGCCATCATCTCCACCTCCATTTTGGGCCAAATCAAAGGCAAACCCTCGCGCACGGCCGCCACTTTGATCCGCCTCGTCCTTGGCTCCGCGCGCAAAATACGGCTCCTCGCCACAAAGGATGAGAAAGGAGAGGGGTGGGTGAGGACGGGAGAGGGGGGGGGCGGAGCTGCGATCGACGCCGCGAGGGTGACGAGGAGGACGGCGTTTCCGCCCTCCGCTGAACGGCGAGGTGATCGGGACCTCGGAGAGACCAGGGTCACCGGAGGGAGAGGGGGGGGGGGGGGGGGGGCGCGGCACATGAAAGGAAGCGGCCGCAAATAGACAGGAAGCAGAGCAGCTTGTTGGGCGACGGCAATAACTGAGAGGGACCCGGGGGCGTCGTGTGGACGCGTGTGGACCCCCTACATGGGAACCGTCTCGCACAAATGTCCGGAGACGGCGCCGTCTAATCGACTCGCGCGGATTCGGAGAGTGGCACGGTTGAGGTCTAGGGAAATGATGTGTTTGCCCTGCTTAACAGTAGGCTAGATAGGTGTCTTAGAAGGGAGCGCCACTAGGCCTACGTCACATCAAAACAATATTGGCTTTGATGTGCTAGGAGCAGTTTCGCACGCCGTCATCCCTCCAAGAACAAAACCTCTGCAGGGGAAAACGCTAGCAGGCGCTGCGCTGTTTAGCGCCACTGGCAAAGCAGTATAGCATACGCTAACAGGATTCTCTATTCTGAGTCATGTGAACTACGTGACCCTGCATAATTAACACTCAAACCGGCCCTACCAGATCCTCTCCATGGTGCCGGCCGCATAACCGCAGAGAACCGGGTGACCTTTGACTAAAGGGCAAACACGTGCTCGTCTCTCAGCGGTAGAACCGCAAGTTGTCATCACCGCTTTGAGAGAAACGTTGTCGACAACGGCAATTAGCGTCGCCACGGTGCCACACCTTTGAGATATTCGAATTTGATTCTCACACCAGTGAGTCCTTCTTGCTAACATTAGACCAGTGACTGTATGTTTACAACTTAGAGCCTACTTTGCCTGTTTAAAGTTACATTTACCTGAGATACACAGTATAGTATTAGATAAAAGCAGCTTGTGTACGGTATCGAAAGTATAAACTATGCTAAACAAAAGCTACACTACAGCAAATAAATGTTGAGCTTAGAGCATGAGATCATGGATTTTCAAACGCCTCTTCCATACAGGTACTACAGTAACCACACTCCATCACAACCGCTGTACTGTACGAGCCAGCTGAGCCCTCACAGCACTCAGGCGAGGTCAGAGAACATATTATCATAATGTCTGCTGCCTACTACAGTACATCAGAGGCCAAGTAATGAAGTGAGGAGCCATCCCTCTGAGACCTCGCCAACAGAGAACCTGGCAGTCATTACGGGAACCATTCTCGCTTCCCAGAGAATCGACTGAATCAAAGTATAGGTACCCAGAATAGTGCACTATCATCAGATGCCCCAAAATAGTACACTATTATTATTTGCGCTCGTTTGACTCATATTTGTCAGAGAAAGTGAGAGGTACTCACACACACACACACACACACACACACACACACACACACACACACACACACTCACACACAAAGGGACATACAGGCAAACACATGCACGCAACGTGCGCACACACATACATGCAGAGGGACGCACACACACAGACGCACAGTTATACTGTAGTATTCACACACAGACAGGCACACTTATAGACAGGCACAGTTATACTGTAGTATTCACACACAGACAGACACACTTATATATATAGTATACACACAGACAGGTATGCAGCAACACACACACACACACACACATTGTACATTCGTTGGTGGTGAGAGCAACTGAACTCCTGTCAGTGGCCCTGGCACCACTCTACTGCTCATCACCACAGTACCTGGAGATGACTGGGGCTTCGCACATGAGCTAGTTTGACCTGACACTGCTGGGTCTGGCCACTTCACTATTCTGGGAACTTTCTCTTCACTTTCATTTGCCGCCCACACTTGCAAACTGCTCTGTCAAACAGCCAATAGTCCTTGAGAACATCAAGATACCGTTACACTAGTAACTTGTAAATTTGTAATTTGTAATTGAGTATTAGAGTTTATCTGTAGCATAATCTTGGAGCAGGCAAGCAACATTTCACTGTGACTACACCGTACATTACATGTGACAAATAAAAGGAATCTTGAATCTTAAATCACTAGAGACTTTTTTGTCTCCTAATCTGTATAATGTAATCAGGTAACATAAAGCTTGGTATCCCCGTTTCCCCTGGGGACCAATATAGACTATTACATCTGTACAACTGTAAATTTAAACCACACCTACAAGTATCTATCAATAACTGAGTGTTAGTTATGATTGTCTTTTTACAGCAACACACTCCGAATCTTTCACATGGCAGTGAAGAGATAAGGCTGCGGTTATGTCACCTGAGGTGAATGAACGTCTAGAGGATTCTCAGAACTGAAGACGCTCTTAAATTAGCACAATGCTAACTGTTTAAAAAGGGCTTGGCTTGAGCTAGTCTAGCCTGTAGAGACCAGCTCATATCTCTCTCCGCACTGCATCAGCAAGCTAACTGAAGAGTGTCAGCCCGATGTAGGCCAACTGTTCCCTGAGTACGTATTCCTTGAATCCTTCTGTGTAATCGATCTATCACGGTTCAAACATGCTACAGCAAAATTAATTGAAAATGCTTAAGTCACGTTAAAACAAATTACAGTACTACAGTCACAAAGGAAGGCTGGTCTCGGGAGTCTCAGCCTAGATTTGAGGGAGGTAGGGACATCAAAACCAGACTCCTCCATCAACACCATGGAAATCCGTCCTTAATCTCCATGACTCCAACACACATAGAAGACAGGAAAATCAGGTCTAGATGTATCACAACTGATAAACATGCTGACAACCTCACACTAAGACTGACCTGAAATATCCAATCACATTTAGACAGAGATCAATGGAAAATTATTCTAATAGAAGCTACAGACTCAATAAGTCAGAGCCGTCAACCACCACTTCTACAAACACCAGGTGCCGCCTGGTAATGAGACAGTTCTACTCCACACAGCTGTGGGGGACGACAGTGGTCTGTCTGCCTGTGGGGTCAACTGGGGAGAGAGGCAACCCCAATGTCACTGACTGTTGTTTGAGTTGGATGCAATGGTTTATGTTTGAGAATACTGTTTATCCTCACAACTCTCCTCATAATATTGTCATTGGCTGCCAATTTTGACCAATCAGGATAAATGTATATAATGTTGATACAAACACCTTTGACTTGAGTAAAATACAATAACAAATACAATATAACAAATATAATAATAACAATAACAATAATAATAACAATAATATTAGCTATCTGTGCCAGAATAGCTAGATATACAGTAGGTGAATATCTATATTTCTGTGCAAATGCAGAATTATACTACAGAAGCATAAAAATCTAAGTGGCACCTGAAATCACAGCACTGCTTTTGGTACAAATTACTATTAATACACACAATGTAAACCTACACTGCAACATAGTAAGAGAAAAGTAGTTGTATACAACCTGAGAGGCAAGTTCAGTCATTCAAGCCCTCCTCTGTAGCCAAGCACGGAATTAGCAGTCAGCGCAAACCCAGGAAAGCACAGAGAAGGGCAGAGGGAGAGAAAAGGGGGGGCGGGGGGGGGGAGAAAGACATAAGGAGTAGGACCCCCCAACCCCTCCACCCAGAAAGATGTGTTAGTGTGGTGGAGAGAGAGAGAGAGAGAGAGATAGAAAGAGAGAGGTGTAAGCTGCTGTTTCAAAATAACTCTAGGAGGGTTAACCGGATGAATTAACTGTAAGCTGGTGTGCTACAGTAGACACACACACACACAGCACACAAATAAAGCATAGATAAAAAGCACACATGCGTGTATACAAAAACACACATGCGCACACACACAAACACACGCATGCACGCACACACACACACAGACAAATAAAGGCTTATTGGGGAGATAAAGTACATCTGTTCTCCTCATTATCACAAAGGGCACTATTCATCGATACAAACTTCACTGTTTACACACTTCCCAGCTTAAGCCAACAGGTTGCCATAGCCACCACATCTAGAAGTCACCTCTCATTTTGCACACCTCAACATACCTTAGCCTATGTACAGTATTTGACACGTATTTCCCTTTCTGAACTGCACTGAAAACAGTTGTGGATATAAGCATATATAAACAGGATGTGTTTGTTACTGAACTGGGAACAGCTTAATTCTCGTTCCGTACTCTCCTTTGTGCCTCTCAGCCATTCAACACGCCGCCTTTGGAGATTCGAGGCCTGGTAGTACCACTCCAACACTCCCATAATGCATTTCATTACCACTTCAAGGCCCCTCACACTGTTGCATTATGGATCAGTTAGCTTTTACAAAAAAAAGAAAAAAAAAGAACAAATGACATCAATAAGCAAGAGCGAGTTTGAATTTTAATGAAATATAATGACTTGCATGAATTCTGGTAGAATGGAATCATTTTCAAATATAGCAAAGCACCTCATTACGTCATCAACTGCAAGCAGCCTTGCAACCACTGTCACAAAAATCAAATTAGAGGAAAACAAAAGGTTTCATTTACAAATGTATCTAATTATTAGGGCTTTGAGGGGAATAGGATTCAGCCGGTTGCCTTTGTCGTTACCATGGAGTGAGGGGACATGTTTGGTAACCACATAGAATTCAAAGCCAGGTTGTTGTTTTTATTAACAGTCACTGAGATGAATGCTCCTCTCTTCCTCTTTCTCTCTCTCTCTCTTCCTCTCTCTTTACTCCTCTCTCTCTTCCTCTCTCTCTTCCTCTCCCCATCTTCCTCTCTTGTCACCTTTTCTAACGGTTAGCACGGTTCATTCTTTTCCCAAATCTGTCCTCAAAGGTTCCTCACGGCTCCCCAGCTCCGGTCATTGAGAGGTACTGCGTCTGTTGTGCATCAACTGTAAACGTCCTCTCCAGACGTCAGGCCTGATTTCAGTCTGTCGACAAGCAGCGCTTGGATTCCTCGGTCCCAGCAACGAGTTCAGTTCTCCTTAACTAATGCGGGCGTCCGGTTCTGGGTCCGACGTGACGCCACCGATGGATCGTCAGGTTTCAGCCGTGGAAACGGACACTGGGCCACGGGGAGAGTGACGTGTCGGGTTGTTGTCTGACCAGCTCTGACTAATAGACTGGGTTTATAAATGATTTAGAGCTCTTTAAACCTGAAGTTTAAACACCCACACTGACCGGTGAGAGAGGAGGAGAGAGATGAGGAGAGAGAGGAGGAGAGAGAGGAGGGGAGAAGTGAGAGAAGAGGAGAGAGAGGAGGGGAGAGAGAGGAGAGAGGAGGGGAGAGAGGAGGAGAGAGATGAGGGGAGAGAGGAGGGGAGAGGTGAGGGGAGAAGTGAGAGAAGAGGAGAGAGAGGAGGGGAGTGAGAGGAGGGGAGAGAGGGAGAGAGGAGGAGAGAGAGAGGAGGGGAGAGGTGAGAGAGGAGGAGAGAGAGGAGGAGAGAGGTGAGAGAGGAGGAGAGAGAAGGAGAGAGGAGGAGAGAGAGAGGAGGGGAGATGAGAGAGAGGAGGAGAGAAGTGAGAGAAGAGGAGAGAGAGGAGGGGAGAGAGGAGGGGAGAGAGAGGAGGGGAGAGGAGAGAGAGGAGGAGAGAGAGGAGGGGAGAGAGGAGGGGAGAGGAGAGAGAGGAGGAGAGAGGGGAGGGGAGAAGTGAGAGAGGAGGAGAGAGAGGAGGGGAGAGAGGAGGGGAGAGATGAAAGAGGAGGAGAGAGAGGAGGGGAGAGGTGAGAGGAGGAGAGAGAGGAGGAGAGAGGTGAGAGAGGAGGAGAGAGAGGAGGGGAGAAGTGAGAGAAGAGGAGAGAGAGGAGGGGAGAGGTGAGGAGGAGAGAGAGGAGGGGAGAGGCCCTGAATCGCTCTGCAGACAGATGATCTGGTCAAGAGGACAGATGGATGAAAACCGCTAAGAGGCCTCAATTATGCCAAATCAGGCCATATTATCCCCATAAGCTACAGGGAGTCACTCCCAAAAACAGGCAGTGTTACAAACGCACTTCATACAAACGTACTTCATACACTTCATGAGAGGTACATGAAAAGAAAGGGACCAGGAAAAAGGACCATATATATGATTTGTGGTTGATCAAACACTGTCCAAATGTGCGGCAAGGATGTCTACTAAATCACTTTCGTTGTCCCAAATCAACTATTAACATGGCCAAGAAAGTAGCAGGTTGTTTTTTGTGTAGCAATGCTACCACCTAGTGGATTGAAAATGTACTTAAATGTCCATTCACTGTTCTTGATGATACACAAGATGCACAGTAGGAGAAAACTGAACTTCAACCGGTTTACTATCTCCTGTTCTAATTTTAAATTCGTCCATTAGCGCACTGGCGTGACTTGCGGATGACCAGGTATCATCGGCCGTGCGAGACGCGATGTCACGGGTGCAGCGCTATGCAGGCTCCACTTCCTTCCCTTCTATTTTTAGCCCACAAAACACTCGTGATCTCCTCCACTGCTCCTCTGTCTCCTTTTTAAGTGCTCTCTCCCTTCCTCCCTTCCTTCCTCTCCCCTTTCGCTCTCCTTCCCTCGGTGCCGACCCTCTTCTTTCAACTTCACCTCCTCTTCACCTTCTCCAACGTGGCTTTTCTCTTCATCTCTACCTCTTCCTGGGTCTCCTCTCTACCGTCTCTGGCGTAGCTTTTCACTTCGACGTTTTGTCATTTCCCCATCGCCTCTCAGCATTTGACCTTTCCCCTACATCTGCGGCGCTCCGCAACCCTCTGAAAGGCCATCGTTCCCTCGCTCTTTTTCTACCCTTCGAAATTGCCGATGTTCCCCCCCCCCCTCTAGGCGGCACGTCCTGACCTTTGTTCTCTTCCTCCCAGGGCAGCGCACAGGAGATCTGCCCCCCTGCCCTCGGCCTGCTCCCCAAACGAGACAATGACCCCGCTCCTATGAATAGAAACAGGACAGCGGCTGACGAAGATAGCCCAGGAAATGGGTTCGCGTAATCCCTAGGTCCTGACTGCGTCACCGACACACACACACACACACGCGTGCGCACACTCACACACACACACACCCACACAGACACGCGTGTGCACACTCACTCACAACACACACACACACGCACACACACACACACACACGCGTGTGCACACTCACTCAAAACACACACACACACACACACACACACACACAAGTGCTCCTCACATTCCCAATCAGGTTTCACTTTACCTCATCCATAGCGGGTCTAGTTGGCCCCAGGGGAAAGTTAAGCTCACAAAGGTGATGTTTTTTTTTTGTCAAACATCATTACTGTTAGCCTCCTCCAACTGTGTGTTTGTCTTTATGTTGAAGCCATCACATGAGAGTTTTACAAATCTGTTTGACTTTACAAAGAGGAAGATTTCAAAAACATTACTGTAACTGCTGTTTACAGTTAAAAGGGTTTCACCACTCGCCATGTACACATTTAACTTTACTCTCATGAGACAATAGTGTTACAACTCCTGATCCCTCCCGACACAGATACCGTGTGAACATCATAATACTATTAACTATAAACACCACTTGGTCTTTGTTAACGATTTGTGGTAAAACTGTATCTTGCCTCAGTGCTAATACCTTGGATAATATTTTGCAATCAACATTTATTAAGCTTATAGGCCTATAGTTAGCCGGGTCTGTTAGATTTGTGTCTGTGATATTATGGCTTCGTTGAAACTGTCTGGAAGTGATCCATATTCCCATGCTTCTTGGAAAACCTCTGTCAATATTGGACATAGTATTTCTACTGTACATATTTCTGATAATATTCCGCTGGGATACCATCTCCACCAGGGGACCTGCCAGTTTTCATACACATAATAGCAGTTCTTACTGCAGCTTCTGTTATAGGAACTTCCAGATCATCTTTTTCCTGTTGTGAAAGTGTTGGTAACCTCACTTTCCGGAAAAAATCATTCAGTTCTTCAGGGCTAGTTGTACATGTAGATGTATAAGTCTTGGTAAAAGGATTTGAAGAATGTATTAATCTCTTTAGATTATGTCATCAGTTTATATTCATTTCTGATTGCTGTGATAACATTATTTTCATCCTGACGTTTAAGCTGTCTGGCCAATAATCTTCCAGTCTTTTCACCATTTTCATAGAAATTGGTTTTGAGTCTAAACAAAGCATATTCTGCCTTTCTATTATACAGTTCATGTAAGTTACATTTTAGCTGGCAGATTTTCCTAAATGTATCCTCGTCATGTTGTTTCACCAATTGTTTCTCCGTCTCAACGATTTCCTTTTCCAAAAACTTTGTTTTTGCTTTCGTTTTTCTTCCCAGAAGTGTAAGCTATAAACGTTCACCTAATATATGCTTTGAGTGTGTCCCAGACAGTAGCTAGCCTTTCTGTTGTCCCTATACTGAGATCTAGAAATAATATAATGTCCCCCTTAATCTTTCAACAAATAGTTTGTCTTGATAAATAGAGAAAGTATTCAATCTCCATCTAGCCCCATTTCCTTTCTCAGTATTCAGATCCATGTGTAGTTCCACCAGTGCATGATCTGTTACTACTATTACCCTATACTGCAGTCAATGACCGAGTTAACCATTGAATTAGAAATCAGACAATCTATTCGGGAATAGGTTTTGGTGGGAGAGAGAGTAGAATGTATATTCTCTTTCCCTAGGATTACTGTAGTTTCCAAATAGCTACTGAACCTATTTACTCTTTGAGGGTATTTATGCTGTTCCATCTCTGGGGGTTAGACCTGTATTGCAGCTGGTGATTTTAACCAGGCGAACCTAAAGACAGTGTTGCTCAACTTTAACCAACATATAGACTGTACCCCGCGAGGATGACGCTAGACCGCTGTTATACTCCGCTCAAGAGCCGAGTCCGTGGCCCCCATGGAGAACAGTGATCACTCCGCCATCTTTCTTTGGCCGGCCTATCGAAATAAACTGCAAAAAGAACGTCCGGCGACAAGGGAGGTGCGCCGATGGACGTAACGACCTGAGAACAGCATGCGGTTCGCCCAGCACGCCGCGCTGTGGTGTAGGTTCACCAACACAACAGTTGAACAACTGCTAAAAGACAACACGGACATAAACACACTCACTGAGGAAGTCATTGAAATACTCTGGAGGGTTCCAGAGGAGAATGTAGCCAAACAGACCATCAAAACCTCAAGCCGAGAGGCAACACAGCGAGAAGATGGAATTGAAATTCAAACAAGGCGACCTCAGAAGTGTGTGGCAAGGACTACGTCATGACTGACTATAAGGGGTCCCCATCCTCCCTCGTGAACAGTAGTCCATTGTCCCCACATGCTTCAAGAAGTCCTCCATCATCCCCGTAGCCAAGAAGCCAAGACCAGCCTGCCTCAATGACTACTGCCCGGTAGCTCTCACCTCTGTGGTGATGAAGTGCTTTGAGAAGCTGGTCAAGGAACACATCTGCTCCTCACTGCCCAGCACACTAGAGCCCCTACAGTTCGCATATAGACCCAACAGATCCACAGAAGATGCAATAGCTCATCCACACCACCCTATCCCATCTAGTCAAGAGCAAGGGGAACGTGTTGCATTATGTCAGACTGCTGTTCATTGACTACAGTTCAGCTTTCAACACTATAACCCCACCCAGACTCAACACCAAGCTCAGGGTCCTGGGGAAAAACCACACCTTCTGCAGCTGGATCCTGGACTTCCTGTCTGACAGACCCCCAGGTGGTGAAGGTAGGCAAGCGCGCCTCATCCTCCCTCACCTTCAACACAGGAGCCCCCCAGGGCTGTGTTCTGTCCTCACTACTGTACTCCTTGTACAGACACGACTGTACAGCCACCTTTGACTCCAACACCATTGTCAAGTTTGCCGATGACACAGCAGCGATAGGCCTGATCACCAACAATGATGAGAGGGCCTACCTGGAGGAGGTGAGGCTCCTGACCCAGTGGTGTCAGAAAACAACCCCAATCAGAACGTCAGCAAGACAAAGGAGATGCTGATGGACTTTGGGAGGAAGCAGGAGAGGAACTTCACCCCTCTAATCATCAACGGGACCCCTGTAGAGAGAGTGGACAGCTTCAAGTACCTTGGCGTCCAGATCACTAAGGACCTGACATGGTCAACACACATATGTGGTGAGGAAAGCATGTCAGAGACTGTACCACTTCTGTACCTCTTTCTCTGTTTATATATAGTATTTCTGCTTATATATATTTTTGCATTCCATCATCTTATGCAGGCCTCTGTGGAGAACGTAGCCAGTCTGGACACACCCAATTACCTGGGACACATCTGTATGTATTCAACTTTGATTACGTTTGTCTTATGTATGTGAACACACTTCCTGTTTCCCACGCATACGCTGAAGATAGCCGTAAAGGCTGAAACGTTCGTCCTGCCTGTCTAGTATGTTGCTGTGAAGCAATAAAGCATCCATCCTTTGGAATTCGTGAGTGCTGGTCCCTCTACCACTTTAGAGACTGTACCACCTCAGACAACTGAGGAAATTCAGAGCGTCCCACCAGATCCGACGGAGCTTTTACTCATGCATGATGGAGAGCATCCTGACTGGGAATATCACCACCTGGTACGGGAACAGCAGCTCTCAGGATCGCAAGGCCCTAAAGAGAGTGGTACGGTCCTCCGAACGTACCTTGGGGGGGGGGGGGGGGGGGGAGAGGGCACTCTCCCACTTCAAGGATATCTACACCAGAAGATGCAAGACCAAGGCCAGCAGGATCCTAAAAGACCCCTGCCACCAAGGACATGGACTGTTCCCTCTGCTACGGTCAGGGAAGAGATACTGCACTCTCATGGCGAGCATGGAGAGGCTCAGGAAGAGCTTCTTTCCGCAAGTCATTCCTTACCTGAATGACTCTGTATAGAACATCTAGAGCAGTGATACTCAAACTCCGGCGCAATTTTGACTGGCCCGCCGTTCGATCAATCAATCAATCAAAAATTGAGAAAAAAAAAGAAAGAAAAAAAACTAATTTTACGCTTACGTTATGTGGAAATAAAGAAAATGAGACGTTATCAAGTATCATTAATGTTGTCATTTTATCAACTGGCCCATGGCCCACTGCCATTTTTGAAATGTGGCCCACAGGTTCAGCTATTTGAGTATCCCTGATCTAGAGTATATAGAATATCTAGTGTACATAACATAACCACATGCAAATGTCAATATACCAGGATTATTATTATAGCTACTGTATAGCATGTATTGTACATAACTCAACCATAGCCCCCCTTGTTATGTATTTATTTATTCATATCAATATACAGGTGCATCTCTGAAAATTTGAATATTGTGGAAAGTTCATTTTCCATAATTTAATTCAAAAAGTGAAACCTTCATATATTATAGATTCATTACACATGAAGTGAAATATCTCAATCCATGCCACGCTCCACATTGATGCAGTAATTTGTGCAAAAGGAGTCCCGATCAAGTATTGAGTGTATAAATGAACATACTTAACATACTGTACAATCTGTACAAACTGCTACAGTACCTGTACCTAGACCACGTTAAGGCCAACTCGCCGGCATGTTTTGCATGACAACAAAAGTCAGCCAAGGAATTGTCTGAGGCCGGTAGGGACCTGGAGGCAGACTTATGAGGGTTCTTCTCAATGTTTAAATAGAGATGGTGTGTTAACCAAGTTCCTCTTTCGACAGACCTCCACACATCACACTCCGTCCCGTCAGTGCGTGTGTTGTCATCAGAGGTGTTAGCTGTGTTGAGGCAGCATGGGAGAGAAAGTCACCAGCTGGTCTCACACACACACACACACACACACACACACAAGCGCATGCACGCACACACACACATGCACACACTCACACACATATACGCATGCACACACAGACACACACACATATACACATGCGCACACACACACAGACACACACAAACACACACACACACAGACTCACACACAAGCGCATGCACGCACACACACGCACACACATACTGTATACGCATGCACACACACACACACACACTTACACACATATACGCATGCACACACAGACACACACACACATATACACATGCGCACACACACACATATACATGCACACACACAGACACACACACACACACACCTAGTGGCTCTGCTGTCACACAGGAGCCCAGGTGGCAGGGCGCTGGATGGCATTATCAGATTACGCCAGCCTGGTGACTGGGCACGGACATCAAACCACCCTACAGGTGCCACATCACCACCGCTGACCGGTAGAGAAGGTTATTCCTGTCCTTGGGCTTCATTTCATGTTCAATGGTAGCAGCAGCACGGTGGGTATTTAGTTAGACTTGTGCGTCTAGGCCCAAAGATGTCAGAAAACAGCTAAATAAATGACGTTTAACACTTAATGTTTCACAGTTAAATAGCGGCATTTCGCAGAGAGACATGCCAAGTTGTCTTTAGCCTATCAGCCTATAAACATATGGACAGGCTGAGTCTAGTACAGCCTCACCTGATGATCACAGGGCTGTCGGGAGGAGTAAGAGTCACTTGTTTCGACTGCCTGGACAGCACTGTTGAGCAGTGGGGCACTGCTGGGAAACAGATACAGATACAGCCCCTTGTCCCTATCTGGCCTCCTTGTCCCTATCTGGTCTCCTTGTCCCTATCTGGCCTCCTTGTCCCTAACTGGCCTCCTTGTCCCTATCTGGCCTCCTTGTCCCTATCTGGTCTCCTTGACCCTATCTGTCCTCCTTGTCCCCATCTGTCCTCCTTGTCCCTATCTGTCCTCCTTGTCCCTAACTGGCCTCCTTGTCCCTATCTGGTCTCCTTGTCCCTATCTGGTCTCCTTGTCCCTATCTGGTCTCCTTGTCCCCATCTGTCCTCCTTGTCCCTATCTGGTCTCCTTGTCCCCATCTGTCCTCCTTGTCCCTATCTGGCCTCCTTGTCCCTATCTGGTCTCCTTGTCCCTATCTGGTCTCCTTGTCCCCATCTGTCCTCCTTGTCCCTATCTGGTCTCCTTGTCCCCATCTGTCCTCCTTGTCCCTATCTGGTCTCCTTGTCCCTATCTAGCCTCCTTGTCCCCATCTGTCCTCCTTGTCCCTATCCTTCCCTATCCGTCTTCCTTAAGTTTTCTCCATCACCTGATTTGCATCACACTAAAATAAAGCAAATGATGTGTACTCAGGTCAACGTCTCTTGTTCAGGAACTAGCCTACATGAAAACAGACACGCTCAAACAAACACCCACACGATCACGCGCATGCAAACACACTTGCGTGCGTTACAGACGGACACACGCACGCACACACGCACACAAAATTCAGCTTTGCATTCACATTTTTACCGGACATCCAGCATTTGATAGGACTTTGTGTTATGTGCGCGTCAGACACCTGACCAGTAAACCTTTTCCTCATCTCATGGAGAATGACCCCATAAGTGTAGAGTGGACTACATGTACTGTACCAGGAAGCACTCAGCTGTAGGCTCCCAACAAAGACATCTCTTTTTCCTGCAATAAAAGCCAAGATGTCAATTCATTATATCTTTATGACACAATCGGCATTACACTGTTCGTGTAGATAAACTGTCTTTGACCTAAAACAGTCCAGTGACAGCATTAATAGTCGCCTCTCTTGGTTTCCTCTGACTGGTTGGTCAACGCTATTCAACGGCTAAACATGCCTATCCAGACAGTGAAACATTCAATACAAGACAATGGCATTCATCGGCTGCTTCCCTCCAAATGTTGTGATGTTTACTACTGTACATGCAACAACACACAGATGAAGCCCTATTCACTCATCAACCTCTAGAGCAGTGGTTCTTAACCTGGGTTCGATCGAACCCCAGGGGTTCGCTGAGTCAGTCTCAGGGGTTCGGCGGAGGTCAAGACACACACCCGACTCATATGATTCGTGATGACACGCCCCGCTTGGCCATCATTGGCTGCAGGTGACCACGCTACATCGCTTGGCCTATCTGTGCTGCAGGGAATTTGGTGTGCTCAGTAGTCGACTTGTGACTGTCGTGATGGTACGTCGTGTGATTGTGAAAGGAACAGACTTTGTTTGCGAAAATGACATGAGAGTGGCACTTGCCATGGTGAAGCTGTGCATTTGTGAACTGGTCTCTGAAAGGCAACAGCAGAAGTCACACTGATTTGCAGTAAATATTCATTATTATGTTTTTGTTTTTGTGTGAAAATCATGTTTTTATGGTTTTGTTCTTTGAACACAGTGATGTTGATGCACGGTTCATTTTGTGCACCAGTAAAATATATACCTATGTTTTGAATTTGAAAAAATCATATTTTATTTTTCCAATTAAGAAGGGTTCGGTGAATGCGCATATGAAACTGGTGGGGTTAAGTACCTCCAACAAGGTTAAGAACCACTGCTCTAGAGCCTCTAGATCCCCTCTAGTTCATCTTGAACATGACTGAACATGACTGGACATGAAGCTTTCAGCCACAAAGCCTTAGTAGACGTAGCTTTCATAGTGAGGAGCTTCTGTGAGGAGTGCTATACCGTAGCTGTTATGGTTCCTCAATCATAAAAACACACGTACTGGTTTGAAAGGTCAACTGCTGTGAGGATTGGACGAGAGCCTCGGTCTGGGCGCTGGTTTCAATCAACCCTGTCATCGCCATGTTTGTGCAGTATCTTTGTTTACAGTACTACAGCCCACAAGAAAACAGCTTTCTTCTGGAAAAATGTCTACGGGGAAGAGTGTTCGGTGTCTCCTAACATTGCGTACCGTTGGGCAGATTTGGCTACGCGGGTAAATGGAATGTTTATGAGCTTCTGTGTATTTTTTGTATGAATTAAGCCCCGGGTTTCATGAAAACTCCAGTAAGCAGTATTCATGTCTTCATACATCAAAACTCTGTCTATCTGTCTAGACACTGTGTGCCCTGATAGGAGAACCAAAGAGGGTTTTCTAGTGTATGTGCCACTCAAATCACTTAATGACATAATCCAGGGATACTCAAAAACAATGTCCTCTACAACAGTGCTTCCACATCACTTCATCAGCACAGGCTATAATCCTGGAATACCCCATCACAATACGAAATACGCACCTACCTTATCTAATCAAAGTGATGATTACGACAATAGTGTTAAAGCAAAGAGTATACCAAGTTAAACAATATTGTGGAGAATCCTGCTCATCTGGCCATTCTCTCCCCTCAAATGTCAATCAGCTGGTGCTCGTTAGATTCTCTCCTTTCATACTAGATGAACAGGGCGGTTCCAATCCTTTTCTGTGTCATTCTGACCTGGATTTAGAGATGGGCGAGCTAAATGGTCCCTCTCTCTCTCTTCCTGACTTGAAGCCCACTCCTCAGAACGGCTGTGATTGGCTGATTTGAATTCCCTTCCCCGCGTCGCTGGGACTCCCAGCAGCTCCTAAAAATGGCCATTTTTAATTAATTGCTCTGCCAATCCATTAAAGGCTGCTATGTTTAGCAGACCACAGGAGACCACCGTGAGATTAATGTAACTGCTTGATTAAATTTGAATATGCACTTGTTACCTTTTAATTCAAAACAGCTCGAGCATATCTAGGATCAAGTACTGAAAGGTTAATATACTGTACCCTGATGAAGGCCATGAGAGGCCTAAACATGTTGGTTGCTTTTAATTGTGCGAACTAGCTGCTTGTTAAAGCTTTTTAATGTATAGAAGAGTGCCTTGGATTCGCTGCTTTTCTTGTTAATATACTGTATGTATATACTGTGTCCAATGGTGTTACAACCACGTTTTTGTAAGAAATTACATTGATCACTGATTTCTCCCAGGGTCCAACAACCTGGGTTACTGTCCTTTCCCATGATGGACTGGCCAGGAACTACCTCAGCTTTCCAGTCATTCTACAGAAAAGTTGCTTCATTTGGTTACATCATATAACACGCATCAACTGACCAATAGTAGATCAAATACTAAACAACAACTAAACAACATTTAATAACAAAAAAACAAAGAACTCATCCAGTGTCATCATCCTGTGAGGACCCCCTTAGTGACGCCAGCAAGTAGCTCCGGGGGGATGGAAGGGTCACCAGAAACAGAAACAGGAAATGCTGGAAGACAGTAAACTGTGGCTCAGAGAGAGACGCTGGGAACTGCCTGGGACCTGCCTCTACAGACCTGCCTCTAAAGAACCTGCCTCTAAAGAACCTGCCTCTACAGAACCTGCCTCTACAGAACCTGCCTCTACAGACCAGCCTCTAAAGACCCGTCTTTAAAGACCTGCCTCTACAGACCTGCCTCTAAAGACCTGTCTTTAAAGACCTGCCTCTACAGACCAGCCTCTACAGAACCTGCCTCTACAGACCTGCCTCTAAAGACCTGCCTCTACAGACCTGCCTCTACAGACCAGCCTCTAAAGACCTGTCTTTAAAGACCTGCCTCTACAGAACCTGCCTCTACAGACCTGCCTCTAAAGACCTGCCTCTACAGACCTGCCTCTACAGACCTGCCTCTACAGAACCTCCCTCTACAGAACCTGCCTCTACAGACCTGCCTCTACAGAACCTGCCTCTACAGAACCTGCCTCTACAGAACCTGCCTCTACAGACCTGCCTCTACAGAACCTAGGAAGCGCAACTGATGTTTTTTCGGTTGTTTTTTTTCTGTTCAGGGATTTAGCCCTAGTGATGGCGCAGAAAGTTCAGAAGTTACCATTCCTGCCAAAAAATAACTGACACTCATACCAATGTAACACTGATATCATGGCATGATTGTGTCATACCCCGTGACTATTATTAGTATATTAAGGCAGTATATTTAGGTGCCAATGGTAAATGAACACTGAGCTTAGACACAGCATCACCTGCGCCAGACTGGCTTCCACCTTGATGAAGAGCAGAACCTCAAGTTGACAAAACTGCACAGTGACAATAACTGGAACACTTTGGGAATGTTCCAGAACTGCTCCATGCAGGTAGCCCAGGCCGAGAATGGCGGGCTTGTGACGTTCCCCTAACGTGGCAGAGAGGTTCCTGCGGGAACGTTGAGCGGTGGGGCCCGCGGGCTGCTTGCGCGCTGCTCACTCACCTCCTGCAGAACAGGCGCAGTCCGGTGAACGTCCTGCTGGCGTGATGGGGGCACCGGGCAGCCGGCCCGGCGGTGGGCAGGTCAGCGCCGGAGGAGGAAGAGGAGGAGGAGGAGGAGGAGGCTGCAGAGTTGGAGGTGAAGGGTTCCTCTCCATCCTGCGGTGGGGTCTCGGGGTTAGGCGACGCCCCCACTCGCTGCTGCTCCCCCTCGGGCCGCTCCATGGCCGAGCTTCTTCTTCTTATTCTTCTGCTGCTGCTTCTCCTCACACTCCTCTCACATGTATGGCTTCCCCTCTCCACACAGAGGGCTACAAGTTACACAGTCCTCACGGCCCCGGGCAAGACGGCAATACGCCATTACGACGGCAAAAGATTGTCCTCAACGGCAGTTAAGTAACAACTCTCCCGGCTCCTTCCCCCATTCAGAAGAAGAGGGGAGAAGAGGAGGAAAAAAACTAACAGGAAATCAACAATCAAGTCTTCCGTGTCCTTGTTTACTTTTTCTTACATGCGTTCGAGTTTCACACGCGACCGCAGAAGGAGGGTGACTCTGCCGGGGTTTGAGCTGTGCATTCCTCCTCGGGTGGTAATACTCAGCAAGTCGCTCACCACCACAACTCTTCACCAGGAAGTGGAGTCCTGTTGAGATGCAGCTTTCAAAACTGAAACGTCTTTCTCCTGTTGCTCCCCCCCACACACACACATACATACACAGGCTGGGGGGTTGGTCTCCCAACTGGCTTCCTTCCCCTATGTTCCCCTGACAGAGGAAGCCTCTCTCCCCGCTCTGCTGTTCATGTTTCCTAGACAAGCTGCTCTTTCTCCCTGCCTGGCTCTGGAGCTTCCACCGCCAGCACACAAACACATACTCTGGCTTACCCACTAACCCACTAGCATAACACAATCCAGGAAGTGTCAAACCCAGATGAAGCAACAAGCAATAAAAAAAGGACCCCTAGGTGTCTGGCAAGTTGCCTTTTCGTCCCTACCTGTGGCTTCTCGTCCTCACACTTTCCCTCTCTCTCTCTCTCTTCTCAGTCATCTCTCTCTCTCTTTTACACATACTTTTATCTCCCACTCATCTCTGCTGCCCTCCCTCTCTTTCTCTCTGTCCCGCCCTCCCTCGTTTACTCTCCCTCTCATTGGCTGACAGTAGGACATGTGCATGTTGCCACCTATTGGCTGAGAACAAACTGTGCTGAAATTGAGCAGCATGGAAACAGAAAGGACATGAACCAAGTTTCTTTCTGTGCTACAACAGCAGCAGTAGCAGCAGTAGCAGCAGTAGTAGTAGTAGTAGTAGGCATAGTAGTAGTAGTAGTAGCAGTACTAGTAGTCGTAGTAGTAGTAGAGAGAGTAAGTATAGGCCTACCAAAAGGCTGCAGCATACAAAAAACCCAATCATTAAAGACCTGATGCCAGGCCAGCCTCACAGAGTCCACAGCGCCACTCAACATTCTGCTTCCTCAATAAAGAGAAATATAAGTTGCGCTAATGAGAGGCCTAAACATGTTGGTAGAAACTGATGTTGATTAGCCTACATATCAGTGGCTCTCTTGCTGAATTTCTGTTTCGATTTCTGCTGAGTGAGCATCCTGCCTCTCACTCAGCTCACACCAACGCCTCACTCTCTTCAACGCCTCACTCTCTCTTCAACGTGCTCTGCCTTCCCCTCCCACACGCGCTTTTACATAAAGACGGGTGAAATGAGCCCACGCCCGTTTAGTGCCGGGCTATCACCCCACCCCACTTTTAGCGAGCGGGGGGGGATGCGAGTGAAGCCGAGAGATTGTGCCGCCGTGGCAGGTCCCACGCAGAGATCTTTGCCGCCAGCGCGGGGCCGGTGCGTCTCTTGGGATTCCCGCTACGGGCCGGAGTTCATCGCGGAGCACTCTGAAGGATATGCCGAAGTTATTTTTTGACAGCCAATTAAAATGGAGGTGCAGTGGGCGGTGTGGCAGTTCAGTCTGACGCTGATGAGGGTCCTAGTCTCGGTTTCCAAAGATTCTCTCTCTCTCCCTCTCTGGTCAGGTCACCGTGGTTAATTGTGTAACTGTCATACTGGGTTCTGACACCTCCAGAGATCCAGAAGATGCTGCCCCAGTTTTCATTAGTTCAAATCAAGGATTACAGTTAAACTGGCCCAGATTGAGGGATGCCCCAAACTAGTCGAATGGAGATTTCCAGAGAGTTTTAGACTGACCGGCTATAACCCATGATCAACAATCACTTGTAAATAATTATTTCCATTGAATGAGTCATTAAGCAATTTACATCTGACATTTACGTTATTAAGCTTAGTCTTAATCAGAGCAGCCTACATAACAAACAAGGAGGCCGGAGCCAGTAAAACTTGAAAAACAACTCTAGGCCTTTTCAACAAACCATTTAGCTATGAGTGGGTTGTTATTCTCATACTGCATACTTGTCATCAAGCACAACGAGGGTGGTTGGAGGTCATTAACACCGTTACAGAATGGCATATTAATTCAATTAAACACCGTATTTGGGTTAATTTCCAGGTCCCGCCTGCACTGTGTGTGTGATATGAGCACAGACCAGCTCTTCACTCTCCTCACACAGTTAGCAGGCCTGTTAGATAACACAGACAGGTAAAAGTTCTACTCGAATAGAAGCCAGCTCTACTCTGATAGTCAAATGACTCTTTCTGTTCTGTGGACCAAGACAAGAAAGTTCCACTGCCTTCAGAGAAATGG
>NC_140249.1:17745176-17992676 GCF_949987555.1 Borostomias antarcticus | reverse complement strand
TGCGAAAAAACACAGGCCTCTTTTTCAAAAGACTTGAAGACTGATGGAAACACAAGAAACATAAATACATGAGTCATAGTCCTATTAAAAGGGTAATTGTGCTTTAATATCGTTATACATTTCTCTAATGAGCACTGTGAAGGACTTTCAAAGGATATTATTGTCTAAATGGGAGATGACGGATTTGGTTGAGGCTTCAGATGACAGTTACGGAACAGAAACCACAGACAGATGTCTACTAATTGGGTTAATGTGTGAACAAGAACGGGATATCACCAGGAAGGTGGTCGGTTTTATAAGCTTTTACTGTACCTGTTATGGTAGATAAATAGATGGCAGATATAGATTATTAATATAATAATAAATAGATGGTAGATATAGATTCCCAATGCATTATTATAGGCACACACAACACTCCGCATAACATGTCACAATAGAGCTAATGAGTAAAGCCGAGCTCTAATTACTACCCACCCCACCCCACCCCTCCTCCGCGATAAGGAAGTCGTTTGGGACCTTATGACAGGAAAGAACAGGGAACAGTGACCGACACACACAGGCTACAACTACAACAATAATAATCATATAATAGCCTACACGTATACTATAATTTAAATGTAGTCTATTCATCTGCAATCCGTTTCTTTGCGGATATAATTATTAACCGTCGGAATGATTCAACAATTGTCAGTCGTATTGCCGTATTGCACCCCCAAAGTTTAAACGCGGTGGCCAGGATCAATGAGAGAGATTATTGTGTCTATATGTTGGCTACAAAATAGCCTGTTAGTAACCTAAAGATGGGTTTTGTGCTCGATGAGCGCTCACCTGTAAGAGAGCTGTTTTCGGAGCGCTAGATGCATGAACTCGTTATCTAGCTGATTTTCGGACGTTGGCATTTTGAAAGCTCCCTTCCGTACTTTTCCGCACTCCTTTCTTATCGAACTCTCCATGTTGAAGTCCCCCGTTTGTTGTCTGTCGCTCACGACATCCTCTTCGATAATCTCCTGTAACCTCGTGGCTGCCATATGTTGCGTCGCTACTCTGAGTAGTAGCCTACGGTATTTCTCCTAATGACACTTGAATAAAGCCCAAACGATTCCCAAAGCGACAGACAGGCGCACTCACGTCGCAGGCGCACGCAGCTACAGTGGTCTACAATGAGCGCCCGCTCATGATTTAGTGACAAATGCTGGGTAGGTGGCCTAGTAGTAGGCTATAATAACTTGTGGAAATTAAATACATAATTTAGGTGATTTTGCCTTCCCAAGCTTCCTGCCTAGTGCTTATGACACAGCCAGGTGACATAGGCCTACTAGCTCCTAAAATACATTAGATACAGCTACATTCGGTAATTGAGAGCACATTATATTTTACAGACCTGATATGGTTCTAAAACAAATGATCGGACTATTACTTTTCACATCTGAAAGCAATTATCATTTTATCCAACAGCAGTTTATCGCCCACTGACTACCTATATTTTTCAATCAAACAGGGACATCTAGTGGCGCTTTTGGTGCATTGCATTTTGCAGAAAATAAGTACATTTTTGAAGAAGCTGTTATTTAGAAGTAAATAATTGTGATTTGTGATTATTCCATCTTATTTTAACTTATATAACCTACTGATTTCCTAGTGTGGAACGCATCTGGTAGCCCATAGAAGTTAACCATTCATTTGGACATAACAGGGATGGGTAGTCTGATATGCTTCTGTCTGAAGTAAGGAAGCAGATGCATCTTAATTGAAGCTTAAATTGAATCAGATGAGTTCCTCTTGTTTCTTTGAGAAAAACAAAAAACATGAGTAGAATCCCAAAACCCATCCCCACTACCATGATCCCTGGCCTGTAAAACCCATCCCTACTACCATGATCCCTGGCCTGTAAAACCCATCCCTACTACCATGATCCCTGGCCTGTAAAACCCATCTTTACTACCATGATCCCTGGCCTGTAAAACCCATCCCTACTACCATGATCCCTGGCCACTGTGTGAATAAGTATTGGAGGAGATTGTAGCCTTCCTTGTTGTGTTGTAAATCACCTAACACAGGGTTACCTAACACTACCAGCGCTATGTTGGAAGACTATATGGTTCTGTAGGGTATCAAGCCCATTTCTGTATGATTTTCTCATGCAAAACAAAATATAAAGGCTTTGTAGCGATATTAGCACCCATGCACAAGTTCAATGTGTAGCCAGAGTCTGATTGAACGTAGCCAAAACCTTGATGGATAGGGAAAAGTTAGACAACCATGTTCAATAAAATGCAAATAAGCAGGAATACGAAATACGAGTAGCAATGCTTTGAAAGACATCAGGTGAATCCTGCCGACAACGCCTTACAGCTTCACAACTCTGATGTACAGCCCCCCAGCCCAACTGAGCTCATCACCTTTATATCCAAATCTCAAACACAATGTGAGTGTCACATAATAGTTGCTTTCTTGGAACTTACACAAGTAGATATTCATCTTTGTTGTTAAGACATACTATGACGTGTTACATTCCTGTCTAGAAAACTCTGAAATGGGGAACTCACTCTGTGGAGCTCAACTGTTGTTCCAGAGCTCTCTGTTCTGTCCAGTTGCTCTCCCCAGATGAGCCAACTTGACCTTATGGCCTAACAAACCTCTAAACACTACTAATTTCCAGGACAGAGGCTATGATAAACACATTTGCTGCGGCTAGGCTAAGATTAGACTATTTTCATAATTATAGGGTGGGCCTATAGGGAGCACGCACACATGTTTGTCCTCCATCCTAATCACAGTCAACAAATAGGCCTATTTTACAGGTAACAGCTTCTTAGGCTAAATCAAATGAGCCTACTTTAATATGTGTCTCAACTGTTATCAATGATGAAGGACACTCCATCTACTCCCACTGTAGATCCAAGGGCCTGTGTCTCAACTATTATCGGGCTGGTCACTTAAAGAGAGACTGTATTGCAGTCAGAAGGAGTCAAAGAGACCCCAGCCAGCCAGTCAGGGTTTGGTTGCTGATTGGGTTAACTAGATTACCTACATTTGGAGAGGGGCAATGGGTATAGTAGGTGTTAGCAGTAATTCCCTCAGTGTTTGTCCCGATTATGATTTTTTAAATTTATTTTGGTTTGGTTTGGTTTATTCATACATCACCATCATGGAGCATATTTTATGTACATGGATGTATGAAAGGGTCACCCCAAGGAAGCTATTTAAAGCTTTTAGTAGGGGGCCCAGTCTCCCACAAACACAGTCAGCTTAGTCAGCAGGGAGTCAGCTTATTCAGCCCCTAGTGTCCACCCAGTCCGCTAAAGTTATCATTCAGAATGTGCAGCGCGTTGGCACCTCAGATAGCCTATTACTCCAGTTAAGGTTGTTAATGAAATTTCAGTATCAACAATGTGTTACCCCCCGATTTGTCCCTTTCTGTTTTCCTACTTGATTGATGTTCTCTAAGTTTCTCTAAGTTTATTGTTTTACAACCTCTGTGAAACTTCTTTCTAATCCGTTAGCATAGAATCAGTCTGTTTAGAAACACCATTTGCTCTGTGACATCACTTTCCTGTACCGTTTGTCCCTGCTTGACATCACTTCCTCTACCATGCTATAAGACTTGCTGCACTGTCCCAGTCCGACCATTCTGATGAGGGAAACACTTCCTGTTTCAGAATCCGGTTTGCAAATCGTCATACTAGAATAAAACTATTGTCTTTGTTTGAAACCAGCTTGAATCGACCACTCGAGTTAGATTTTCATCCATAAGGTCTGTAATCATGTCACTGTTAAAGCCATGTTGATATACTGTAGGTTCTATGGTCTGTTCACTTAAGGAGACATTAGCAGAATCCCATTGACGAGGGTTCCCAGATCAACACAGTTGAGAACCCTGATGTTGTACTAGTTGGCTGTGGAGGGAACAGCATGTCCCCAAATAATGTATGGAATCTTAAAATGGAGGATTATGGCTGTGTTGTCACTGTGTCCACATTTACAGTATTGTCCCTGGCCAGGTAGATGATTTGATTCTAGGAACCATTGTGATCAACTGAGATCGTTGACACTGAGAAACTGACACAGGCTGTCTCACTATCTCCTGGTCATGAGCATCTTGAGTGGGGGGAAGTTGCCGGCAAAGGTGTGTGGCCAACCAGACAGCACAGTGGCGGCTCAGCCCACGAGTGCACGCTCTGCTCCCAAGAATATCCTCGGCCGTGTGGTTACGCCACTCTGGGGCGATGGTTGGGTGCCTCTTAAGAACCCGTCAACCCCATTAAGAAATCGGTGACAATTACTGTAGGTGAAATGCTAAAATAGCAGATGTCTACCTTCGCATTGCACTGCAGGATGTGCGAACTGAAAAAGCGAAGACCAGTATCTTCCACTGCTCAGCAGGTGATGATTGAGACCAGAGCAATCAACAATATCCTGAAGCAGCATGGATTGGAGAAGGTTAACCTTGAGGGCTGAGGGTCAGACCAGTGCAAAGATAAGATGTGTGAGCTTGTTGTCTGTGATGACCATGCTCTCCAGACATGCCCTTGACTGCGGTGAGGGGAGACACTTCATGCACAGGATCCACTTGGTGGATGAGAGGCCCTTCCGCTTGCCTTACCAGCCCGGTATCAGAAGTTATGTGTGGCCTAATATATTTCTGATCTGCTCATATGCTATGAACCATCCAGACCCCTCAGGTCGTCTGGCACAGGTCTGCTTTCTGTCCCCAGAGTTAAAACAAAACATGGAGAAGCAGCGTTCAGTTTTTATGCTCCACATATCTGGAACAAACTTCCAGAAAACTGCAGGTCTGCTGCAACTCTTGGTTCTTTTAAAACAAGCCTGAAGACTTTTCTTTTTGCCACTGCTTTCTAAGAGGAGTTATGTTTATCAGTATACTGCACTGTAACTTTTATTCCTGTATTCTATTTGTCCTGCTTTTTGTTTTAAATGTCTATAATGACTTGCTTTTTGTTTTAATGCTTTTAATTTGTCCTGCCTTTTGTTTTAAATGTCTATAATGTCTTGCTTTTTGTTTTAATGCTTTTAATGCTAATGAGTAAAGCACAAATCTCATGTAAAGCACCTTGAATTGCCCTGTGGCTGAAATGTGCTATATAAATAAACTTGCCTTGCCTTGCCTTGCCTCGAATGAGATGGAAGAGAGAGGCATCACTCGTACTGTAAGTCCACCAGTCAACATGCTTCACCTCTAGTTATGTGCTAGAAAATGAATCTCCTCATGTCTACAGACTTGCGCTGGTTGAATGCCAGAACTGTTAAAGACACCCCCTATCAGGACAGTCTCTCTGGGATGGGAACCCCTGTCCCATCAGGACAGTCTCTCTGGGATGGGAACCCCTATCCCATCAGGACAGTCTCTCTGGGATAGGAACCCCTATCCCATCAGGACAGTCTCTCTGGGATGGGAACCCCTGTCCTATCAGGACAGTCTCTCTGGGATGGGAACCCCTATCCCATCAGGACAGTCTCTCTGGGATGGGAACCCCTATCCCATCAGAACAGTCTCTCTGGGATGGGAACCCCTATCCCATCAGAACAGTCTCTCTGGGATGGGAACCCCTATCCTATCAGGACAGTCTCTCTGGGATGGGAACCCCTATCCCATCAGGACAGTCTCTGAACCCCTATCCCATCAGGACTGTCTCTCTGGAATGGGCGGTAATGCATTTTTTGATGGATTTAACCTCCGGGTTTCACAACATCCCAGTGCATGAAGATGACAGAAAATACACTGTGTTCACAACACCTGTTGGCCTTCATAAATACAATCGCCTGGCACAAGGTTTGTTTAACTCACCCGCTAGCTTTTCAGTGGCGTATCTGGCTAAACCGGTGTTTATGTAAGGTTGTCATGTGTGTTGGCAAGTCAGAGAAGCCGAGATCGAGGATGGAAGCAATACTGACGAGCGACCTGTAACAGACAAATTATATAGGGGGGACAACTTCATGTTTTTCAGAAGTTGGAGGAAACACGTCACACGTCCCCTCTGTCACACGTCAATTATATGTCACTAAAATAAAGGCTTTTTAATGGATTTTTGATGGATTGTGGTATTCTATTCAAATGACACAATTTTTAAGATAAAAATGTCACATCTTGACAAACATGTTTTATCTCAGTTACTAAAGAGTGCTGGTTACTGGTACTAAAAGGTCATGATGTCTTGAAATCTTCAGGGAGTGTTTAAAAAGGCAATTAGCAATGGTGAGTGGTTATTTGCCCTATCCAAACCAATCAATACCACACTAGAGGGCTCCATCTTGACACTATTTTTCCTCGTTCTCATCATTAAAGCACCTCCTGGCACAGGCCTGTTTTCTCTTCTGACATTGAGAATTCCTACAACACACTGCCCATGATCAGCAGAATCTAAATGATCGATTGTGTCCTTGAACAACTTTAACCACATAGTCTACTATTTAGCCTGCACTCATTCACTGATAAATGTTCATTTAAATGTTTATTTTTCTCTCAAATTCATATTCACATTGTGCTCACTATATGCGTAGGCATCACTTATATTTTACTGGTGCCCTAGGACTGTTTTAATGTGGAGAGGTTCATTGCACTAATGGAGTTTACCACATACATTATCACGCGTCACACACACCATAAACACACTCACATACAAATTACACTTCACACACTCACTGTGTATATATATATATAACACACAGTTAGATCCATACACACACAGTTAGATCCATAAATATTTGGACATTGACACAGTTTTCATCATCATTTTGGCTCTGTAGACCACCATAATGTATTTGAAATGAAACAATCAAGATGTCCTTTAATTGCAGACTTTCAGCTTTAATTTAAGGGTATTTACATCCAAATCAGGTGAACTGATTATTTATATGTGGTCCCCCCCTTTTTAAGGGACCAAAAGTAATTGGACAATTGGCTGCTGAGCTGTTCGAAGGCCAAGTGTGTGTTATCCCCTTTTTATTTTATTAACAAGGAGCAGATAAAAGGTCTAAGAGTTCATTTCAAGTTTGGTACTTCCGTACTTCTGTTGCTATCGACTTTCAATATGAAATCTAAAGAGCTGTCACTATAAGTAAAGTAAGTCATCATTAGGCTGAAAAATCAAAACAAACCCACCAGAGAGATAGCAAAAACATTAGGTGTGGCCAAATATATAATACAATCTTTATTGCAGACTCACTGGTCCATATCAGCAACATACAGGAACACCATTAAAATAAATTAAAAAGGGATACAAAATACATATACACCAACTGTTTGGTACATTCTTAAAGACAAACACACTGGTGAGCTCACTCAGCTCAGCAACATCAAAAGACACAGAAGACGACGGACTGTGGTGGATGACAGAAAAAGTATTTCCCTGGGGAAGAAAGACCCCTTGATATCAGTTTGCCAGATGAAGAACACTCCGCAGGAAGTAGGCGTATCTGTGAAGAACACTCCGCAGGAAGTAAGCGTATCTGTGTCAGATGAAGAACACTCCGCAGGAAGTAAGCGTATCTGTGTCCAAGTCAACAACTAAGTGAAGTCTTCACCAGAGTAAATACAGAGGGTTCACCACAAGATGTAAACCATTAGTGAGACTCAAAAACAGGAAGACCAGATTAGAGTTAGCCAAAACACATACCAAACACATACCAAACACAAACATTTAAAAAAGTATGTGCAGTTCTGGAACAACATCCTATGGACAGATGAGACAAAGATCAACTTGGACCAGAATGATGTGAAGAGAAGAGCATGGAGAAGGGAAGGAACTGCTCATGATCCAAAGCACCACCTCATCAGTGAAGCATGATGGTGGTAGTGTTATGGTGTGGGCATGTATGGCTGCCAATGGAACTGGTTCCCTTGTATTTATTATTGATGTGAATGCTGACAAAGGCCACAGGATGAATTCTGAAGTGTTTTGGGCAATATTATCTGCACATATTCAACCAAATAATTCAGAACTCATTGGACGGCGCTTCACAGTGCAGATGGACAATGACCCAAAGCATACTGCGAAAGCAAGCAAAGAGTTTTTCAAGGCAAAGAAGTGGAATGTTCTGCAATGACCAAGTCAATCACCTGACCTGAATTCAATTGAACCATGCATTTCACTTTCCAAAACTGACAAAAGGTAAACCGCCAAAAGAACAAGCAGGAACTGAGACAGTTGCAGTTACTCTGTATAAACCTGACATCATCACTATCTCTTGAAACTTGGCTTCATACTACAGGTAAAATCACTGATGATTAAATTAAAATTTACAATTATTTTCTGTATAGATCTGATAGGGCCTCTAGAGGAGGTGGGGTGGCCACATATGTTTCTGCTAATCTTGTTTCTGAGTGTGTGATTCCTAATGTAGAGCCAGTTAATTTTGAATATATTCTTTACTAACATTATCCTTCATGATAACAAACACTTAACTATTGGTAACATCTACAGTATAGACCTCCCTCTGCCCCGAGTGACTCTACAAAGTGTATTTTGTCAACTATTAAAGGTGGGATAGGTAGTTTGCTTTTGGCTTTATTTGGTAAAATTGGCATAATCCTTTCAGATATCAGTAACAGAAGTGCTCTGAGAATAAACTTGGATCTCCGTGTTTACCGCTGCCTCTGTATTTTGGATTCAAAGAATGCACCGCGCCCGAATGTATTGACCATTTTTTAACATTGCTCAAATCTTTGAGAAATTGATCTTTGATCGATTGATTGATTGACTTTATTGGAATTCAAAAAGACAAACAGTATCCAAGGGATAAACATGTAAAAGCGTAAACACTTGTTTCCAACATGGTCCCTGATGTCATTTGTTTTGTAAAACAGGACAGACAAAAAACACATTTAACATCTAAACATTAATAAAAACACCAAATAAACAATTTATGTCCTATGTCCAGTCCAGAAATACATTTCAATCACTATCTATTGTCGTAAAAAGCTTTTATTGGATATAATACATTTTTTAAAACTACTCTCAAAATCTGCCACTCCTAAGACTATCCAGACACCTTATCCCATAGATAATCGCGAACCCCACCTCTAAAAACACCTCTAGATTCTGCTAGTTTTATGCTGAGTGGGAGGCTATTCCACAGAGAGATCCCTGTGCAGAAGAAGGAGCTCTTAACTACAGTGTTAACTCGTGACACCTTACAGGAGTGAACACTAGCCCTGGTGTTATGACCATGCTGCGTATGAGCCATGACTATCTGTGAACCCAGATACATGGACAGTACCATGTATGATGTTAAACATATGGTTCAGTTTCAACTGCTCAACCCTGAGCTGCACCGGTAGCAGGCCCACCTTCCTGAATTTGTCTCTCCCTGCATGGGTTCTGGGAGGCACACTTAATAGGTAACGGATGGTGTTATGCATCACCTCTATCTCTCCCTCCTATCTTCTAACCAGGTCCAGTGGATGCCCCACTGTCACCAGCAGACCTCCCGGAGTCCGATAGATACCCCCGTGTCTGCTGTGGATGTCGTAGCATTTAGTTAACACACACACACGTACACACAGACATACACCAGCCCACTTCCGGCTTTAGGCCTGAGCCATAGCAAACACACACCAGTATTTGCCATGTCTCTCCTATGATGCTTTTTTAGCCTCTCTTACTCTGAAATGTAATTTAATGTAATGTATTGCTTTATAAATGTTCTGAGCCGGTAGACAAACATACTCCTGGAGCTTGCTCGATCGCCTTGTTGAGAGGGGTCAGGGAAGAATTTTTACAGCTCATTTATCTGGCCCCCGGGTGATTACTGTTTTTTTGCTTCCCTCTGGAATATGTAGAGAGTGGGTCGTATGCCCACCTCCCTTGTTCTCTCTAAAGCGCATTGTCTTGCCTCTGGGTATGAAATGTGCTATACAAATAAAGCTTTGATTGATTGATAGATCACCTGCAGCTTATTTCTAAGTTTAGCCGTCAAGCCACTACACCACGCAAAACAGGCATAATCGAAATGGCACTGAAGCAAGGATGTAACCAAAAGTTTCTTAATAGAGAAATCAAAAATCCATGAGTTCCGATACAAAAACTCAAGTTTACCGGCACATTTAGAGAAAAATTTTGGCAGCAATAGGTTCACAAGAGAGAGACTGATCTAGTGCTATAATACTCCTAAGTATTTAAAACTTGTATTCCCTGCAATGTCAGCGCCATGAGGCTTGCATGAGACTTTAAGGCTATCTATTTTAGACAACTTTCTCTTTGTACCAATCCACTCTGTTTTATCTAGATGTGTTAGTTAGAGCGCTCTCTATCTCTGTAACATCCTTACCAGGCACCAGCAGTGCAGAATCATGGGCATATAATAGGAGCTTACACCGTACAGCCACAGGCATGTCATTTACATATATTAAAAACAAAAGTGGGCCCAAAATTTAACCCTGAGGTACCTTACAGGCAATATCCAGGGGTTCTGACCTAACTCCTTCTACGTCACAGACTTGAGTCCTCCCTGTGATGTAGGAAGTAAACCATTTGATGGCAGTCTCACTGAAACAGTATGGCATGATTCAGTGTCAAAGGCTTTCTGCAAATCAGGTTTCAGAAGAGTGTGCTGCTCTGAACCCTGTCTGATGCTCATATATCAGATTATTTTTTGCCAAATATTCCTCTACATGTTCATACACCAGACGTTCAAAGACCTTAGACATGGTCGTTAAGATCAAAACTGGCCAGTCATTTCCAACATCTGATTTACTGTTCTTCTTATTAAGTGGGATCACACTAGCCATTTTTAGTTCAGATGGGAACTGGCCTAGTCTGATAGACAGATTGATAATATAAGTAATCACCTGGAGATTACATTGGCACTGTACCTCAAAAATCTAGCAGGGAGAAGATCCAAACCAATTGCCTTATTTGTGGCTAAGGTACTGTAGATAAGCACGATCTCACCCTTTCTTCCAAAACAGGTCTTAAAACAAAAGCATCCAGAACAACATTTTTGGTTTTGTAAAAAGAGACAACAAATGATTGGCCATAAGTCCCTGAACCACAAGGTAAATTATCAACCAAACTGACAGCAATAGTTGTGAAAAAGGGTATTAAAATGACTATCAATTGTCACAGTACATTAATACAATTCTATATTTTATCTCCTTCTGGTTTCAGACCTAACTTTTCTACCACCATGGTTCTTCTAAAATTCACTAATGATGTGATCTCATCCTTTGATAAAGGCCAACTCACAGGTGCAATTTTATAGATCTTTCCGATGCTTTTTATATGGTTGATCATTACTTGATACTTTCTGCATTACTTCTTGATAAGCTCTATTCTATTGGTCTAAATCAAAATGCTCTCCTCTGGTTTAATACCCATCTTCACAATAGACGTCAGTGTGTTGTTTTTCAGGGTTCTCAGTCTGACTATTTAATTGCTGAAAATGGTGTTCAGCAAGGTTCTACTCTGGGACCATTTATTTTTTCAATTTTATTAATGACCTACCTCAAATATGCAAAAATTGTCTTGTTCACCTTTATGCTGATTACACTGTCATCTACACGTCTAACTCTGATATAGTACAAATCCAGAATTCATTACAGTCTGATTTTAATTTAGTCCAAAACTGGTTTCACATCAACAAACTCGTTTTGAATAAGAAGAAGTCATGTTGTATGGTGCTTGGTACACAACACAGTCTTCCACATCTTCTGGACTTGCATATTATTTCTGATGACGAGTCACGCCCTGAGAAAGTTGAGTTATTCAAATATCTTGGACTCTGGATTGACCCTGAACTGTACTTTAAGCCCTAAGACTTTTGATTTTATTATAAAAAAGAACATATGGTTGCTTGAGTTCACTTTATTGTTCAATTAACTGTTTTACTTTGGAAGTCAGAAAAATAATTATTTCTCAGTTGATTTTACCTTTTACACCTGTGACACGTATCTTCAGCCTATTAACGTTGCATATAATTCTCTATGTAGATTTGTTCTGAGGTGTCCATATAGAACTCACAGTTATGTATGAATCGTTAAATTGGTTGCAGCCTAAAGCTAGAAGGCAACTTCACTGGGTTCAGTTCATTTTCAAATGTGTTTACTTTAAGTGTTCTTCCTATTTGAAACAGTTATTGATTCCATGTCAAGCCTCATATTCACTCAGACATACAGTATGCAATATCCTCTTTTCTTTACCCCAAGAATTTTCAAAGAAGTCAGCTATAGGTCATTTCAATATAAAGCACCCTTTGATTGGAATAATCTTCCACTTTGTCTCAGATCCATTACCTCTTTCCCCTGCTTCGAGTCATCCTTATTTTCTAATCTTAAAACAACCTGTTCATGCTTTTAATTTGTTAATTGTGCTTTATGTCGATGTATTTGATTTATTTTATAGGTCACTGTAACTCATTTCCTTGTACAATAGTTGAGGTATGGGGGTGTGGATGGGAGAGGGTGAGCGAGCTGTCTATATCTGTGTATTTGTAGTGTATGTTATGTTGTTTTGTCTGTATTTCTTTATAATTTTGTGTTTGTGTTTATAGGAATCCCTCGTAAATGAGATGTTGCATCTCAAGGGGCTATCCGTCCAATAAATTCAAATTCAAATTCAGTAGAGGCCTGGCAGAGCATCACCAGGGATGAAACCTGTGATGTCTATGGGTTCCAGACTTCAGGCTGTCATTGACTGCAAAGGATTTGCAAATATTAAAAATGACAATTTTATTTATGATTATGTTAGTGTGTCCAATTATTTTTGGTCCCTTAAAAAGGGCGTTACTACACATACCATTTGTTGAAATTCCTACACCGTTGCTGATCTGGTGATTTGGATGTAAATACCCTCAAATGAAAGCTGAAAGTCTGCACTTAAAGCACACATTGAATGTTTCATTTAAAATCCATTGTGGTGGTGTACAGATCCAAAATATTGAAAATTGTGTCAATGTCCAAATATATATGGACCTAACGTGTATAGTATTTGTCTTATTTTGCATTAGTATTTTGTACTGCTCTTTGCACTGTCCTGTCTCGTCCCTGCACCCTGTCCAATCTTGTCTCAATGTTACAGTATGCACCATGCCGAAAGCAAATTCCTAGTAGGCCTATGTTGAAAAACTACAATGGCAATAAAACAAATTCAGATTCTATAAAGGCATCATATGACCCTTTTATCAAGTGCATCTCATGAATGTTCATTATTTATCAGTAATGAGCAGCATGAGAAGCATCCTACAAAAGGGTTTATGATATTGATGCTTCTGGATGTGTTGCCATTGTTCTCTTGGAGTGAGCTACTTAACCTACATATGTGCCTGCATCAATAATACTATAGCCACATTCTATTGAAAATGTTTTTCTATTTAGGACGAGTCGCACAATTGTATGACTTCTTAACCACTGCTAATCTGTGTACAAAACATGGCGCAGTGGATGAAGGCCGCTTGCCCACGCCTCGGCCAGCCTCTCCATCACCAGATAAATGTGCAACTGTTCAGCATCAAATTTTGAACAGCGATTGAATTGTGTCGAGTCGTCCTTCCAGCGCTGAAATGTCTAAATAGGTGCGCTGTTTTTAATCGACCGGTGAAAGTGAGTGGAGCTTATACATTACGAGGGAAATAGGGAAGGGTGAGGGATAGGGCCGTGGCAAGTCGAGGCAGCAACAAATTGCTCCGCGTATTCTTCGCGTTGAGTTGCATGGAGTGCTACTTCTCTCCAGATGAGTTTCACCGAGTTTACATCCGGGTTTTTTCCCTAGGCAATGGGAGGCATACTACCACTGTTCCTTAGGCAAAGTGAAATAAATTCGCCGCACCGTCACAAAAAATAGTTCGCTTTTCAAACACATTTTCTTTTCGTCTTGCGCCACCCATCGACTCGCACTACATAACTTTAACAATATTATAATTACTAATTGATCGATCTAAAGGGAAAATATCACGATCGTTACCGCTGTGAAATAGTTTTCCTACCCCCTTCTTCTCCCTCCTCTTGAGCGCAGTGATAATTGTTGTGCTCAGGCTGTGGTGAATGAGATTGAAGAAGAGTTCTTGTTTTGTATCTCAGTTTCTCTCTTTTTGGACAAATTGAATTTAAACAAATGTGAAAATAGTACGGATATCTTATACTCTGCTAAAGGGAGAGCGTTTGAACATTTGCATGATAACGTTGTACCGGGGATTCGGTTGAGAGGTATTGGGTTGTTTGTAAATATTTATTTAATTAATTTCTGAGGAGAGGAGGACTGCTGCTGCTCAAGTGAGTAGAGAGGAGAGTAAGTGCACATTGGGATCTTTTTTATTATCATCATAACTTTCATTTTCACTGTTTCTATGATTGTTTTTCCGTGTGTTTCACCTACACGCCCGTATCTCATCGTGTTTTATTATTGGGAGAGCGGATGCATTTTTGCTCACTGCAATTTCTTATTATAGGAGTTGGGCTGATATTCTCTAGCTAGCGAAGTGCACTGCTATTGGAGGGCAGCGGACGGAGAAAGGGGCCGATTCTAACTTGTAACCACCAGCCCGTGCCCGTGTGTGATAATTTGGTTAGATTACTTATTTTGACACTATCCCGTGTTTGAATTGTACATTTTTTACCAACAATATTCAATAACAGCATTATTTAGCTTTGATGCAAGTTAGCAGGGGCAGCCTTCAATGTGGCTTTATGTAGACACTGACAGCTAGCTGGCTAGCTAACGTTAGCTTGGTGATAGATACTGCTGTGAATGTTGCTCGACCTGTGCTACTAGCCGGTTATCTAGCTACTTGCTGCTAAGCGGCTAACATTGTAGTTCTCATAACATTTTGAGGCAATTGCGATTATGTACGATTGGAGGGTGTCATTGTTTGATATACTCTTCAATTACTTTCATATTCCCTATCATATAAGCCTAGTTTGCACCAACTATGTAGTACAAGGCAGTTAGCTGGCCGATAGGGGCGAATGGAGAGTTGCGCGAGCGGTTGCATAGCGCAAGATGGCCATTATAGGACTCTTCAAAGAACGTTATAAAACGTTTGTTTGAGGATGTGAGGACAAGAAAATCCATCTAAGTAGCATACCTTTAATTATTTGTTAGCTACATTGTAAGTATTCGTGCATTTCTATTGAAACTGCACAATCTAACATTTCTCATGCATTTTTCTATACAGGCCTATCGACGTAATGATGCTTGAAGTTTATCCAGGCACCTAACTTATTAGGCTATTTGTACGAAACCCCTATCATGTGCACCTTGATGAGCCTACTGATTTAGCCAAGTCCAAAATGATATTGACCTATTAGGCGATGTTATATGATCTAAAAATACAATGAGCCTAGTTTATTTGCCTTACCGCATCATAATAAAACATCAATATATTGCGTATTGTCTTGTGCTAGGGGACAGATACTGTGGGGAAAAGTGAAGTAGGTTACTCAGTCCTTGCTGTACTTTCACATATCATATAAGCCTATTTGATAGAAAGCAGGTGCTACCAGGGCACATCATGAGGATCTCATGGCATTTACTCATTGTATTGAGTACAGTTGAAGGTGACTCGTGTCTTTTCTGGTACATTGTTAAGTTCACCTTTAATGAAAAAATAAGCACCAAATTGGTCATGCTTGAACGTGCAGGCCTAAGCACCAAATCTGCTTTTAGACTTAAAGTGAAAGTCACCTATGGTAGCCTATGTATCACATATAATCTCTAGAAATAAGTATCAGGGCATTTTGGAGTAAATCCAAGGCTCTGTTCTACAAACTGAAATAAGTTATCATTTATTGTTTCATACAGACATCGCTTCACTTGGATATGGCAATCTCGTCCAAGGCCTTTTTCCTCAGTACTCTGAACAGAACGGGAATGTCTCTCTGTGTGGGTGTAGTATGTCTGTAGGTTTTATTTTCAGATCATGAATCTTGTGTATTGGCTTTAAAAATAACCTCAAGTCAGATGTGCAATAGCTAGAGTACAATACTAAGATTCTAATCTCTTATTGTGAAACAATTCAACTTCTACTTGCTCTAATGAAAGTGGAATACAATCAATAACAGTAGAGGAAATGGCCTCAGTACCCTGGTTGTTAGGGATGGAGTGGAGGGGGTCTGTGTTGTCTGGACAGGTTAATTGCCAGACTGCTCGACTACTATACTAAAATGGTCTACATCCCATGGTTTTCTGAAAGTAGGACTAGATGAAAAGTTCAGATTTCCTGCTGAGAGTGAGATTTAAGATAAGCAATCATACCTCCAATTATACACAGTAATTGGGTTTTAACCAGTGTCACTCTTCCATGGTTGTTGGCCTACTAAAAGGCCTTTGTACTGTAAAATATCCAGTGGAACTTTAATGAAGTGATCAAGCTTTAAATGACAGTACTCTCTCTTTACTTACTCAGCTCTGCTCTGGCTCAGGTTCTGGGTGCATGGACTCAACCTCTATACACAGTGGTTCTCAAACCTTTCAGCCTGCGACCCCCCAAATAACGTCGGCAGATTCTCGCGACCTCCAACCTCCCCTGAAAAGATTCCGACAATCTGAGCACAAACGCTCACACTCACGCTCCATATGTACTACAGCTCCAGCCCTCCTAGCGCCTCTCGGTTCTGTAGACAGCCAACAACTTTGGGTGAGTTGGCACTCTCTGGAACTACAGTCCCTTGTCCCACCACGGAAAAAACTAATCTCGGCCTAGTTGCCAACGAAAAGCTTGTTAAATAGTAAGTGTCGCTGAAAAAATTTAATTGATTCTCGCAGTCGCACGAGGGCTTGGTGAACATGGGTGGGGAGTTTTGACAGCTTGGTGTTGCTAATAAACATTTAAAATATTTTACTGAAAAACTCCTTAACTTTTGCCAAAGTGGTAACCAGAAAAAATGGTTGGTCGTCTTCTGCGTTTTATGACACGGGTGGCCAATCACAGCGCTTGCAATGTCAATATTTTAGTGGTTTTGGGAATCCTTTGCTCTTCGTTGTCTCGCAAAAACTGGAAACAGCTGTTGTTTAAACACTCTTGAGCAATAAAATACGCATCATCTTTGTAGCGTTCATGTTCTTCCCACATTACGACTTAAAAGCTCATGAACACACAAAACGACTTAAAAGCTCATGAACACACAAATGGGAAATGGGCCCTTCTGAGGAGCCTGTGACTAAGATAGCAGGGACTGGCTAGTAGGCCTATTAGGTTTTGGCTCACTAAAATAGTAAACAGCAACTATTAGCCTGTTCTATGTCACAACATATGTTTATGCAAACCATGTTACATTTTTACATTTGTCATTTAGCCAACACTTTTATCCAAATCGACTTAAACAAATTAGACTACATGAATTTGTATAGACCTATAGTAAGTGACCGACTGCACACCCCAGTCATCATCAGTATTCAGTTGTGAATTGGAGCACACGTTTCCTGTCTGTGGTGTCCATGATGCGCCAAATGGCCTTCTTTGTAACGCTGTCACCTTACATGTGACCTTGTTCTCTGTAATGCTGTCACCTTACATGTGACCTTGGCGATGTTGCTGGGATGTTTCTTCAACACTGAAGGAGGTCGTGCCACGCTGAATGGCCTTAGAGACTAGTGGGCTCTGGTGTGACAGGCGGTCTGTTTCTCCTGGCTTGCAGGAAATCAGAGAGTTGTGGAGAGACCAGTCTCACTGCCAGGTGGTGAGTCCAGCAACGGCCCCAGTTGTAATTGTTCTCTTGGCATGCAGCCTTGGTCCGGAAATCAATCGGACTGGACGGCTGTAAAATTGCCTCAGGCAGAGCTGCTATTTTCTCAGGCCTCGCTGTTTATTAAATGTTGCGCTTCGAAACCAGCTAAATGGATGCTTTGCTTTTGTTAACTTTGGCTTAGTCTGTCAAGGCACTGTGCTTGTCATTTGCAAGTTATTGACCCTCTTGCATGCCGGAGTAAAAAAATCCCAACTCTGAAGACAGAATTATTGGCTCGTTTGATGTTGCATTATGTTCCACAAAGGAGATTGCTCTGCTGCCCCTTCGGGAGAGTAACATTAGTAGCCTCTTTCCTTTTGAATCATTAAACTTTATGCAGATGTACATCATAATTACGGTCACCTCTCAAATCTGTCAGGGGGCTCAGTTGTGTTCAGGGTCAGCAGTGCGTGTTGGCAGAAGGAAGAACCATAACCACATGTCCTTATTTCTTCATGTTGCCAAGTGATATTGGATATGTTTAAGTACTATAACCTTGTTTTGTTCTGTGTACAGCGGCTCTTTAATGCTTCAGTTGGATGGTATTCACCCTGGAGACGGTGTGAAGGTAGAGTGGAGTTCATTTTCACATCCAGTCACGACTTTATCAATCATGAGGAGAGCTGTAAATGAGAAGGTCGTGACTCATGAGTAACTAGCTACTGGTAGGAAATGGTACAGTGTTATTACTATGTAATTGTTACCAAGTGGTACCATTTTGACCATGTATTAAAGATAGGTTCAGTTCCTGCCAATCTCAGGCTTTGTAGTCAAGCTCATAACATAAATAATGTTTTTGAGATACAAAAACTAAAAAAACGTTTTATTTTTATATTAAATAAATAAATGAAAATAATTACATTTGAATTTGGAATTTCTCTTGTGACTGGGTGTAGGCCCACATTTATATAACACTGCTTTGTTGCCATGGTTTGTACCCGACATAACTATGCAGTGGACAAAATCCCCTGAAGAAATATGATATAGAAATCCCATATAGGCTTCCTCCTAGTGATGTTTTCATGTCTAGTCAGTCAGTGCAACTTTTGTCAATCCTGCACAAATGTGTCCCTAGTAGTTAGTATGTGATGGAGAATACTTGTCATTCATTTTAAAGTAATCTGTCTAAATTGAATGGGTGTTCAGTCAAGGTTGTTGTTGCATTCCCCATAATGATTACACAGGCTGAACGTTTCCCTGGACTGACTGGCAGACTGTCTGGACCAATGATGGAATTACAAACATTACAGGAGGCTCTGAAAGTGGAAATACAAGTCCATCAGGTAGGAAAATATTTCACCTAAACTGTAATGGATGGAATTGACATTTTAACTGCAATTTTCTTTTATGCTTTACAACACACTCCATTATTATTAGTCTGTAGGTGTGACTGTGTTTGGAGCTTCTCAGTTCACGTGGTGCTCTCTCATGATCTCATCCACCTTGTATATCGGAGGCGGAGCCAATATCTTCCAGTGGGCTCAGCCTCTAATGTCCCAGAATCAGACTCAGCACATTGAGCAAGCTTCGATCTCCTAGGGGAGTGGTCAGCCACGGCCAGTAGACCTGGCATCAGCGCTTTGATAGGCCAGCCTGTTGCTTAGTAATAATGCCCCCGGTCCGGTTCTTCTCACAGAGCAGCACCCAGTTCTCATGTTCTCTCCATGTTTCTCATGTTCTCTCTATGTTCCTCATGTTCTCTCCATGTTTCTCATGTTCTCTCCACGTTTCTCATGTTCTCTCCACGTTTCTCATGTTCTCTCCACATTTCTCATGTTCTCTCCACGTTCCTCATTTTCTCTCCATGTTTCTCATGTTCTCTCCATGTTTCTCATGTTCTCTCCGTGTTTCTGATGTTCTCTCCGTGTCTCTCATGTTCTCTCCATGTTTCTCATGTTATCTCCATATTTCTCATGTTCTCTCCATGTTTCTCATGTTCTCTCCATATTTCTCATGTTCTCTCCGTGTTTCTCATGTTCTCTCCGTGTCTCTCATGTTCTTTCCATGTTTATCATGTTCCTCATGTTCTCTCCATGTTCCTCAAGTTCTCTCCATGTTTCTTGTGTTCTCTCCATGTTTCGGCCACAGCGGTATTGAGCTTTGATGTTTTTTGGATGCCAGTCTGTTGGTATTGGCACTGTGTTGAAGACTGTTTTCCTTCTTTTCGTTCTGTGTTGGGTTCAGAGGGAGCACACTGTTAGAGTAGTCACCGGTCTTCAGTGTTTGTAATGACCTCTGACTGTGGTAGTAATTTCTACATATTTGGGTTCTCATATTTCTACCCTAAGTAGCCCAATCTCTATTTTGTGTGGATGGTATGTCTAGCGACATCCAGATTTAAGTGCTTTTGCATAGTCAGCGTTCTACATTTCATTGAGAAGGATGCTAGTTAAAACTATTTGGAGGTCCCCATCACGACTGCATATGGGACAGGTGCACTGGTTGGACTGCAGTTCAAGGTTTATCCTGTAGATGTCACTGTATCCATGGGCTTTCTCATCAACATTTTCTTCTTCTCTCCTTTCACAGAAACTGGTTGCCCAGATGAAACAAGACCCACAGGTAAAGACTTATATATCGACATTGTAACCTCTAAAAAAAAAAAACACAATTTTGCTCTAGCTTTTCTGTGGTCACATTTGATGTAAAAAAAAAAAAGGGTCTCATATCACTGAACAACAATTCCAGTGAGTCTCCTCATGGTGAGATGATAAATGCGAAGGGATGATCAAGTTCCCAGCAGTTCTTTTATCAGAACAGGAGTGTAATGTGTTCTGCTTTCATTCGTTTCGTCTTTAGTATGGTTGAGCTGGTTTGGGGTACGTTTCCTCTTTAGTATTGCTCAGCTGGTTCAGGGTACATTTCCTCTTTAGTATTGCTCAGCTGGTTCAGGGTACGTTTCCTCTTTAGTATGGCTCAGCTGGTTCAGGGTACGTTTCCTCTTTAGTATTGCTCAGCTGGTTCAGGGTATGTTTCCTCTTTAGTATGGCTCGGCTGGTTCAGGGTACGTTTCCTCTTTAGTATGGCTCGGCTGGTTTGGGGTACGTTTCCTCTTTAGTATGGCTCAGCTGCTTTGGGGTACGTTTCCTCTTTAGTATGGCTCAGCTGGTTCGGGGTATGTTTCCTCTTTAGTATGGCTCGGTTGGTTCGGCGTACGTTTCCTCTTTAGTATGGCTCGGCTGGTTCACGGTACGTTTCCTCTTTAGTATGGCTCGGCTGGTTGGGGTACGTTTCCTCTTTAGTATGGCTCAGCTGGTTTGGGGTACGTTTCCTCTTTAGTATGGCTCAGCTGGTTCGGGGTACGTTTCCTCTTTAGTATGGCTCAGCTGGTTCGGGGTACGTTTCTTCTTTAGTATGGCTCAGCTGGTTCAGGGTACGTTCCTCTTTAGTATGGCTCAGCTGGTTCGGGGTACGTTTATTCTTTAGTATGGCTCAGCTGGTTTGGAGTACGTTTCCTATTTAGTATGGCTCAGCTGGTTCGGGGTACGTTCCTCTTTAGTATTGCTCAGCTGGTTCTGGGTACGTTTCCTCTTTAGTATGGCTCAGCTGGTTCGGAGTACGTTTCCTATTTAGTATGGCTCAGCTGGTTCGGAGTACGTTTCCTCTTTAGTATGGCTCAGCTGGTTCGGGGTACGTTTCTTCTTTAGTATGGCTCAGCTGGTTCGGGGTACGTTCCTCTTTAGTATGGCTCAGCTGGTTCGGGGTAAGTTTCTTCTTTAGTATGGCTCAGCTGGTTTGGAGTACGTTTCCTATTTAGTATGGCTCAGCTGGTTCGGGGTATGGCTCAGCTGGTTTGGGGTATGTTTCCTCTTTAGTATTGCTCAGCTGGTTCGGGGTACGTTTCCTCTTTAGTATGGCTCAGCTGGTTCGGGGTACGTTTCCTCTTTAGTATGGCCCAGCTGGTTCGGGGTACGTTTCTTCTTTAGTATGGCTCAGCTGGTTCGGGGTACGTTCCTCTTTAGTATGGCTCAGCTGGTTCGGGGTAGGTGAAATGCCATGTGAGAATGTTGATGCGCTGGGGTCCAGATCAATATAATTGGATCGGAGACCTCTAAAGACGGGTGATCATTCTAACTACCCAGACCTGAAAGCAGAGAAAATGAATGTTTTCTCCACTTTAAATTAATCATGTTTAATGGGGGGGGGGGGATAATGAAAGTTATCCACCCAGACCCTGACTGCCTGTGCTCTCCTTCTGTAGAATGCCGACCTGAAGAAACAGCTCCATGAACTTCAAGCCAAGATCACTGCACTCAGCGAGAAGCAGGTATTTCAGGACTCCGTGTTGACAGAAGGGTGTTCCAATCTGCCCTACATATGAACGCACATACACCTGATGCTTTTTTTTTTTTTTTTGCTTTTTTATTTTATTTACATATGCAAGTAACTGGGTGTTTCGTCTCAAGTGAATTTGTACACCGTGATACATGTTTGAAACTATTTCATCATTGGATTTTGTGAGTTGGAATTTAGAATGTATAATTTATAATGTATCATTGATGTCAGTTGTTGGGACAGTGGGTGAATTGCTGATAAAACATTTGCAATCCTCTTAACTCTGAACTAGATCTATGTTTATGGGCATATAAATAGAACACACACAGTGTAATGTCTTGTGATAAGAGGCTCTGAGGCTGAAAAGCATTCTTTTGAAGGCGCTCTACACCTCAACATACTACACCTCAACATACTACACCTCAACATACTCAGGCTGTGTCAGCATTATTCTTCCTACTCTTAAGACACTTCAGCCAAATCCTCCTGCTGCTACTCACTCCTTCCAGTCCAAGGAGCTGACTAATCAGTGTTGGTTGTGACACACTGTGGGATCATTCTCTCTAAAGTGTATATAAAAGGAACTGGGATTTGAGTGACTGCATTTTTAAGGAGCTGCTTGTCTGGCAAGCTTTTATTTTCCACAACCGATTGACATTTGGGTTTGATTTGTTTTACTCTGATATCTGGCTGAGGGCTATCAGCTAGGAATAACTTAAAAAAAAAAAAAAATTCTGATCATTTGTTCTTGTTGTTGTAATTACCTGTTTATCTGGTGTTGAACTCGATTATCTTGAGTTCTTTCAAACGGCAGTTGAAAAAATGAGGAAACCTGTAGACGAACACGGACAGGTTTTGACGAGTCGGAGCGCTTGGAGAGGATGGTTTCTTGCTGAGCTCATGATGTGGGAATTCCCATTTCAAGGAGAAAAACCCTTCCTCCTCTGCCTGTGTCTCTGGACAGCTAGAACAGGCCCCTGTTAGGAGAACAGACCACCCCAAACACGTCAGACATGCAGAAGGCTTCTGTGGTTCTTATGAATATGGCCTGTCAGTGGTGTAACATAGTCACGATGGGCCCCAGTGCAAGCTATTATGACTGGCCCTATAGTGCACGCTAGTTATTAGTTATGAATACACACACACCATTAGGCATATGTACATTTATATATTTTACTGATGATATGTTGGATTTTACAGTTGAATTAGTTAGGTAGGCTATTGTATTGGCAAAGTAGAGATTCATAGAGAAAGCTATCAGAACCACGGATGGCGCTCTGACACGTGGTAACAAACGGACAAAACCAAATCAACAACACCAAAATCAAATCAACAAGTCGACTAATCAACCAACTGAAACTGGAATCTTTATGGGCCCTCTCACTCCACGGGCTTTTTAAAGGTTTTACCTTCCCAGCTCTTGACCACTTCACCGTCTTTGCTATTGTTGCAGTGTTTGTTTTTGTTTGTTAGCCCCACATCAGGTCAGGTTGTGGAGATGTGACTTATGGGAGTCTGAGGGGATTGGACTGTATGTTGTCCTGCCAGCCAAGCAGAGAGGGAAGTCGGAACTAGATTTGACACATGGCTTACTCACGTCACGCCCTTTCTATCGCCACCAATGTTCTAGGCTAGGGCCCAGGGGCCGAAATGGGATGAGACCATAGTCCTCCTATCCTCTGGAAAGTGTCAGTGATTGTGTTACCCAGCAACAGGCCTGAATAAGAATTGGATGAAGCAATTTCTGGAGCGTAATCAACTACTGTGTGTGAGTGTGAGAGTGTGAGTGTGTGTGTGTGTGCAGGTGTGTCTCTGCTTTCCCTATCACCTTCCAGGCGCCGAGCCCAGACATGCACGCTGCTAAACCGAGCACAGTCCATCTCAGCTGAACGACTGAGACGGCGAACGTCAACCTCAGTTTCTAACGCTAACGCCGCGCGGGGCCGACGCACCGCGAATATAACTCTGTTAGCAGAGTCGGGATGCAGGCTGACACCACATGACGTGACAGTCACCGCGAGTCCCCGGTTGTGAGGGAGACGGAACGGGCTGGCGGGAGACGGCCGTTTCCGCGCTATGCGTCGATCCCCGCTTCCCAGGGCCAGATAAGTGCCCCCTCCCAACCTCCAGCTGAGCCCAGCTCTGCTTCCTCTGCTGGGGTGGGGGGGTGGGGGGTGGGGGTGGGGGGCAACAAAGGGCCAGAAGCAGCTCCAGCCTCGGCTCTGAAGTGCCCACACAAGAGCCCCGCTTCAATCACATCTCTCAGCATCGCCTCTTTCACGGGGCTGGTACTTGTATCCATCCTCTCTCCTCCTCCCCCCTCCTCCTTTTCTGAAAGAGGGGCTGAGAACGGTCCTTTTTCCCCCCACTGATATGGTGGAGTTGAGAAGCAGACTGAAGGAGAGATGTTAGGCTGGGTCCCTAGCCTGTTTGATTAGCAGTATTTAGAGTCCCCCTCCTGCCAGGTCCCCTAAAGAGCACAAACACAGTAAATCACCCCACCCCACTGCTTTTTAAATGACTCTTGATTAACATGGAAATTGGCTTCTTGGCCAAGAGCAGCCAACCAGATTTCCCCTGGCCTGGGTCTGGGAGAGAGAGAGAACGCTCGAGCTCCACAAAACTGCCAACAGGCTGGAGCATGAGAGGCAGAGGCAGAGATTTGCTGAATCTCCTATTTGCACGAGCCCTGAAAACCCACATTAAGAGAGTCTCTTTCTCTCTCTCTCTCTCTCTCTCTCTCTCTCTCTCCCCCTCCCTCTCTCTCTCTCTCTCTCTCTCTCTCTCCCCCTCCCGCTCTCTCTCTCTCCCTCCCCCCCTCCCACTCTCTCTAGAGCCAAACCTCTACATACAAAATGAAAGGCTTTTATGTCGACTGCAGATAATATGATGAGCAAAGCAAAGAGAAGCAGCTGGAAGTACACACTTTTTTTCCCTGTCTTTTAGCTCCCCAAAGAGCGACGGTGCGGTTAGCCCCAGGCTAGCAGCGCACAATTGGTTTCACCTCAGTAAATGCATATCCAATGCTAATCCTGTTAGCTTTGGTAAATATTTACAGGGCAGGCCAGCGAGCAGAGCACGGCTCTCCGACTCCCCAGGTCCTCATATTCTCCTCTACAGTCTAATTCCCCGTGTCAGGACTGTGCCTGTGTTTCTGTGTAGCAATAGAATGAAATGACATTATTTGGCAGCGCCTTGAATGCTAATTTACTCTTTTGCTCTCATGAGAACTTGGGGCTGTTGTCAAGGCGAAAAGGTCATGAGCCCGCATCATATCGAAGCCAGAGAAGTGGTTTTGATTTGAAATGAAAGCAAATGTCACACGAGACTTCAGAACATGAGGAAGACGGGGAGGCCAGAAGAAAAGGGCTGCTTTTAAGCGGAAGTAGCAAGGGGACATTTTATCAGCCTCTCTCTGTCTGAAAGGATGTTGTCATGTTAAGTTCATAATCCAAAAGCTTTTATCGTCCATTTGGAACAAACTGAAATTTAGCTTCAGCTTCCGCATTGCCCAGATAAGCACGCTGGATAGTAGTATAGAATTAGGGATGTTAATAGTTAATCGACTATCAATTAATTGCTGATAAGAATTTACTCAAGTAAGATTTGGTTACTCGATTAATTGCGTGTTAATGGAACTGATTTTTTTTTTTTGGAATGAAAATATCAACGGGAGTTGCATGAAATGTAATCATGATTTAGGATGACTGGACATGAGGGCGCCACGCCATGTAGTGAAGGCTAATTGGGATGCCGGGAAATTTCAACAACACAGCAAAAGACAAAAATTAAGCGTGCAAAGCGCAGTCCGGCGCGGGACATTCTTATCAATTAATCGACTGTTGTTTGTTAAGGTTAACAGTTATCGATTAATGAAATTCCTTGAAATTTGCAACCCTATATAGAATACTTCTAGGATACTGTGAACTACAGTTGTTTATGTCACCTGTTCATCCCTCCCTCATTCCCTCTTCTCTCTCTCTCTCTCTCTCTCTCTCTCATCCTCCTGTTACCCTGGCCCTCTTCTCTGCCATCCTCTCCTCCTACTCACCTCTCCCTTCATCCGTCTCTCCTCACACGTCTCTCCCGCGGTCTCTCTCCCCCTCCCTCCTCCAGAAAAAGGTGGTGGAGCAGCTGAGGAAGGACCTGCTGGTCAAACAGGAGCCGGAGGCCAAGGTCCTGCAGGTGCAGCCGGCCGCAGACAAGCAGCACGTCCTCCAGATCCCCACCGCCCAGGCCTTGCAGGCCCCGCCCACACCGACCCTGACCCTACAGGCCCCGCCCACACCGCCCCTGGGCCTGCAGCAGGTACGGCGAACGGAAACTCACATCCTGTATTTTCAGTTCTGTCCTAAATGTTGTATTCTATATTGTCGCTAGTACGCCAAGTTCTGGTGTAAATTCTCCCATCATGCCCCTGGGATTTATCTCCTGCTCTCAGCGAGATGGGGAGTGCTCGGCTGGCTGGTTTCCTGTGGTGCTTTGATATAATCAGAGCCGCTTAGGTCAGTCGGCGCCATGCTGCAGTCTTGTTGACCCGGGTGGCCTTGGCGGCTAAAGGAAACGACTCGGCCGATAGGATTGGCTGACGGTTCCCCCGGCCAACTTGTTGGAGGGGTGGGGGTCAGTGCAGAGTCCCCGTGTGCGCTTGGGAGCACTCAACATTTTAGCGATATTACTGTATAATAATAACGTCTTAGTTTAACAAGCATTGGAATTACTACAATAGGGACACATGTACTTTACAGCCTTAACAGTAGTGGAAGTACTTGAGACGGCCACGGTCTTTTGTACCGGTGTGGTTATGTGTTCATGTTGTGTTTTGGTCATCTCTCCCTCCCTCCCTCCCTCCCTCCCTCCCTCCCTCCCTCCCTCCCTCCCTCCCTCCCTCCCTCCCTCCACCTCTCCCTCCCTCCCTCCCCCTCTCCCTCCCTCCCTCCCCCTCTCCCTCCCTGTGACAGAAGACGCTGACCGTCACGCCGGTCATCACCACTAAGACTCTACCTCTAGTGCTGAAAGCTGCCGCCCTGCCCGCCATGCCCGCCTCCCTCGTACCGCAGCGCCCCACCGTCGCCATGGTCACTGCCATCAGCGCCGCCCCCAAGCCCACCGACTCCCAGAACGCACCAATCAACCTTCAAGTGGCCAGCAAGTTGACCAATCAGGGCTCTGAGCCAGTGCGGCTGGTATCCAAGAACGCAGTTGTAGTAAGTGTCTTTTCTTTGTTTCCTTTTAAAATCCTCTCATCTCTGTCCTCATTCTCCTGTTCAACCTTTTCAACGTGTCCTCTTGGGTAGTATTAATAGCTAGAGTTGTCAGGCCCAGATCAATGAATTCTGGGTCCTTCTTTCATCATGTATTTCTGTCTTTTAAATACAATGCTGATTGAAAATACATTGTATGCTGTATCATATTTATTGTAATGGGATTCTGCATGGTTCAAGTAGACCATGCTTGTTAAAAAAAGAATAAGAAAAACAACCCTCTCTTCTCATTTGGAACTGTTTGGAGGCTGTGGTGTGGTGGCCCTTTGAAGTCAGTGATATTCCTGAGTATCCCTCGGGGGGAAACGACGTGTAGGCTTGGAGAGTTTGAGAATGGGATGTCCTCAGATGCCCTGCCGTAGAGATGCGGTGTCTGATGTGGTTTTGTCTCCGGTGCAGGCCACCACCACCTCCTCCACCCAGCCTATCAAAGTTCCTCAGTTTGTCCCTCCTCCTAGACTGACGCCTCGACCCACCTTTCAACCACAGGTGCGTCCCAGTAAGACCTGCCCCCCAACCCTAATCCCCACCAATCAGTGTGTGAGTGGCCACTTCAGGCATTTCAGCCAGGCACCACTAGAGGGCGACAGTGTGCGCACAGATGTGTTCCTGGAACAGGCTGGCTGGCTACATGGCGCTAAAGATAGCCTGCCGTTTGCCTTGTGCTGCTTTCTTTCATGTCCTCTCCTCCTGTCCTGTTTTGCTTTCTGATTGACACGTGAAGATAATTTCTAGTCTGTGTTGTTGATGACTTTTCCTGGCTGACGTTTTTGTGTATGTCTTTCTCTTGGTTGTGAAAACATGTTTTTTTTTCTGCAGCTTCATTGTTTTGTGTTTTTGGCTGTTTGTGTTTTTAACCCTCAGTGTGTAACCTGTGTGGTGTCTACTCCGTTAAGCTGAGTAATGCCACTGGGCACTGGGCCCTGTAGTCCTTTCTGGGTCTTGTAGTCCTTCTTGGGTTCTCCTTGTAGTCTTTGTATTGTCCACCCTGCCCTTCAACAAAGTGCCTCCTCATTGTAACATTCCCATTCCTGTCAAAGATGTTAGGGATGTGCACAGCGACTATTTTCACCGCTGACCAGACGGTGGTTTTGTAACTGACTATACGACTAGTCGAACTCGTAACGTGTATTTTTTATATGGATCTGTGTCTGCAATAAAGTTTATCTATCTAACCAACCACTCAGCCACAGCCAATTTGCGCTCGTTGCACAGGATGGGCTTCTCAATAACTCGCTCTTCGTCTTGTTTGCCAATTTAAAATGGGGGGGTACTTTGTGACAATTGCCCCTTTTTTGGAATGTATAAACTATTTTGCTAATTTAATGGTCTGCCTTCTCCAGAATTCAACTCGGAAATTAGGCTGGGAAAGCGAGCGTGAATAGGCTGGCTAGTCATAGTTGCACAGATTTCCAACGAGTCTTGACTTTCACAAACCAAATTATTAGACTGCATTTACACAAATGTTAATGTGAGCACACATTAGTGGCAATGTGCACCCATTATCATTGAATAGCATAAGTTAAATACCGCGGATGTCAGAGGAAATGTTTTGAAGACAAATGTATTCAATGGTCCACAACAAATACGCAAAGAATAATGTAAAAACAGTGCATAATCGAAATAATAGACCAGGTCTACTGTGCAAAAAAAAAAAGACTAATGAATTGTACATTTGGGGAAGTGTTCGTTAGGCCTGGTGTAGGCTGGCCTAGGCAAAAAAAAAATTTGATACTGCAGAATAGTCTAATTTGAGCTGACCACCAACTAATTTCATTTAATTTCAATAATATCAGGTGGTTGCGAATGTTAAAGATCCGTTTGAATAAACGGTGTAGGCCTGGGACAGCGCAGAGCACACATGATTACAGGCCCAATAGCCTACAGCAGGGACCAGGGCTAGGCTCACTCAAACCACACATTCTTGTTCAGAAAAATCAGCATGTGAACGTGGTCTGGTGACCGACGGGACCTGCGACGATTCAAAATCAGGCCTGCAGCTGGAAAGACTGTCTGGCACTGAGGTCCCAGGCACACAGAGGTAGCGATCTGCAAGCTGCTATAGTCTGGGGAAGCGTTGGGCCGTCCCGCGCCACCACAGAAGTGGGTCTTCGCTCAGCGGGATAAGCAGTTCAGAGTCAGATATTATATTTAGTTCAACTGACTAGTATTTCCCAACCGACTAGCAGAAGCTGTGCTGTGCAGTCGTATAAACGACTATCCGCGCACATCCCTAAGAGATGTACAGTAATTATAATCAAATGGTCTCACACAGCTCAACAGCCAGTAACTCCAGGTTGCCAGGGAGACGACCCAAAGCATATTTTCTCTGTGGATGGGCTGAAGTACCCTTGCTGTGGTGTATTGTTGGCTAGGAAGGTTTTGTGTGCTTGTGCTGGTACGTTTATCCAAGAAACGTATTAGCTCACAATAAATTACTTGTAACACTAAGCATGTTGATATTTCCAAAAATAGTTGTACTGGCAACGTTGACTTTCACTCACGTAGAGTTTGTTGGTAAGTGACAGCCGTGCAGTGGTATCCATCCTTCTTTGAGAGGATCTCAGGGCTTCACATTGGCATTACTGTACTTATCGTTGGACAGACCCCTTAACCTGCGTTTGTGAAGAGCCCAGTCAGTAGACCCTTGTCTGCGACCAGTGGAATCGACTCATTGACCTCTGGTCCGTTCCCGCCCAGGTTCGGCCGAAGCCCTCCGCCCCTAACAACGTGGCCATCGCCCCCGCGCCGCCGCCCCCCATGATGGCGGCGCCCCAGCTGATCCAGCGGCCGGTGATGCTGACCACTAAGCTGAGCTCCTCCCCCCTGTCCGCCCCCGCCGGCCCCGTCCACCAGGTCCGCATCGTCAACGGCCAGCCCTGCGCCCCCGCCGCCAAGAGCCAGCCCTCCGGGCCCGTGGCGGGCATCGTCATTACCACGCCGGCCGCCGCCGCCCGCCTCGCTACCCCCACGCAGACGCTCCAGATCAGCGGCCTTGTCTCTGACGCGAAGGTCAGGACCATGGTGGGTTGTTGCGCTCGGGTTTTCAACGGGCGAAAGCTCCTTCCTCCAGAGTGACATTTCTAAAGAAAAAAAATATTTTTTGTTCACTTCTGTTTGATCTGCGGCTTCCTGCCATCCCCTGTTTGGTTCTGTGTCGTGAACGGCGCTTATTCCCTGTTTCCCAGACTGTTAAAGCTCAGGGGGGATCGGAACAGAAGCTGTTGGTGAGCACCTCCTCCTCCACTCCTCCTCTGTCTCCTGCTCCCAGGCCTAAGAGGGAGGAGAACCCACAGGTACACTGGAGCTCGAGCGTCCGCTTCACTGTTCACAGTCAGTAGTGCCTTGCATGCCACCGGTACGGAGTAAAGAGTTCAGAAAGAACAAAAGAAGCTCTAATTTCAACTCTCCGTACTGTATGTGTAATCCTGTATTGGCTATTTGTATTCATAAAAATACCCTACATTTGAGGATCTAAGAAATACATATTTCGTATCACTTTCGTGTCAAATGATGAGAACCAATCATCTTAATGCATTGTCATTTTTGTACCTAGAAACTTGCCTTCATGGTGTCGCTCGGACTTGTCACTCATGACCACTTGGAAGGTAAAAGCCCTCAGCATTTACTAGGGATGCACCGATTGCAAAATTCTGGGCCGATGCCGATGTTTAAAATAACAATCCGGCCGATGCCGACTACCATCGGTGAATGTCATTTTATTTGCCGATGGGCCGATGGCAGTCAACAAGGCTAACATCGGCCGATGCCGATGTTCGGCCGATGCATCGGTGCATCCCTAGCATTTACCCATGTGAACCTTGTTGAGCAACGTAGAAGGTTATATGGAGGTGACCTTTGCCTGCGCTGTTGTGTGGTTCCAGAAATCCAGAGCAGGAGACAGGAGCGCAAGCGCAGGACGACAGCCAACCCGGTGTACAGCGGAGCCATGTTTGAGCCCGAGGTACCGAATAAACGACCCACACTCCCACTGCACATCTTCAACTGTGGACTCGCAATCACATCACAGCTGGAATCACTCACCTGTGCGCGCGTCTCTCCCTCTCTCTCCCCCTCTCTCTCTCTCTCTCTCTCTCTCTCTCTCGCGCACACTGTTCCCGTTGTTCTTGCAGAGGAAAAAGAGTGCAGTGACCTACCTGAACACTCCTCTTCACCAGGGCACTAGGAAGAGAGGTCAGTATATACGTCTACACTGGAGACTGGACACACCTGCACGCACACCTGTTCTAGCGCCCAAGGACGTCGCTCCGTACCGAACGTGACGGTCTAGACGATCCGTGTTTGTGTTCTTGTTTATGCACTTTTGACTTGAGAATGTTAGGAAATGCTACGAAAGGAGAACTCGCTTCCCTGTAAACCTTTCTGGCGAACGCTCTTTGCTCACTTACCAAATCATGCCGTGTACGAATACTTGGTCAGAGACTACTGCTCTAACCACAAAGTGATCGCTTCAGCCTTGAAATGCTTTCCTCTTTTCTGTTCCATCACTGTGTGTATATAGCATGTCAGATTTGCTCATACAACAAAATAGGTCTGGGATGATGCCAAGTTCTTGGTTGTCTGTAGCTACTGCTTAGACATTTGGAGAAACCTAGAGGTTTTTATCCTATATGAATGAGAATATAGTGTATTAGAGAGTATTTTCAAGTATAGGTTCCTATGCATTTCATCGTCAGACCACACAGGAACGATTTTCAGGTATGATAACATCTGACAAGCTTTGATTTCCACTGAGCGTCACCCATTGAGTCGGGCAGCTTAACCACACACCGCTGAAGAAGGACGGGCCAGTCCTTCACTAATGGCTGCCAGCTCACCTCCACCTGCTTCTGAACTTTCTCTCTTAGCTTCTGCGTCTTCCGAACCCCCCGGCCGCTCGCACGTAGCTCGTCTCTCACTGCACTAACTCTGCTCTCTGTGCTTCTCCTACTCCTCCTTTTCCACCCTAAACCGCCCACCCATCCCCTCACACGCTAGCCAACGAGGACTCCCTCTCCAAGGTATGTCGGTCAGACGACTTGTCTGTTTGTTTTTCCCCCCTACTCCATCTTTCTTTTTTTCTTTTTTCGTCTGTCTCATTTCACCCAGGTCGCCCACCCAAATACAGCAGCGTTCCAGAGCTGGGCAGCCACACCCCGACCTCCCCCTCCAGCCGTCAAACTGGCTCCCCGGCCCCCGAGAGGCCCGACACGGGGGGCTTCCCCTTCCCCGTCCACCCCCACACTCTCCTCCCCCTGCCCAGCCCCAGCTCTGGGGATGTAAGTAGCTGGAGGGAACGCAGACGCAGCCTGGATCTCTCCGGGGCTCTATCTCGACTTACCTGACCCCCGCCCCCCCCCCCTACCTCGTTAGGCCAATGGCGCTGCCCATAGGCTATAACCCCATCGTATATCAGCGGAGTCCAGTTGGCCCAGTTACCTCAGTCATTCATGTCTCACCCCCCCCCCCTCTCAAGGCATTGACAAACATGTGCTTGTTTTTCTCCCACTCTATGATCCATAATGCCATCTTATTATTTTCATTCCTGATGCAGTCTTACAAAGTGAACAGTGTACCTGTGCCTTAACAGGAAAACATGACATCTTGCTAAGTTGTCCCTGGCTTTATTCATAAATAGTGCAAGATAGTTTTGAACCCATTAAACCTCCAAGGTTAATTGACCAGGGTCTTTTGAACTTAAACTTGCAGTCCAGCAACAATGACCTTTGAAGTGGCCTTTACCCCTTATAACCTCATGTAGTAGAATTTACCATAACAAAAACTCAAAGAAGAGGCCATAATTCGATAAAAGAGTCCTGAAATTAACAAACATTGCAGCTCCCCAAGCCCTGCCTCTCCACAGCTGATTGGACGGGCCTAAACGGGGGGCAAAGAAACTGATTGGTCCAATTCTTCCCGACAGGGAGACATCCATGAGGATTTCTGCACTGTGTGCAGACGCAGTGGCCAGTTGCTCATGTGTGACACGTGTTCGCGTGTATATCACCTGGACTGCCTGGAGCCACCCCTGAAAACCATTCCTAAAGGCATGTGGATCTGTCCAAAATGTCAAGACCAGGTAAACGCAGCACCCGCCCTACCAATCCTGTGTCATGGTTAAGGACACGGCCTAGCAGTCCAGCGATTCAGCGGCCCAGAAACCTAAGAACTGAGACACGCAGTCCTACGGATACCCCTTCCTTAAACCTCCATCAGTTATCCCTTATGCCTTAATGTCAACATCAAGATACAACTGTTCCATCCTTTGTAAGCTTCAACATGATTGGGTATTGTTTTACTGTATGTGCTTATGTCCCATCCATTTTGTTAGTGAAGGATGACACGTCACACTCCCATCTGATTCCATTGTTTGTCCATCCTGACACCACCAAACGGTGACCGCACGGTCATTCTCTTCGACGCCAAGTTCAAACCCTGACGTCACAGTCACCTTGTAAATGGTAATTTTACCCTCTTCAGATATTGAAAAAAGAAGAAGCAATTCCCTGGCCGGGAACCCTGGCCATCGTTCATTCCTACATCGCTTACAAAGAAGGTAAGACTGGCACGCTTTCTGACCAAATAAGTAAGGGATAATCAACTCGTAGGTGTGATATATACGGTTTTAAGGCACACGTGGAGGTGAAGAACCACCTGACGTGTAGTGGAGAATGGTTGCCTCCACAAAGTGCCTTTAAACCGCATAACGCATGGTGGAAAGGTCTTTAAACCGTAGAACGCATGGTGGAAAGGTCTTTAAACCGCATAACGCATGGTGGAAAGGTCTTTAAACCGTAGAACGCATGGTGGAAAGGTCTTTAAACCGCATAACGCATGGTGGAAAGGTCTTTAAACCGCATAACGCATGGTGGAAAGGTCTTTAAACCGCATAGCGCATGGTGGAAAGGTCTTTAAACCGTAGAACGCATGGTGGAAAGGTCTTTAAACCGCATAACGCATGGTGGAAAGGTCTTTAAACCGCATAACGCATGGTGGAAAGGTCTTTAAACCGCATAACGCATGGTGGAAAGGTCTTTAAACCGCATAACGCATGGTGGAAAGGTCTTTAAACCGCATAACGCATGGTGGAAAGGTCTTTAAACCGTAGAACGCATGGTGGAAAGGTCTTTAAACTGCATAACGCATGGTGGAAAGGTCTTTAAAACGCATAACGCATGGTGGAAAGGTCTTTAAACCGCATAACGCATGGTGGAAAGGTCTTTAAAACGCATAATGCATGGTGGAAAGGTCTTTAAACTGCATAATGCATGGTGGAAAGGTCGGCCTGCTGCCAGACATCTCATTATCCCCAAATCAGCCACTTTTTTCATGTCAAGTATGCGTGGTACTGTAGCCTAGCTATCCCTCATCCTGTCCCTGCAATATGACGATACGACTGACGGTGATATACCACAATGTGAAAATAAAAGTTATTGATTAGGGGACAATGAGGTGTCTGGCTGTTATAAACAGTCTGTTGGCAAGATTTGACAATTGATTTGTCGCACAGCTGGACAATTGATATGTCGCACAGCAAATATGCAGTATCCTATAGGGTTGGGCATCGCCGATGTTTAATAGCCAAATACGATGGTTGAGAAAACATTGTTACATCGTGTTAAAATAATTGCTGGGCACTTTTTAAACACTTAGGCTGTCAAAATGAACAGTTGAGTATTATATTTGTGCAAATAATTAGTCCCTGTGGGTTATTTTCCATATTGTGTCCCTCTTGAAGAACAGTAAACTGGAGCTAGAGGCAGGCGGCATGCGCCTTATACCTGAGTTTCTAAGTATATAGCATTATTTCTGCTTAATTAAACATTCATGTAAATGATTAGATTAACATATTTTTATGTCGCAAAAATTAACAGATAAGAATTTACCTATAGCTAAATTAACACGATCTCTGTCAATGCCGTTCAACAGCCCGTGCGTAATGTTCCATTAGCCTATTATAAGACTAGGCCTACGCCTTCGGATTCGACCGTCTTTATCTAAATGATTTAGCCTACCATTATTAGCCTAATGCAAAATAAATACTGTGCTGTTACAATAATATAGCATTAGCCTAATTATTAGGTGTGGTTTTTTACCTATTTTCCATGACAAATATGACCTTCCAACTCTCCTCCGCGCAAACCGCCACATTGAGACCATAGGGCTTTGACTAGTTAGCTACGCTACCATGGCTACCATGTAATTGATCAATTATAGGCAAATTGTGGAAAATTACGCAAGGTTGATTCCATTTTTATTAGGCTAACTAATTCCGCAATTCCGTCCGCTGAAATCATAGGGCCCTACTTCAAGCTTTAGGCCTATTTCTGATTGGCAGGTTTAGATTGACTGACAACCTAGAAAGAACCAATCAGAACCTAAACTTGCCAACGGGACCTGAAACCTAGAGGCCTATAGGCCTACCTAAAGATGGAGAATATTATTATGAAATTCCCGGTTATTGTTTAGTAATTAAAAGGTAGGTGTGCCTACCTTAATCAAAAGACGATGAATACCGTGTAACTGCTTGAGTAATACAGTGTATGCCTATAAAATAATGAAGATCAGTAGGCTATTTTATAGGATAAGGCTTTTATTTTTAAAACCACAATAGGACGAGGTCATCGTCCATCGCGATGTTTGGATGTGCACATCGTGATGTCATATTTGAGTACACATCGCCCAACACTAGTATCCTACGCTTTGTTCATGGCTAGCTAGCGATATCAGGTACAGCAGGCTATGGGATTAGCTAGTTTGGGTTTCTGTCAAAGCTGCTGCTCTTTAATGTTGTTATAGTTACAGCCTGATAACGCATTCATTTAGATCGGTGATTAAACTTCAGCCGAACAATGTGTGCATTATACGGTTTTAACGCACACCTGCTGTTCAATCAGAAAAGACTATTCCCTCAGGCCATGTTACAAACCTTGACCTTGACTGCTAGGAAAGTTCTATTGGTGTCTTGAGTCAGCCAGAATAATCTCCAAGTCACCCATTCTTTCTACTTCCCCGCAGCTAAAGAGGAGGAGAAACAGAAGCTCATGAAGTGGAGTGCGGAGCTGAAGCTGGAACGAGAGCATCTGGAACAAAGGGTCAAACAGCTGAGCAACTCTATAACGGTAAGTTTCATAGTAACGGCAGAGCCCCTGCACCAATCGGTATCATCAGAAAGAAATTGAACAAAAAATACAAGTGAAATGCATTCATGCACCTGTAAAAAGTGAATGTCACAGTGGATACCCCACAAGGTAATCAGTGAATTATAACTTTTCTAAATTGTGTCCAAACTTTCTGCTTAACTCTGTTTTACCCCTCCAAATAGAAATGCATGGAGACCAAAAACACCATCCTGGCTCGCCAGAAAGAAATGCACGGTTCGCTGGAGAAGGTCAAACACCTTGTTCGCCTCATTCAGGCATTTAACTTCACCCAAGCCCTGGAGAAAGAGAATACAGACGCCATCGCCGAAGACACCGACAGGGTCAAGGAGAAAATCGTCCCCTCTGGACAACAGACTGTGGATGGGGTAGCCTCTGAGGCTGCAGCAGAGGCCATCAGCGAGTCTGTGAATGAGACCAAGTCCGAAGCTGGCGTCACACCACAGAACAACAGCAGCTTCGAGGCCAGGGAAAAGGATGAGGCCGAAGTTGAAGTGGACACTGAGATGGAAGCGACAGGAGTCAGCACCGAGGCTGCGGTTGATGTCGGTGCCGAGTGCGCGGCAGTGGTCATCACCTCAGAAGCAGAAACAGCAGCGGTGGGCGTCAGTATTGCTCAGCCAGAGGCTGAAGTCGGCCGCGCTGAAGAGGTCAGGGAGGTGGAGCCTGAAGACGCCGCAGTGGCCATTCCTGAGGACTCTGCTGTGGCTACCACCAACGGCCACACCTCTGACCTCACGTGCTCCGATGCCAGCAGCAAAGAAGAAAGCTGTACTAACACCACTAACGCCAACTCTGAGAACAGCGTCCCCGTCACCATTGCCACCACTAACAGCACAGAGGAGGTGGAAGCAGAAGAGGTACAAGACGAAAACACAAACAATGACTGCAGCACCAACAACAGCAAAACCTCAGAACCTTCCCAGCATTCGTTGCCTGCTATTCTCAACAGTTTGGACAATAAAGAGTAATGCTATGTCTCATGCATTGAGGAAAACCCCCAACCTATAAAATGACTTTTGCTTGCACCCTGGAAAGGTGCCCCCGAAGTTGCCAATCTATATAAATGTTATTTGTTTGCAATGTATTGTCAGACTCTGTCAATGGTAGATCGACAGCCCAAGTCAGATTGCTCTTGGACGTTGTGAGCTATTATACCCTAACTTTGGGTGAAAGGGGGGCTTATGTACCAATGTCATGCCAATTATGGTCAGAAAAATGTAGTTGTAATGGTAAAAGGGAGATATTGATAATATATAACATCACACCAGTGTGTGCCTGCAACAGTTGCCCTCAAAACTCTCAAGGGGCCTGTTTCTTAGGTTGTCTTCTATTCCTGGGGAGGCAGGTTAGAGATTTCCAAAGACCACGCGCTGAACCCAGAATGTGTTTCTCCAGCATTCACCGAGAGGAGCAGCAGAGGACAGGGCGCGTAGACCGAGGGGAGCAGCAGAGGACAGGGCGCGTAGACCGAGAGGAGCAGCAGATGACAGGGCGCGTAGACCTAGAAAAGCATCAGTATTTGTCCAGGGGAAACATCAAGGTGTTTGAGCGTCATCCAACGGGATGACAAGAGAGCCTTCAATTATCCCTCATTTACCTTCCTCCTCCTCACCTTCTCATACAGTAAATAATGACCAATAACTATGGACCCATTTACACAACACCTCAGGCAAAAAAAAAAGAAAAAGTGAAGCAACATTGCTTTGAAAGTGTTAGGCAAACTGACAGGAACTGGCTGGCCAGGGCATTGCTGAGGAAGACTCAGACAGTGGAGACAGTCCTCTGGAGAAAGTGGAATCAGACCACGCACGGTAGCCTAAACATGTTTAAGTGGTGTCGGTCCAGTGTAGTGATTGAGTTTAATTTGTCAGTCAGTGTGTCAACTGTGAGCACTAAATGTGAAATTGCAATATTGCAACGTCAAAACACACAAAAATATCTATATATGGGGTGTGTTTCTTTTTTATAGGAAAAGATATTCAGGTCTTCCTAGTCTTCAAAAATAAGTGCTTTTCTGTTTCATAAAACAGTCGTTTGTTATTAAGTGTGTCGAACTGGCATAGTTTATGCAAGTGATCCTCTTCTTTAAGAGGTGATCTTTGCATAGGAAATGTACATTTGTGTTGAATTCTGAACTGCCAAAATGCTATTGTATCCAAATATAGCAGGGACATGTCCACATACTGGATTGAAAGATCAAGTAAATAGAATATATATACCATTTCAGAAATTGGAAATCCCCAGACAGTAAGCATGTGTGCTTATTAAACAATAACATCAACATATTTTATTTTCTAGAAGCTGGAGGGTTTTTCATATCAGCCTATTCTGGAGGATTTTGAGAAAAAAAATACCACAAATCCTGAGATTAAAGCACAAACTTGCTGCATAACATAAGTGCTGAAGAGCTTTTTTGTATGTTACATATTGAACAAAACAGAGTATGCATCTCTTTGTTGTCATGTAATTTATTCCCAACTTGCCAATATTTTTGTATGACTCAATTTATCTCTTGCATTGAGGCTGCAGTCTTGTGAAATGTGTACTTGAGGAGAAATACTCATTGTTGTCCCTCCCACCCTTTGAACATGCTTCGACCTGTTCAAAGTACCTATTCCAACACAATCAATTTATGCTTCCTCTTGTATTTATTATTTTATTGCTTAACATCAACTTCTCTGGCTTCAATAGTGTATTGAATTATCTTTGGGTTATTGCTACATTTGAGACTATCAGACAGTATTTTGCAATTTGTTTTTGACAAAGTTGATCATGAATTCATAAGGTGATTCATACATTCTTTGGACTTGTGAAAAATATTTTGGGGGGCCTCAGGTCTTAATTTACAGTCTTTTTCCCTGCTATGTTGCATTATACAGTGAGCATAGCTGACAGCAAACATGTTTACTCAGTTCATGACCAACTGACATCTTTGGGTAATATTGGCTGTTTGGTGACACTCGAAACACAGAGCTATGAATTCAGTGATTATTACCTTAGCAGACAACAGGTTTAAATTCCAGAAAATATACAGTGCCTACACTCCCTTTCAAATCTTCTTCTTATTGTTGCTTGACAGCCTCAATTTAAAATCGATTAGATCAAAAGTTTTCCACCTTTATTTACACATTGGAACCAACAACTGAAACCTACAAGTGAGAAAAAAAATAAAAATGAATGCATTTGTGAAAATGTATTTGAAATGTAGGAACTAGAATATCTTGGTTGGATATAGTAAATGTCCACCCTGCTGAGTTAATACATCCTCTTATATCCATCCACTTTCCCTTCTATCTTGACAAGTGCCCCAGTCCCTTTTGATGACAAACATCCCCATAGCATGATGCTGCTACCACTGTGCTACACCAAGTTATATGTGTGGGGGATGTTCTGTGTAGGTGATTTATGTGTTGGTGATGTTCTGTGTTGGGTTGTCAAATGTAACATTTTGCATTTCGGCCAAAAAGTTCCATCTGGATTTTTCAGATCTGAACGGAACTTTTTATCACGTGGCTTCGGAATCTCTGGAATTCTTTTTTTTTGCAAACCTCAATCGAATTTCTTCCCTATTGCCACCTTACCATACAGGCCAGCATTGCGGAGTGCTTGATATATTGTCACATGCACACTTTGCCCATAATGGCTTGTAACTCAACACTTCAGAGTTGTTATTGACCTCTCCATGCCCTCTGTGATCAGTCTCCTCCTGCTCCAATGTGTATTTAATCCAGGCTGCAAAGCGTGAAGATCACTGAAAGTGGATATAGATTAGGCACTGTATTCCTAACTGACATTTTCATAACATTTCTATTTTATTTATTAATGTCAAAGAAAGAAATATCAATATGTTGGGTTGTGAAAACATCATATCAATATGTAGGCAAGTGCTGAGTTGTGTTCATAACTGGTCATTTGTAAAGCCAACTATATGTTTATGGAAAATTGATTGTTTGACCAAGAGATGCAATCAACAGAAATTGCAAATGTTGTGTTTTATGTTTGAGGACTTCATGGAATGTTTTTTTCCCCGCCTTCCTAGTTTCACAGATTTGGACATATCAAAGAAACCCAGCATCTATTCTTGTTTTTTTTATACTCAAACAAATTGCATAGAACAACATATACATGCATCTATGTCCCCTCAAAATGTTTGACTTGCAAAGCCTGAACTTTGGGTACAGAGCAACTGGACTTTTCCTTTCTTTAGGTACCTCGAGTGCCTTTCTTCCAACAACATATTTTGTCTCTTGACTTGCACTGTGATCTGTATTACCTTACTAACCCTACTCAAACATGCCAGTCTATCTTCATAGGCCCTCTGTCATCGTCCCTCATGTTCTGTCCACCCACAGAGCTAGAGTCCCTCAGCAATCATCCATATCTGGTCTGTAGAGCACAACTGGAAAACTGTCCATTCTAATACTTTGGGCTGCAAGTAGTCTATAAGTTAATGCATTTTACTTTACATGGTGTAATTTGACTGTGTTGTTTCATTTTAGCTGCCTTAAATATATTTCTTTGTCTTCAATAGATTAGTTCAAGTATTTTTTATCGTCTGTACTAGGAAGCATCTGTAAAGATGGTCAAAAGTCTTAGTGACTTGTTTATGGTAATACGCCAGGCAGTAGTTGTTTAAGCGTCACTCGGTACGGAATTTGTGAAGGATTATTCACAACACTGAAAAGAAAATTGAACAGGTGTGGCTGATGTTTTTTGTGATGCACTTTTGGTTGGATTCATCCAGTATTATTTTTATACTGCCCAAATAAGATGTGATGTATGACCTGAATAGGATTTTGGATTACGTCTTCTATTGGTGAGATTCTGTCTTCTATTGGTAAGATTCTACAGAGGCATTATGTGGTAATCTTGTCTACATACATTAAAAGTCAGTACATTGCCAGTAGTAATTTATTTTCCTTTGAATTTGTCATCTTTTGTTTTCTCATTGTGCACCTTTTTCCCGCCATTCTTGTCCGTCTTGGTGTAGGAATAAGTTATGAAAAATCAGGTCATATGAATTTAGCCTGAACCTGTGTGCATTTGGAATGAACAACAAAAACTGCTCCCTGATTGGATGGACTTCTTAAACCCCTTAGCACCATCTGTCCAATGGGTACAACAGAAAGCATGCCTTCTTATGCAAGTTTTATACAATGTTTGTCAAACCTTTTTAATATGCATTATCTTAAGGTTTATTTTCTAAAGGTTTGTATGTGAAATTAAGTCACCTTTCTTTTTACATTCTGGCAACATGATGCCTAAACTACAGTTACACTATATACAATAGACATCTCAGTAGGAGGAAAAATTGAAGATTTTCTTACCAACTCCATTTTTATGTGGCATCTCTGCAATAGTGTGTTATATTTGGAATTATCTTATGGCAGACTGCTGTAATGCCATGAACTGTGAAGTCTCTGTGTAACAGAAAAAAATGATACAAGGTATAATGAAAGTGGAGTGGAGTCTTTTGGCTCATTCTACTCAAGGACCATTCTTTATTCAATTTTGCCTTTGCTAATGCACCATGCTGAATGTTAATGTTATAGGCCCATGGGAAGGGTTGTGGAAAGTGGTCTTGTATCTAAAATTGTTGAGTGCATTGTCCTGTTTAAAAAAAGAAAAGAAAGAATAACACTTTCAGTTTATATACTCAAGCTCTAAAACCAATATACCCAAAGAATATTGCAAATGTGCATTTTCACCCTATCTGGAAGCCTTTATGCATTTGATACATATCAGTTGAGTATTTCTTTGTGGCTGTTAATTTCTGCTTCAGCATAGTGTATGTTCACAGATGTTATGGAAAATGTGTTGGCAGCTGGGACAGATTGTATGTTATTGGTTGAGATTAAGGTTAAAAAGTGGAAATATAATTTTTTTTATGCATAGAAATGGCTTTTCCAGCTCATTCCAGAGTGTATTTTCATCCTGTAAAGTAGCTCACTTACATTTTCACCAGTGCATTTTTGTCATTGGCTTTTCTATATAGTCTGGGTTTTTAGTTCTAATGATATACCAAGTCATGATTGTGGCCTTCTAGTATTGTTGATACATTTCATCATCCATAATACTCAGCATTAATACGTTGTAACTTCCCTGTTGTATACCTAGAGCTTCTTACCTCATCCAGAGTAAATTCAAGTGGAGGAGTACTGAGTGCAAAAAGTCATTTTTAAAATAATCTTCCATTTGATGAAAGATGCATTGTAGCGATATGAATAAAGAAAAAGTTCACCTGGTGTGCTGAATAATGTGTAAATTGTTAATTACACGATCTGAATATTTGTACAATTGTTTGTATTTTTCATAATAATTTTCAAAGGAGTGTGTTTATTTTTTGGACTTCTCTTCTGTTACAGATCTGTCTTTTGTTTGTTGGCCTGACATTGTGAGTGGTCTGGTGGGTTTCTTACCTCTCTCCTGTATTGAGCCTCTTCTGTAATTACTTATTTGTATGCAGTGTTTAGAAAATACTGTAGGGAACATGGGAAGAAGTTGATATTAGGAGCATTTTGATCAATTTGTATTTATTTATTTTATCATTTTGTTAATAAATTGTGAAAACCAAACCGGCATTGTCTCATTTCAGAAATCTTCAATATTTTCATAAGGTTATTTTGCTGATATGACTTGCATAATACCACATGCATCAAGGTTAATATGTAGACTACATGTATGCCCCAGGCGCAGTGATGTAGGCTAAACCGTAGGCCTACATTTACTCCATGTTCATACGTGCTTAATTATTGTTTATTCAATAGCTTATTTGGCTTGTTGTGCTATAGCACGCCCTTCATCAGAAGTAGCATACTTTATTTGTACATTTGAACATCTTCATGACAGGCTCGAGCATGTCCTAAACGATGCTAGAAACCTAAAGTCAGCCGTTACTATAGGGCTTGGGAAAATGTAGTCCCAGACACGACCATCTTGTTTCTACACAGGTGTATATATTCGTCTGATTGCATAGGATTCTATGCAGTAGAGCCAATCAGACAATTAGATACACGTACCTGTGTAGAAACAAGATGGTCGTGTCTGGGACTACATTTTCCAAAGCCCTATATGGTGAGTTGATCACCTTTTTTGCACGGAAGTTTGCATTTCTGTTTGTGTTGGTTTTCTGCATGGTGTTTCTTGCGCGTCCACGGAATACGGGTCGCGCGCATTTTGATGCACTCGGAGGTGCAGTTTTTGCGCCTGAGATAAATATTTTTATACTACGTCTTTCATCTCTGCAGTCAATTTGCTTTCTTCCGTTTTCCATGTCATTTCCTGTAATAAAAAGATGGTGGTCAAAGGCTGGAGAAGCGGGTGACTGGTAGCAATTACTACCACCAGAAAAACTTTGCATCGCCCCTGACTAGTGAAATCGCAGAGTGGCGGCGCGTGATCGGTGGAAATCAAAAAGGCTCAAGAGTCGGGTCAGGAGATAACGAGCTCGCTGCAGACCCTTCTGCGTACTCTGTAGGTGAGTCTCTCTTACTAGCCAATGTGGCCAATGAAAATGGCTTCCGAAAGCGTTAGGCAAATTGCCAGTTGCCTGCAGAGGGGAATCGAGGAAATATCTGTCTATACTGCACGCGACGATATAGACACTGTCACTCTGATGCAGTTACGGTGGCTTTGTGCTTTTCTTATTGACTGGGAAACGGCAAACTTTGGCAAAGAATGCAAGTTTGTGTTTCCGAGTATCATTGTAGCCAACCGTGAGCCCTATTTGCTTTCTGTCTTTTCTCAAAGCTACTCGACCCCCATTTGAGCGACAGTCTCGCGGACCAATCCGCGCTTCAGCATTCCTCCCAAAATATTTTGGAAGAGGGGATTTTTCAAAAGCGTCATCAGCTGATATGCATAAGGAGCGTCCTACGTGATCAGACTGTCCAGTTAATCGGCTGGATAGCCTACGTTGTTAACGTTGACCATAATTCCCAAATCCACTAAGTGTGCCCAACGTGTGAACAGTCACATAAATTAGAAAATCGCACTGCATTGTAAATAAAAATGTCTTTTGCAAGCAGAAAAGCCTCAAAAACGTAATATTTAAACTTTTACAGTTCAGTGCAGTACAGCAAATTAGTGTTGACAATGTTCTGGGTGCAAATCAATCTGTTGCTGTAAAAAAAAAAAAATAGTATATATACTGTATGATGTGTGTTTTCTTGTGTAATTTGCAGATTTAAGATGTGGAACTAAGTGCCAGTAAGCACATCCTGCCCCTTGCTCCACCATGGCAGAATTGACTACCTATCAAACTAAGCCGTCCTCGGAAGCTGAGCCCAACAGCAGCACTAGGTAGTACTCTTCAACAGAATTTTGTGAATTAGATATAGTAGGCAGTTCTAAACAACCAGACTGTTATTATAGAAATAATCAGCAATGGTTTTATATAAATATTCTGCAATGGTTTTATATAAATAATCTGCCTTGGTTTTATAGAAATAATCTGGTTTTATGTGTGATGTTTGCTTCTCACAGGCTCAAAGATGGATGCGAGTTGGAGGAGCAAAGTAAGAAGCGCAAGCTCAACCTGGAACATGGAGCCTCAGACAGCACCCAGAAAACACACCTCTGGTGTAAGTACTACCTCAATTTACACAGTGGCATTATATGTGTAGTACACGAAAAATAATGAGTAGCCGCACACTCAGCTCCAATGCAAAAGTATATTTAATGGACCAACGTTTTGGCCTTAGCCTTCGTTATGCGACGCTAGACAGCACCTCAACTTTTGGTGTGCACTCTGCCGCTCATTATTATTATATGTGTAGTAACCAGTGCAACAACTGTCAGTGTCATATTTTCAATGTTACCTGTTTTACATATACATTTATAGGTGTTATAGTTTAATAATCACACATTTTTTGTTATTGTATTTCTTCTTTCATTTTATCTCTTATACAGTCTGTGAGGAGTGCAAGGAGTACTTTTCGCAGGAATGCCCCAGTCATGGTCCTCCGGTCTTTATGCCGGACACTTCAGTGGTTCTGGATGTGTCCAACCGGGCGGCCCTCACGGTGCCCTCGGGGCTGGAGGTGGTCCTGGAGGGCGAGGAGATGGATGTGCGCTGCGTGGACATAAACATCCCCAAGGGGACACTCTTTGGTCCATATCAGGGGGAGCTGGTGTCCAAAGACAAGTCCTCAGGCTTTTTCTCTTGGATAGTGAGTCAGGCCTTTATTGATTGATTTATTTGCCTACCTGGCAGCTACATTGTAGAATTATGAGCCTACTCTTTGTGTATAGGGACTTCTTATGTTTTTGTTTTGTTTTGTGCTGCATCCATTTGAGAAAAGCTGTAAAGGATCACAATTCAATTAAAATAATTTCAAATCATTACAGTCCTGCAAGGTAAATTTGGTTGGCAGCCAGGATTAAAAAAAATATTTAAAAAAACAGACAACAAAGAGAAATGTGTAGTTCTTAGTGCAAATTAAGCATCCTGGGATCTCTGTGTATGGTGCAAATTTCATCCCTAAACTGTTATCCATTCTGCCATTGCTGGTGTTTTCATCCTTACTCTGATTTTCTTAGATCGTTGATGAGAACAACACATACAAATCCATTGATGGCAGTGATGAGACTAAAGCCAACTGGATGAGGTATAATTTGTATCTTTATCATAAGTATGCCTCTCAGTTTTGAGAATGAAACTGGTAAACAGACTTGCTGTGATGCAAAGTGTTGACGTCTCCAGTGACTAGCCTTCTCATGAACTAGGTTTATGAAAACCAGTTATCAACTGTATTGATTTATGTACATTGCCTTTGACATACTGCAAATACCAAGGTTTTGAACTTGGTTGCCACCAGGTACGTAAGGACCTCCGCTGACGAGGATGAGAGAAACCTGACTGCTTTCCAGCATGACGAGCAGATATACTTCCGTGCGTGCCGGCAGTTGTTGGTGGGAGAGAAGCTTAGAGTGTGGTACAGCGTTGACTACATAAGTCGCCTGCACAGCGTCTCACAAGACAGCATTGACAGCAGCCTGGACACAGGTGAGATGCCCCTGTTCATTTCACTTGGCCTTGTAAGAGAAATGATCAATTACTTCTCAATCTCTTTATTTTGTAGTATGTGTTATTTGTTTTTACATATATTTTTTTGTTTCATTGGATGCTAAACTTTTACAAATGTTTTTGGTTTAGTTGTTGGATATAAATGTCCCAGAAACTCATTTAAATAAATTAATTAATATAATGCTTCCAAAGCATGGGTAATCACTGAAGTTCTCCATGTGATGGTGCTGTTGCTTTAGTATTTCTTCTTGTCTCAGGAGTTCTTTAATGCACTGAGTAGTTTAACATACTGTGTATCTTTGTAGATTATAATTTTAGTCATCCATACATTATATCTAGAGTATTCCTCTCCAAACATTTAAACTTGCAAAAATTATTTTATTTTGGCTTAACAAATATTTGTGGGATTTGTAAAGTTAAGTAGCTGTGTGCACACCTAACTTGTACTTAAGATCAGGTGCAGGATAAAAAATCTAACTATAAGAGGAAAAGGATATTCTCACACTGGATTATAGCTCCGAACACTTTATTCGAGCAAGGTTTTGACCACATAGGGTCTTTGGGGTTCGCCAGTGGCCATCATCATGGACATTCCTATAAGTACATAATAATTGTATTATTTGATAGAGAGTTGCTATCTTGGAACAAAACTATGACTGTAGGCCTGAATCTTGGTTCAGTTGTTTAGACCGTTGACATTTTTGATCAGCAATAATTAACAGTGCGAGAAGAAACAAAACATTCCGGAACATTTACCTGCATTGGTTCAGCAGGTAAGCAAACAGGTTCTAATTTATCTCTCTTTAGCTTTCAGTTTCTTTGCTTTGCATTTCAGTTATGGGATTTATGATTACACCAGTCCCTGCTAGGCATTTTGTATGTTACCACATTATCACAGTGAATAGCTATAAAGGCCGCTTTACACAGCTAACACAGTGCACTCTTGTTTTGCAGGCTTTCTGACTGTGGGAAAAACGGAGGCATTGTCCAGTTCTCATGAGGACACCAAAGGCCCAGTGCTCAGGTCAGCACTGCATGGTAGGAGGAGCCTCAGCAAGCTCAACAACGAGGAGGGTGAGGGCCAACCCCAAGCCAAAAAGAAGAAGATTGACCTCATCTTTAAAGATGTAGTAGAAGCATCTCTGGAAGCCTCCAAAAGTCCAAGCAACACCCTGAAAAGCACATTATCCCTGAAGCAGTCCAGAGGCCAGCATCCCCCCCACTACTACAGTAACCCAAGCTCCCTCACCGTCCACAGCAGGAAGTCATACCTCATTCAGGAGGAATGTAAAGTGCCTTGCCTAGGTCCTGGTCTGGACCCTTCGGGGCAAATCGAAGGTGGCTTTAAACTGCAGTTTTTAAAAGTGGAGGAGGACCACACCCAGGTTGGCGAGGGGCCCTCCACCTCCTTCTGCCCCAACTGTGTGAAGCTAAAAAGAAGAATTCGGGAGTTGGAGGCGGAGGTGTTGCGTCTAAGGAGAGGAGTGCAGGCAGAGATTCTGGCCCCACCCCTCCCTGAGCAGGCACCAATTGAAGACTTTCAAGGTAGGCCCTTGAGAGAAGGTCTTTCCAGTCTTATGTTTGTCTTAATTTGTTCAACAACATATTTATTTTGTAAAAAAAAAAAAAAGTTGCTATTAATAAATTATAATAAATCTTTCCTAACCTAACGACTGCTTGAATATGTTCTGTATATTTATTTTTTGTATGTCTTTTTTTTACTGAGATAATAAAGAGAATATTTGCATGTTATTTGTTTTTGTACTTTGTGCCCTAATTTGAAATGATTACATTAAAACAATTTAAAACTGAAATGTCATTTTTAGTGGTTTATTATGATCTACAAATGACACGATTTATGGGTATTTTATCATTTCTAAACATTAGATTGTTAATAATTTAAGTTAAGCCTTTTTTATCATTTCTAAACATTAGATTGTTGTAGTGTATGTAAGTTTAACCTTTTTCAGTTATGTTCATATGATGAACGGCATTTCAGTTGGTGCCTGGTTCTATAGATTTTTATTTCATTCAATGATAAAGTCCTAAACCTTCAAGTCTTGGCCTGTTTTTAAACAGTTTAGTATTGCAGATTTTGTCAATACAATACTCAAATTCTGTCTTATGCTTTGTTCATGCAGAGATGGAGGTCATGACCCCAATTCCTGTGGTGCTGGATGAAGATGATCAGGATGTGGACTCTGCCGATGAGTCCATTGCTGCTGACCTCATGGTCTCTGCTGATGACCCCAAGCTATCCGCCGGTCCTGGTCGGCGGATACGCCGTTTCAAGCAGGAGTGGCTCAAGAAGTTCTGGTTCCTCCGTTACTCGCCAACCCTTAACGAGATGTGGTGTCATGTCTGCCGCCAGTACACCGTCCAGTCCTCGCGCACCTCAGCCTTCATCATTGGCTCCAAGCAGTTCAAGATCCACACCATCAAGCTGCACAGCCAAAGCAACCTGCACAAGAAGTGCCTGCAGCTCTACAAGTTACGTATGCACCCTGAGAAGACCGAGGAAATGTGTCGTAACATGATACTTTTGTTTAATGCAGCGTACCACCTGGCCCTTGAGGGCAGACCCTTCTCAGAACTGAGATCGCTGGCTGAGTTGCTCAAAAAGTGTGATCTAAAGGTGGTTGACCAATATATGAATGAAGGTGACTGCCAAATGCTCATCCATCATATTGCCAGAGCACTTAAGGAAGACCTGACTGAGAAGATCCGTTTGTCTCCCTTCCTTAGTGTGATCATGGACGGTCAGAATGATGACCTTCTGTCTGACAGTGTTGCCGTCTATGTACAGTTCATCACCAGTGAAGGCCCCCCTGCCACAGAGTTCCTCTCCCTTCAAAGACTGAGCGTTGGCAGTGTGGATGGCTATCTCCAGGCCGTCGATCGGGCCTTCGGCGTCCTCGGTCTGAGGTTCCAAGACATGCTGGTGGTTGGTCTTGGGGTTGATGGCGCCAACATCTCCTCGGGCTTGAGAGCAAACCTGTACATCGCAGTACAGAAGATCCTCCCCTGGATCCTCTGCTTGCCTGTCATGATCCACCGTCCTCATCTAGAAGTTCTGGATGCCATCAGTGGAAAGGAGCTGTCCTGTCTGGAAGACCTGGAGAACAACCTGAAACAGCTCCTCAGCTTTTACCGGTATTCCCCTCGCATGATGGCCGAGTTAAGGTCCACAGCGCCCACTCTCTCCGAGGAAACCGAGTTCCTGGGAGACATCCGAGCCGTCCGTTGGATCATAGGTGAGCCAAACGTCCTGAACGCTCTTATCAAAGATTACCTGGAGGTGGTGACCCACCTCAAGGACATCAGCAGCCAAACACAGAGGGCAGATGCAGCAGCCATCGCCTTGACCCTTCTGCAGTTCCTCATGGACTACCAGTCAGTCAAGCTCATTTACTTTCTTCTGGATATCATTGCGGTTCTCTCACGTCTGGCCTACATATTCCAGGGCGACTACCTGCTGGTGTCTCAGGTGGATTCCAAGATTGAGGAGGCCATCCTTGAGATTGGTCAACTGGCGAACTGCCCTGGGGAGTACCTGCAAGAGTTCGAGGAGAATTTCCGTGAAAGCTTCAATGGTGTTGACCTGAAGAACTTGCGTGTTGCAGAATCCAAGTTTCAATCCATCCGAGAAAAGATCTGCCAGAGGAGCCAAAGCATCCTGTCTCAAAGACTGGTCACGCACAGTCACAAAGTAGCCAAAGCTTGCAGGGTTCTCGACCTCACTACCTGGCCACATAACAGGGACGACCTTCGGGCCTACGGGGAGGAGGAGATTCTCCTCATATTTGACCACCTCGGAACGATCCCTGCAGGTTGCCATGAGGCATCACAGGACAGCACTAGGGCTCGGAGCAGCCTGATGGTAGAGTGGAGAGATCTCAAAGCCGACTATTACAGCGTGAATGGCTTCAAGGAGGTGGTCAGTCACATCTGTAGGTACAAGCAGCGCTTCCCTGTTCTCAACCGCATTCTCCAAGTTGTCAGGGTCCTGCCCACCTCCACTGCCTGCTGCGACAGAGGCAGAGGGTCTCTGCAGAAAGTGCGCAAGAACAACCGCTCACGACTCACAATGGACCAGATGAATGACATGCTGACCCTGGCTGTCAATGGGCCACCCATCGCTAACTTTGATGGGAAGCGACCACTGGACAGTTGGTTTGAGGAGAAGTCTGGGAACAGTTATTCTCTCTCGGCTGAAATGCTTAACCGAATGTCAGCTTCTGAACACAAATCTGCACTGCACAGTGTGGATGTGAATACAGACTTCTACTCTGACATTTGACCGATGTGACCAAGGTGAACCATTCTGTCATTTCAAAAAGCCATCCCATGCGGGGGGAGCAGTGATCAAAGCTATCATGTGATTAGCTGTGGAAATGTGCAATGGCCCTGCTGCTAGGATGATCTAGTCAGCATTATCTTAAAATCATAGAGCTGGGTGAGTTGATTTAAATTAATTTGTTAATTATGATCTAGTCAACCTCAGGCTCCAAGGTAGTCTCTTCAAGGATGAGACAAGTGTGACAGCAAGTTAACATTAGGTCTGTTTATATGAGTGTTTTAAATTGTGTGTATAGAACTAATTGAGGCATGAGATGCGGACAGACATTGTGTGTGGTTATTGATATGTCATCCTTCATGGTTACTTTAGAAAGCAGTTGGCATGAATTGGGAAATGCCATACAGGTTATAGTGTAGAAGCACATGTCACAGAGAATCACTTAATATTTCTCACTGAAATTAGTCTTTTAGTTTTTTTAAATAATGTTTTTTTTGGCTTGAGCATCATTATTGTCTACAGTATATACTCTATACTATATACTTTCATAAGTGATTGTGCCATGGTTCATATTGCGAAAGAGAAAACGCCTCCAAAGGTGCTACCATGCTAAATCACACAAAGAGATTATTAATTGTTTTGCACAGATGTTATAATGATTGTTATTTTTTATTGTGGCTTCCATAGGTCTTAAAATATTACATGGGAAGGAATGTATGTTTTTTATCCCTAAAATAAACATTCAAATGACATATTCAGCACACTAGACTTTGTTCAATATAACTAATATAAACATTTCCAGTATCATTCTCTTAAATTGATAACTTTTTAGAACTGTAGAAAATAAGTAGGCTAATAATACCTTTCATTCATTTTTTTTTTTTGAGGTTGAATCAATACAAAAACAAAATGGCTTGTATGTTTGGGTTTGTAGGTATAAGTGTATCAATAAAGATGCACAATGATCAGTTGACCTCTTTGGTTTATACATTGCCTTGATAATAAAGACATTTGAGTTATTTAAATCCCATCATAAAAACATGAGGTCAGTTTAGTAATGTGAATAGACAAGAAACCACTCAAGCTTTGTTTGAATGAATAACTGCTCAGTTTGCTGAGATGACTGGGATTTTATCTTTATCTTACCTTGGCTAATGGATGAAACAGTTCCACTATATTTTATCTCAGTGTCATGTATTAATATATGTATTAAAAATGTTATATTAGCTTAACGTTGTGCAATTGTTATATTGACATTTACGGTGGTTACAAAATTGTGGTTTCTTCATAATCACATCAATCATGCCACACAGCTTTCTTGTACAATGTTCTAGCAAAATTGTGTCATAACTTCAAGATTCACATTGATTTTGTCAGCATGCAGTTGTATGTATGTATGCATGTGATCTTCAATGAATTTGCCCAAAATGTGACGCTAACCATAGTTTATGTATGGTATGTGTTTTGGGTGGTGTGATGTACTTATTACCTCAGTGAGGTATATTCATGAATAAGCTTGTGAAAAGCCAATCTGTTTACTTCATGTACATACTCATAAGGTTGGGTAGCTGTGTAGTTCTTGTAGTGCTATTGGGGCAGGGGATTTAGAGGGACAATACTTTTCAGTCACTTTTGTATGACATCTGAATGCCAATATTCTGTGGAATGCCTTGTTTGCCAAGTTTTGGTCTTAGGTGTATAGTGGAATTTGGTTTTGTTCTGTACGTGTCCTATAAATGACTTTGTCTTTGCGTTGTCTGTAATGTTTCTGTTTTTTGTGAGCTTAGTTGTTTTTTTAATTGTGAGCACCGCATACTGTATTGTCTTGTTAATTCCATTTATTATGTATATGAGCCAAAAACAAAGAGGAATCCTCTGTGATTCCTCCTCGTTAACCATTTAGCTTTGTAATGTTATGTTACAAAATGTATGAATATTGCACCAAAATTTTATTTCCAAATCAGCATGTTTTATTTCATATCCATCTTTTATTATACATTGATGTTTCATTCATAATTTACATTGTTTCATGCATGCCATAAATGGTATACTTATTGAATTCTGACAAACTGACGTGTTGTCAGATATGTTTAGTTTAGAGGCATCATTCTTGTTTTTAACATTTAAGTGATGCCTTTGAATGGCTGTAAAACCTGGACACCAACTTTAGTCTGCATTCAAAGATGATGAATGTACAATACAAGTATTACAATGTACAGCCTTTCAGTGCTACTTGTTTTGAGGCATTTAACACTGGAAATATACCTGTAAATGAACATGAGATGAAATGTGTACATATTCATATATATTCATACGAGCTGTATTACCCACTGTATTTTACATTGTAAAAATACATACATAGCACATAACTGTTTAATAAAGTATTTTAAATGGTATATTTTCCTGTATCAATTTATTGTTGCAGACTAATACTGGCCCTAGCCCTACACTAACCCACCATGTAGAATATCCATGCAAGTCAGAGTGCAAGCCGTCAAAAGAATGAGGACCCCTGAGAAACAACCAAGAGGGTGTTCTCTCCATTCCATATGGGAAAGCCACAAACAGTGTTATCAGAAATTAGCGACAGTTTCAATTCACCAAGAAAGGCCTCAAACAAGCATCGTGGCAACCATGGCAGCAATCTCAGCAGACAAAGGCAACGTACACATGTTGCTATTAGCACCAGCCCCTCTAAGCCTGTAGGGAGTTATGAGTATATAGCTGATAGTTGGTATCCACATTCACCTGGGAGAAAAGGACATTGTGGGAGAGACCGAGGAGGTTCCAGGACAGGAGGGCGGAGGCCACCAGATCGCCCACAAGCTCCCAGAGACCCTGACCCCTGACCTGACATCCTCACCTCAGTCACCCTCAACGAGAGAACGCCACAGACAACTGGTCGACTGGCAGCTGAAATTGCAGAAGTCCAAAGTCAGTTTTATTTTGTTACATATTACATCATACAGGTACAACAGAGTTGTAAGAAGTCTTTAACTACGTGAACTCAAGATTGATTGAACATAATATTATATCACAAGTTGACCTGATAAGGAAGGGAGTCGACCTGATGAGGAAGAAGTTGACTTGATGAGGAAGACGTTGACCTGATGAGGAAGGGAGTTGACCTGATGAAACCAAATGAGTTAACAAAGAAATGGCACAAGAAAACTGAAGATTTGGAGGAAGAATTGGCCAATATTTCGAATAAAATGAAAAAACAAGATGGTAGCTGCATAACCTTTCAGGATTGTGGAGAAATGTTGGCAGGGTTGGATGAAGGGAATGTTATCTGATGCATTTGACAACGAAAAAGACAAGCAGCTGAGGTAACAATTTCATTTTCATTTTTCATATTTTTACACATTCGCTTAGCTTGATGCCCTTTTGCTGAATTTCAATAAAGCACATTACCTGCAATTAAAAACAAAATTAGATTATGTTCCATTCCTATTAGGAGGAGTGGGATAACTTATTGGAGTGTAAAAGGGTTAGGTGTTTAATTTGTATCCTGCTCTGAATCTTCTTGACAACAGCCTAAAATCCTTCAAGAAACTGGAGCTGGACAAACCCGCTAGGCTGAAGAACTAACACGTTAACTAGAGGGCGGATCCGGGGCCTTGTACTGGGCCTGCCGGGAGAGAAATCAAATGGTCTTTGTTGAGGCTTATCTGTTCACTCATTGTTAAACAAGTGCACAGTGAACATGTTGTCCCCCACCCATGATGTATGTCTTTGGCACATAGTTATTTAAATCTATGTATCGTATATGTATAGTTATCTATCTATCTATCTATCTATCTATCCATCTATCTATCTATCTATCTTTTCCCAAATCCATTTAATATTTCTGCATTTGAATTGAATGATTTGGTCAAAACAACGTGTGTAAAATGAAGGGGAAAGACATCTAGATGGGGAAATCTCTGTCTGCACTTGCCTGTGACCGTTCAAGACGTGCCCTGCCGACAACGCCCTCTGGCGGCCCATCTGCCGGGCAGATGATTTGCCTCATTAACCTATAGATATCGTCATATAGGCCTACCTACATAACAAGCCTAAACAAAATCCCGTAGAGACACAAAGAACAGTTAGCTAGTCAGGCTAATCTGTCTTAAATGTCTGAATGAGTTGAAAGCTAACGTTAGCTTGCAAACTAACGCTGACATATCAGTTTTATCACAAGCTGATATACAAGTTTGTAAGCATGGCCACATGAAGGGGACAAGGCACTAAAAATGCAACTGTGGGCATGTCATATCACCCTAAAAATACCTAAATACTTACCTTGTTTCCAATCCCACACCTGATGTAGCCTGTTAGCTAAATGTCTTCAAATAGCAGTTTTCAATCAAGTCTCGCAATTTCTCTGTTAATGTAGTGATAGTATAGGCCTACATGTTATAGTAGAAGAATATCGAAAAATCTGAAAATTGAAGTTTGGAAGAAAAAACACCATTTTACAGTGTCTCCCCTTAAAACTTGCTTACAATGGCAATAAATGTATTCTGAGTCTGATTCTAAGAAAAACTAGGAGTGCTGTCAGCTTCTCCTCAACTTTCAACCAGGAGAGACGCTGTTAGACTATTAAGGAAGAGGAGTTGTTTCAAATAGCCTATTATATGAGTAAATTCATTTTATTTACTGCATTTAAAAAAAATGTAATAATGTATAGCAATAGCCTTTATAAGGAATTAGTGACGGGCATGCATAGAGCACGCAGAACAACTATGACGGGTACATAGTTACTAGAATGTATGAACCAGGGTCTGTATTCTCCAGATCATATACATCTGTCTTGACAGTTTGCAGGTGGCGCAGACACTTGTTCTATTAAACTTGTTCTATTAAACTCTATTAACTATTCTATTGTTAGTTGCATGAAGTCGCTGTATTGTTAGTCTATTTAAGTCCCCCGGGATTGGAAACTATTTCTAATGCAAAACTGTCACCAGCTAAAATATATGATATCTATGAATACCATTACAAATGTTTGCACAAGAGCCCCATACAGAGGTCAAACTGGACTCTTAGATAGATATCAGCCAACCAACACAGATGGACTCTGGCACACAGTATGCCTTTTGTCACCACCAGCTGGCCCTGCTGAAAAGATATCTGAATAGCCTAATCAGTGTGTCATCGTTGGTGACTGGTAGATCCCCATCCAATTTTACCCAGGCAATACCAACCGAGTATTCTGCTCAGAGCCAACCAAGCAAAAAACAAATTTATTCCCATGGCAATAGTTCAATTAAACAAGATGTGGTAGCTATGAGGAATTCTGGGGATACTTAGACTAGATGAGGATGAGGATGAGGATTGCTTGGATTAGGGGTGTTAACTACAGGATACTATTGACATGCACTTTGCCTGAACTGTGATCATATTTCTGATGGCTGCTATGGATGATTTTTGTTTGTTTTTGTTTGTGTTTTTATGTGTCTATGTATGTTTTTAATGTGTGCTGTACAACAAATTCCCTCCTTTAGGACATGAAAGTCTTCGAAGTCTAATACTGAGCTGTCACAATTATTGAAAGTATTGATCTTGTTTGTAAGATCTGTAATATGAAGATCAGATTTTTTGCAGAGCCTACGAATGTGGGCTGTCGCTTCACATTTTTATAATGTGAAAAATCCTGTCAGTTACTTTAATGCTCAGTAGAACAGTAGTGAGCAGTGTGGATGTGGGGGCCACTCGGATTAGGTGTGGTCACTTTTTGGATTTTCTGAGGCCAACAGAATAAGAATTGCCAGGTGACAGGCGTGGGGAGTTGTGCTAGTCTAGAGACAAATGTGATAGAGTTACATGCACAAGGATGTGATAGAGTTACATGCACAAGGATGTGATAGAGTTACATGCACAAGGATGTGATAGTTACATGCACAAGGATGTGATAGAGTTGCATGCACAAGGATGTGATAGAGTTACATGCACAAGGATGTGATAGAGTTACATGCACAAGGATGTGATAGTTACATGCACAAGGATGTGATAGAGTTGCATACACAATGATGTAATAGTTGCATACAGGATGTGATAAGAGTTAACACAGGCAAGATACCTGACGATTGGCCAACAACATCCAAGAGCAACAGTAGTGTGACATGGTAAGCTTCAAAATAATGCAATGCACACTATACCTGTAGGTCACCTATGAGTTATTGCACTTTGTGTGTTACACTGTATGTGGACCTGTTTCTGGAATAAGTTCGTCATGTGCAGAAAGATGGCCCTAGCGAGGCAGGCCAAGTATTGTTGTAAACTCACAGGGGGCAGAGGGAGGTGGAGTTGAGTCTGACAGGGAGTCATTGTAGGGCAACCAGACAAAGACGTTTTCACATCTGACAGTTCAGTCTGGCTTATGTCTGTCACTGCAGGGTGAACTTGGAGAAAGCTCAACAGGAATCTATTGAATAGGGGTGAGGATTGCTGCTTTTTTGGTTTTGATTATATTGTATACAAACCTTGGGGTCAACTTTGGTTGTTTTTTCCTACTGTCTTTGCAACTCAAAGGACATGTTCTGTGTTCTTTTACAGGGGAACTTGCAAGGCAGCAAAAATGAAGAGTTCGTTTGGACTATACTTGGTGGTCTTTTTTGGGGCTCTCAGTTTGGGTGAGTAGACCTACACTTGCTGGAGAACATTGCATGGTACTGGACAGCTACTGGAATGTAACGTGACTGTGGGATAACAAAGAGGCTACTGTTAGCGGGTTTTTGTAATGATGCAAAATGAGTCACTAAAGATGACAGTTATCAGCTATTTATGATTGTTTCCAGCATTTGTGTTGCATGAAAAAAAACAGGGATATTTAATATGAATTATTTCATTGTTTGTTATTATTAAATTACCAGAAGGTTGGAGTACTGATTGAAATGATTAGTCAGAATGGTTTTAATGGATGTATTGTTGGCCAAATGGGATAAAGCACCATGTATTTTAACATTCTTTCAAATAAATTAAATCAATCAATCAATCAATCAATCAATCAATCAATCATTAATGTTTCTTTTACAGGCTCTGGCCTTCGGTGCTACAAGTGTTCTGATTATACTGGCCGCTGTGAAAACGTTCAAGAGTGCACTTATGAAGACTCGTGTTTGTCTCTGAGTGAAAGAGGTGTGTCATCTCAACTGATCTGGGCCAAAAATTACATGACTAGATATTTCATGACTGGACACTTTTCATGTATGCCATGTGAAAGATTCAAGGTAAATTTTACTCACACAGCTTCAGTACTAATGGTTGTATTCTGGTCTACACAGGAGGGAAAACAATTCGCCAGTGCATCAGATACACAGACTGTGACAATTCTCGGCTGACGCAGATGTTCCCCGCCATCTCGGGATTCACGTACAGGTGCTGCAGCAGCAACATGTGCAACGGTGGCGCCGCTGTTACCTCACAAGGGTCTGTTTTGACGTTGATGGGGTCACTCCTAGCGCTCTGGTGGTGCTCGCTCTAGGCGTCACAGGACTGGACATGCATGGTAACTGACCAGCCTATACAACAGGAAATGTGGATGGTTGAGGTGTGATATAGCTTTGTTATTAACAATGACAATTTTCGTTTGCTATTTTCACGTAATTTATGTTGATCATAACCTAAATGTGCCACCAGTGTGTTTTTGTTCAGTATGCTGTATTGTAATTTCTTGTTTTATTAGTCACGATTGGTTAGTATTTTATTAACATAGACTAGACTCATACGTACACTCATACTTGTATGGCCTTGTTGATATTATTGGTGTATGTTTCATTAAAGCCAAAAAATGTGCTCTGACTTCTGAGGAATGTGAAGTGTTTTTCCCCACAAACAATCAGTGTGGAGGCATTAAATGTCAGCACTCTGAGCCGAACTCCAATTCCTAATGTGTGTGATATGATCACAAATGTGTGGTGCAGACAATTTTAAGGATCTCGACAATGAAAATAAGTACAATTTGCTGTTGAAACCCATTTCTTAATAATTTCCCATCTTTGGGTATGAGAAAGACAAAGTAGAAAGTCAGGATTCATCGATGATCTGATGAGTGATGATCCAATAAATGTATAAACAAGTTTGTTTTTCCATGTGGCAGACACAGACACTGCTCATACCTGTGGAAAAGTTTGAAAAGAAAGACAACTTTCAAAATTGGACGTTGCATCAGCTACAAACCGTGCTGGGATGCCGAGTGCGAGAGTCTCTACTGTGCCTTCCTCCGGGCCCCCCCAGGAGCTGAGTCAGACAGACTTGCTTCAGCCCTGCTGTCTGGACTCAGCTGAAGGAGGCAAGAGCGCTGGGAGGAGACCATTAAATCCATCGACTTCTCACACTCCAGCCGCAAGGCATGGAGCATCCTTAACAACCTCACTGGTAGGTCCAGACACTCCCCCTTCACTGTCCCATCTCTGCAAAAAAAATCGCATCACAATTTGTGAAAAGTGGGACATACGAGGGCAAAGACCGTGAATCGTCACGTCTCATGGCAAAACAAGTGCCTGACCTCTGGAAGGCCACAACGCCTAGCAGCTGTAACATCTTTGGTGAATTCACACCGGAGGAGTTCACTGCTGCCCTCCAGCATGTAAAGCCAGGGAAAGGCCCGGGGCCTGATTCCATCTGCCCTGAGCTTATACTCCTGGGAGGAGAGGACATACCAACCTACCCAAACAACAAAGAACTTTCAAAATGCAGCACAAAGCATCATGTCACATGTCACTATCACTTTGGAGTTCATAAAGCATACTTTAATTCTCTGTAAAGTACAGTAGGTTCTACAGTATGAAAGTGAATACACACTGTGCTTGCTCATAACTAAACTGTTAGTGTCAAAAATAACAATGACAACAAAAGTCACACTTTCACACAGCAAAGAACGACAAGTAAACCACATAAAACGGGAATTACTGTGCACTGTAACAGGTCACATGTAACAGTTTAAATCTTTCTCTTCAGTATCTCGGCCTATCACTTCCAGCTGCACCGTTTTCTTCTGCCCGTTCCTCTCCCGCAGGTTCTCGTCCTGCTCTTTCTCTGCCTGCTGTGCATACCACGGTTGGGAGGTGGAGCTATCACATGCCCTGCCCCCTCTCCGGAACCCTCCCCTGCCAGCTCTGACCAATCCCCAGCCCTGTAGCTGGCCCTCTGACGGACCCCCCTCCTGGATTCCCCTGGTCTGGTCCAGCTCCTTCGCACTGAGGGACGGCATGCGCACGGGGACGGTGTTGCCGAACTTGGAATAGTCCACCGAATACCGTCCGTCCTCCTCTGTCATGATGGAGACGAAACGCTGACCCCAGAGGATCTCCTCAGGTATGTAGGATGTACGCGCCTGCATGGTGATGCCTGTGGTTTCCACGACACCTGCCATCAACAAAACAAACGCGCGTTCGCTATCTCCCGTAAAATTCTGTACATTCCTTCACATGTTGACCTTGACCTAGGGGGGACATGATGTAAGACAAATTCAAGATCAGCTTGTATGGCTGAATAATGTGTGTGTGTGTGTTTGTGTGTGTGTGTGTGTGTGTGTCCGAGAGAGACACACGTGTGCATGTGTAAGTGTATCTCAACCCACCTTCCAGGATAACGATGATCTCCAGGTCCTCGGTGGCCAGGGTGCTGGAGGAGAGATCGTAGAGAGGGCTGCCTCTCTCTATGGTGTGGCTGATGATGAGTGGGGACAGCAGGAAGATGCCGTTGCTCCGCAGGGGGTTCTCCACCTGGATGTCCAGCTGGCACACGGGGATGACCTCTCCCTCGGCAGTGACTGTCCTGCGGATCACCTGCCGACAGAGGCAGACAGGGGCTTGCTACGGCTTCATGTCTCTCAGGTGGTTCTGCATGATGACTTCTGACATAAATGATCTACAGTATAAACAATAAGAACACTAGATATGTGGTTTACCTCTTAAAATGCCTGTGTCATTTATATTATGTTGGGAAAACAGAAGAAGGATCCGTGAACATACAGTACAGTAAGTATCATATTAGAGACTACCTACCATGTAGGCAACTTCTCTGTAACTATTTGTGCACTCTCCTGTTAGTCATGTCTCTCTTATGAAGTAACTAGCCCATGTTTACTGCTCTGTATATGTTCTTAGCCAATAGACTAACATTTTCCAGGAGCTTGCTTGATCGTCTCTTTGAGAGAGGTCAGGGAACAATTTTTATAGCTCACTTTCCGGCCCCCGGGTGAAACTGTTTTTTTTGCTTCCCTCTGGAATATTTAGGGGTGGGACCTATGCCCACCCTCGCATTGCTTTCTGTAAAGCGAATTGTGTTGCCTCTGTGTATGAAATGCGCTATACAAATACAGTTTGATTTGATTTGATTTAAGTGCTCTATCCATAATCAAGGTGATGAATCATGCTGAAGGGGGAAGGGTGTGTTGTCTGCTGCTGCTTAGCGCTGCTTCGCACTTAGAAACCCCCTTTTTATTGTGAACATTTTATTTGCTTACAACTCTCCGTGTTTTATTTGCTTATTTTATGAGTTTTCTGCTTATATTTCACTCTGACTTCACTGTCGTGGTGATTAGCCCTCGGGTTGGGCTGGAACAGAGGACGGGACCTGATGTTTTCAAACAACAAGACATCTCTTGACCATCACCTTATCTTTTATTGTATGCTACATGTGTTCTATCTTACATCTTATTTTCCTGTTTTGGTTTATTTTATGTCTATTTTTATGTGAAGCACTCCGTGCATGCATTCTCTCTGTTGTAAAGCACTTTGAGCTGCATTTATTTGTATGAAAGGTGCTATACAAATAAAGTTTATTATATATATGTATTCTTATAATTATTATTATTATAAGTGGCTAGATGTTTAGTCTATAACAACAGCTTGAGTGAACAACATTACATGGATGGGCCACAGACAGGTGGAAACAGACTCATTCTTCAGAGGGAGGTATATTGGATACACTCCCTCGACAATGGGTTGAATGAGATTCCATTTGTTTATTTGTTTAGGAAGCGAAACCATTTATTTTATTTTATTTTGTATACATTGTTTCATGTTTGAGCAACCTACAGTTATTGTTGCTCCCCCTGCTGGGATAGACCAGTGCCAGTTGTGGATATCTATAATTAACCTCGTTATGACACAGTCAATTCACACATTGAAGAAGGGCATGTTGCCTGAAACATCCATACGGCAATTTGGAATGCTGTCCTACAGTAGTCCTTCTTTTTCAGTAAATTATGATCTAGTCACAAATCAATCACTAAACTTTACGGAGAGCTGAGTAAATAGGACTGATATGAGATGTGTAATTTTATTGTGCAATTTGTAAATTGTATACTGTATGTGTAACCTCTGTAATCTGTAATTGAGCACATCACGGAGCAACATTTCACTGTGATTGTACACAAATAAAGATTTGCATCTGAATCTGCAAAGCTGTTGAAATGACAGAATTTCCCTTAAAGACAACATCTAGTTTGTATTGCATCTATAAGATGGTTACCTGGAGTTGTACAGTGGCAGTGATGATCATGCTCTTCCTCAGGTCTCCCAGACGGAACATGAAGGTGGGCCGGCCATTGCGCGGAGCGATCACGGCGTTCCTGGAGAAGATGAGGGTCTCGGCACGCCGGTTGGCCTGGGCCGTCTTCATGAAGACACAGCCTAGCATCACAGCGTTGATGATCAGCCCCAGAATGTTCTGGATGATCAGCACGGTGATGGCCAGCGGACACTCCTCTGTCACCATTCGCCCCCCAAAACCTATTGTCACCTTAGAGAAAGATTCCATCATCTCAGTTAAAGTAGTACAGAGGGGCGAAGAAAATCTAGCCTATTAAACAGTCGCAATAAGTATCTTATTTTGTCTGACATGTTTATTTAACATTATTTTTAAACGTACACCTCACCTGCACTTCGATGGAGAAGAGGAAGGCGGAGGTGAAGGAGTGGATGGCGGTGACGCAGGGGACAGGCCCAGGTGGCCCGTTGGGGTCGCGGGACTCCAGGTCACCGTGGGCGAAGGCCATGAGCCACCACACCATGGCGAAGAGCATCCACGAGCAGAGGAACGCTGAGGTGAAGATCAGGAGCGAATGCTGCCATTTCAAGTCCACCATGGTGGTGAAAACATCCTGAAGAAATCTGCCCTGAAAGAGACGACAGAGTCATACTCAGATAAGTATGTAAGTAAGTATGTGCTAGTATAGTTCACTTATGCAGCCTATATCAGTCATGACTGGTGGTCCCCAGCTGATGACCCACCAAGGCCTAGAGAGATGTTTGGTTTGGCTTGGCTACCCCCACCACACCCCCACCCCCTCAGACAAACCACCAACCTGTATCTCAATCCAGTCACACAACAGGCATACTAGTATACCTGTGCCTGACAAGATGATACAATAGATACCTGCTCCCGGATGTTCTTGTGGGCCACATTGCAAGATCCACTCTTGGTGATAAAACGTGCACGCTGGGACTTGGCTCTGAACCTGTTGGGCTGGTTGGCATTCTCTGCCAGGCGGGTCAGCAAGAACCCGTCTGGCACCAGACCTTTCCTGGCCAGCATGTTGCTGGTGATGTAGAATTCACTGAGGCAATTCTCTGAAAAATAAATACAAGGCCAACAACTTTAACTGGCAGGGTTCCAACAGCTGGAGGCTGCATGGATAGGGATCAGATTGCATCGGATGCATCGGATTACACATATTATAATACAGAACTGCAAGCTTGCTCGAGGCTTACAAGCTGTCAGTGGTTAAATATCTACAATCAGAAAAGCATTGTCATGTTATATTTGTAGATACAAGGCAATCAAGTAACCTAATCAATAAGTAAACAACTGTAGGCCTTTATGCACCGCACAAGCAGTAATGCCAGCCGTAGTTATCCAATAAAAAGTCATGGTTATCTTAATTTGGGCAATTGTGCCGAAAAAGAAATTAAGACGAATATTGGATATTGACATTCTAGCCAGAGTCTCGTTCTATCTAACAGGTGCACAGACCAAAATGCGCTCGAGTGCACTGGCAGAGGATGGACAAGGTTATCTGCGTTCTAATATTCATAATATAACATTTTGTACAATATCATAGACGTACTCTATATTACTTGCCTTAATAAAATAAAGTGCGATTTTTTCCTGCGTAATAAGAAATCACTAGATGCCCTACAAAAACAACGTTTTTGTCGCTCGCGCTATCCTCAGCACAATACACATAAGCAAAAAGCGAAATAAGGATGTAGGTTGGTCTCGCCGACTTTCCGTATCAGTACATACGTCATCAGTATCAACAACCAAGATGGCCGACTGGAATCGAGGTAAGAAAGTGACACGTATTCAATTAAGTTTATGTAAATGCTTATTATCAACTAGCAACCACATTTTTACACATATGTCAGAATAAACAATTTATACTGGACAGTTTCTCGAAATATATGACCTGTCGAACTCGGGAAGTCGACTGTGGTAGTAAGCAAGAGCTTGTTAGCCAGCTACAAGAGTCGTCTACCCGAGTTCGACGGATCATATTAAGTTGTCTAGTCTGATGATGGCCAGTCCATAGTGCGCGCGTGCGTGCGTGAGCTCGCAATTAGTCTAGTAGTAGCTAAATTAGCTAGCTAACGTTACTAGTATTGATTGCAGTTTTCGTTGTCTGTCTGTCTGACATTGGCTGTATGGCAAAATGATGAATTTCCCAAAGGAGCAATAAATTATCAATCAATGAATGGTGATCTGTGACCCTCCTGAAGCTGCGACTCCTCATTAAGTCGTACAGGACTAGTAGCGTTGCGTCTTTAAAATCTCGAGCGTAACAGACACAGATACACTTATACACTGGTGAGGAAAACACGCCAGACACTACGGGAACAGCAATACACTGGATCGCAAGGCTCTACAAGGAGTGGTACGGTTAGGTTAGCTGAACGTACCATAGCTTAAGGGAGCCACTCCCCCACCTCAAGGCCAACAGAATCCTGAAAGACCCCAGCCACCCAGGCAATTGACTGTTCTCTCTGCTTCAGTCAGGGAAAAGGTACCGCACACACATGGCGAACACAGAGAGATTCAGGAAGAGCTTCTTCCCTCAAGCCATCTGGCACTTGAATGACTAACTAATGTACTGTATCTGTTATCATATCTAGTGTAGACATCTACCACACATGTAAATGCAAATGTAAATGCAGATGACAGGAGGCCTATATCTCACCCCTGGATTATTTATTTATCTATACTGCCCTCCATCCATCCATCTTCATCCGCTTATCCGGGGTCGGGTCGCGGAGGCAGCAGTTCCAGCAGGGGGCCCCAGACATCGGAGATGGAGTCCCGCCTCCTCCCAGCCGGACACGCCTGGAACACCTCCCTAGGGAGGCGCCCAGGAGGCATCCTCACTAGATGCCCGAACCACCTCAACTGGCTCCTTTCGATGCAAAGGAGCAGCGGCTCTACTCCGAGTCTCTCCCGGATGACTGAACTTCTCACCCGATCTCTCAGGGAGACCCCAGCCACCTTCATTTCGGCCGCTTTTATCCGTGATCTCGTTCTTTCGGTCTTGACCCATCCTTCATGACCATAGCTGAGGGTGGGGATGAAGATAGACCGGTAGATCGAGAGCTTTGCCTTTTGGCTCAGCTCTCTTTTCGTCACAACAGTGCGGTAAAGCGACTGCAGAACCGCACCAGCTGCTCCGATTCTCCGGCCAAACTTCCTCTCCATGGTTCCCTCACTCGTGAACAAGTCCCCCAGATACTTGAACTCCTTCACTTGGGGTAAGGACTCATTTCCTACTCGGAGTGGACAGACCACCGGTTTCCTGCTGAGAACCAAGGCCTCAGATTTAGAAGTACTGATATACTGCCCTACAAAGCCAAAAGACCGTAACTTCCTTTTTGGTTGAAAATAAGTTGTCATTTTTGGGACTTTAAGCATCTACTTTATCATGTGGACAAGTATCTTGAGTCAGTTGTGTTGTTTTTTCGAGAAAATAGTGGATTGACTTTATACCGTAACTTACAAATGACACTCGCTAGGCAGGTAGGCCGGTTGACAGGCAGGTAAACCGTCCAATCATTTCAAGTTGGCAGCTCAAAATGATTGGACACACTTATTGCAGTCCTGCGATTTCCACAGATTACAGATTTATTGTAATAAATGAGCTACTATAATAATTTATTGATCTCTGTCAGGATGTAATGAGAATCGTAACCGCATACTGCACCTTTAACGGTCCAAGAGGACGCAGGTGAAACCAAAAAATGACCACTATCGTCCACCGACTCTGAAGGTTTAAAATATTTTGACATGTTCAAGCTGATTGAATGTATTGACCCTGAAATCAAAAAAGAGTAGTGGCTGTCCCGTCACACTGACTATATTGCCTACAATATGTTATCCATGTATATTTTTTTTTACAGGACATGGCGCAGTGGACGATATGCTGGATGCTGAGAACAAGCTTCTGGCTGACAACTTATCCAACAAAGTCTCAAGATTGAAATCGGTATGTGGTGGTCATAATGACAATAAGTTAGATAAGTTATATTCTTAGCTATGCTGCTGCCTCGAAAGCCAGCTCACGTTTGTCAGGGGTGAACTCTAATACAAAGAGTGTGGTATAGAATTACAATTGTGAACAAAATCTGTTTCTTATCCCCTCCGAAAGCTTGCCTTTGACATCGACAAAGAGGCCGAGGAACAGAATTCATATTTGGATGGCATGGTAACTATTGTGAATGGGTTGGGATATTCTGACTGCAGTTTGTGAGACTATAAACATACATCCTTTAAAAAGATCTCTTGTTGATTAAGATAAGGTTGATCATGCATTTTTTGGTGTGCTTGGGTGGGGTAGGTCTTCATCAAGTTTGTATGCACCTTTTAAATATATTTTCTCTCCCCCTCTCAAGGATTCAAATTTTCTAAGTGCTACAGGATTGTTGACTGGCAGTGTTAAGAGGTTCTCCACTATGGTGCGATCTGGCAGAGACAACCGCAAGATTTTATGTTACATGTCAGTGGGACTGGTGCTGGTCTTCTTTCTGCTTTACTATATTGTCTCCAGGATCCAGAACTGAGGAGCTCTTGAGGAATGGCTCTTAATTCACATCTGGACACTTGTAGGTTTACATTAGGCTGTTTTCCCCTTAGTGCCATTAAGACCGAGACAAAGAAGACTTCTATTTTCAAGAATGTGACAACTGAAATTATCTCAGATTTCCCCCTATCCATTCTTCTATGATATCCTATGCCCAGTGAGAATTACAAATGATGTATATGCATTTTTTCACTCTCAGTTATATGAGAACCATAGCCCTTGTATATACCTTATTTAAAACATCCTAAATACTTAATTAACAATGGGATGCTGTTTGACACTTAGACTTTATGATGACTGCCATTAATGCTAATAGATCTTATGCTAATTTGTGGTGAAGTGATGCATCATGAAGTGTTATGAGTAATTTGTTGTTGGTCCTGGACAAGTTGGCATTTGTACTTCTTCATGACTATGACCAAAATCTGCAGTTGTATTAAATGATAACTGGGATCCAGTATTTGGACAGTAGGTGGTTATTATTATTATTATTATTATTGTTGTTGTGATTATTATTATTATTTTAAGGCAAGAAAAAAGCTGGCAGCTTCATAGGATATCAGACATCTGCTATTTTCCAGCTTTGTCCCACAAATTCTATTTTTATATTAACTGTGACACAGTTAGGACTTACAGTGTGAAACTTGTAGTTTTCTTGGTATATCAGCATGTTCCTTTTTATTAAAAATAATTGTTCGCAACAATCTTGTAGCAGTAAGACACGTCTGATAGGTGTACAGACTGCACTTTACTCCTGCTTATTTACATTGCTTAGTTCCAGTTTAGTTTACACATTCACCACATTCCCAAAATATGGCACATAGCCACTCAAGCATCAATGGTTTAACAACATTTAATTTTGTTTATTAATGAGGAATAAAATATATTTTTTGGAAATTATGAAAACTGTTTACTGTGTTTTCCTTTCCCAATTATCATAGATTGAGAACTAGCTACCTTTGAAATAGTAACAAAGTTCAAGTGCTAGCTTGGTCCTCGGTCTTGATCGTCTTGATACCTTTCTAGTTTCGTGTTAGGTCGTGTTCTTTCGGTAATTTCCGCCCCATCTCCTTCCTTCAAATCTGTGGATGTAGGCATAAAGCAAACGTTGGACGCCATTTCTTGTTGTTTTATGTTGTTTTGTTTGAAGTAATAATTTAGCCTAAATTCTCGACATCGTCATCACATTTAATTGTTTACCAGATTTGTATTTGCACTGTAACCTAGGATTGGGAGGGTGCACTTCTGTCCGATTATTCCTCGGTTAGATTCGGCTCAAATCGTTAGCTGGGGGGAAAATGGACGAGACAGACTCGGCAACGAAGGGACTGGTGCTGGAGGAAGCGTCCATAAACGCACAGTGTGTGCCGGTGGAGAAGGGGGTGGATTCGGATACAGAATCGGAGGCCGAAGTCACCACGATGACTGTAATGGGAGAACCGGGGAACATCGACACTGGAGCCGAGTCCTTACCGAACCCTGACGATGCTGAAGCAACATTTGCAGGCAAGTTTTTAAGTGTTCTACAGTGGCTATTGGCTCGTGCTGGCTAGCAAACATTTACAGCTTGGTCAGTTTAGATATGTAGCCAGCTAACAAGTTAACACAGCAAATTAACGTGTATCTATATTATCCAGCTAGCTTGCTTGCTTGCTAAATTATGTTTGTCAGCTCACTTACTTAGCCTAGCTAATGTCTAGCAACTAGCTAACGTTATATCACTAGTTTACTGGCTTGCAGGTTGTTGCTTGCTAGCTAGCTAGCTAGCTAGCACACCTACTTAATTTCAGAACTAATGTGCTCGCTAATCTTGCAATTTAATTCTGCAAAATGTACAATCTAGCAATGTGTACTGAAAGATAATTAATTTCACGCAACGTTGGGGTAAATCAGACTGGCATACTACTAATCATTCATGGTGACATGATAGTCATGAAAACAAATTTTTCTCTTCCCATTTCTGATCTTTCCTGTAGAAGTCACCACAGTCACTGTGACCGATGTCCAGGCTGCAGAGGACAATGTCTTCACCACAACTGTTGCCACCTCAGCCTCCATCCCAGAGCATGTTCTTGTAAGTGTTTACCCATTTCAATGTGGATTTTGGGCTTAACACCAACAAAGTCTGCCACTGAATCCAGCATCTATTGTACTCTTCTTTTAATTCCTTTACATATATCTAGTTCTAAAATCATTGACTGTATACATGTGTAACCCAAGCGTTTGGGCATGCCCTGGGTGTGATTCAAACCTAGGTCTCCCACAGGACAAACAACACTTTAAGCTGCTCCGCTGATGAAAATCTAGTTCTTCATCGGTGTGGGTGGATGGTATTTATACTGGGGGAGTGAGTTTAACCAACAACTCACCACCTCGGGACTTATGAGGACTGTTTAACTCCGTTACACAATGAACACAGTCTATGTTAAATCAAAACAAACCACGGAGAGCTACTTCCACATTGTGTCTTTCAGAACAGTGACAGTCAACAGATACCATTGTATTTAATGCTAATAAAGCTCATTTGAATTTGACAGTCTCCTGCTCATATTTGTGTCAGACTGGTAGGACCACCCTGCAGATCAGTGACAGTCTCAATCCCCAGAAGGCCACCCTGATAGTGGTCCATACAGATGGGAGCATAGTGGAGGCAACAGGACTTAAGAGTGCTGCCATGACATCTGGTAAGGTCCTTGACTAAAAACATTGCTCATTCCACAGCAAAATAATTGCACATTCTAAATCGAGTGGCCTTTTAGAATGATTGTGTCTTCCTGTCAGGCCCCCAGACTCCCTCCACCCCAATGACCCCTTGCCAGGACAAAGACGGCTGCTCCAAATATAACTGGGACCCATCTGTGTACAACAATGACCTGCCGGTGCGCTGCAGGAACACCAGTGGCATCCTGTGCAAGAACAGACTGGGCTCAGGTTGGTGTTGGTGGGTGTCCAGACTGTCCACCAGAGGGAGCTCCAGACTATCTTTTCCCACTGGCACACAGGTGGCACCAACCTTTTTCAGCTAGTGGCACCAGCACATGATCTGATGGCACCAACATTTTTGCGGCAGAGCTGCACCAGACAATAGGCAACTTGGAGAGCCAAATGATTGAACAGAGATGTGATCAGATATTTGTATAGATTTTCTTTGAAATCAAGGTAGATCAACTGTTTGAGCAGATAAGAGTGCAACAATTACTTTTAATAAACAATAAGTTACATTGACTTAATATGCACAGGCTGTCAGACCACTCAGATCGCATTCCTTAATAATATAAAAGCTGGTCCGCTGTTCATCTCAAACTTTAGATATGGTTCTGCCAAGACAACCAATAGAGCAGTGGAAACCAAATTAGGTGCAGTTTAAAGGATTAGTTTACTATTTTGGACTTTAGGTCCTATTCTCAGTCTGTCTTACATGAACCGGACATGTAGAGACTAATTTCCTTGATGGCTTCAGTATTGACCCAGCTACAGTTCTGCAGGCGCAGAATGGAAGCTACAATGGAAGTTAGTGGGGCCAATGAGATGCTGGAAAAAGTATGAACCATTTTATAACCACTGTTATAAAAGCTTACAAATATAGTGTTACAAATAGTAATCAAGATGTCTTTATTTGTCACACATAATGTACAGTTTGTGAAATGTTGCTGCTGGTTCCAAGATTATGCTCAATACAGAAACTCCAAAAGTCAATTTACAAATTACACATTTTGCTCAGCTACTTTTCAGTCAGCTTCTCCAACTAGTGCAGAAGTGAAAGTGAAGTTGGTGAAATAGTTATTTTTCAAAGGGAACTTTTGTTTCAACATTTGGTTCGGTTTGTGGTGGCTACATTTCCCCGGAGAGCATACTGAGACAGGTAAGATTAAACCCTGTGCTTCCCGTCTCTTTTTATCATACTTTTTCCAACATCTCATTGGCCCCATTGGCTTCCATTGTAGCTGATTGTGCACCTGCAGAACAACTGTAGCTAGCTCAACACTGAGGTGATCATTGAAATTACAGTATAGTCAGTCTCTACTACGGTTGCAAATTGTAGGCATTTCCTGAATCGATCATTGGGGATGTTAATGATCAATCAATCGATTAATTTAAATTAAAATACCAAAAATTTCCAAACAATAATACTGTAGCTAGCTGCTTTAGCAACTCTGATTTAGCATTGTTGTGCCTCTTCTCCATGTGCGAGGTGATTGTGGGTAGGGATGGGATTTTGTATGCTGGCTCGAGCAGATGCTGATAGGCATCATATCCTTTTCTATTACCGTGCAGACGGACTGGGTTATTTTTTCTTCCCGCTGCGTGTCACAGCTCCTCCTCGCAAGCACTGAGCCGATGGTGGGTTTGCTGCAGGTGAGACGAAGAGGAGAGACAATTTATCTGAGGGAACTTTCTTCAAGTGATGGAGCAATGCTGTTGTCCTCGTGTTTTACGAACACGGCATCACAATATTTGCCAGTGGCTTCTAAGCGGTCCCACACAACGTTTTACTTGGCCCACTTCATTTTTCAAAATTTGCCGCTGTTGATTTCTCCTCTGCATTTCTCCCGAGATGGCCGCCTCGTTATATAGAATAGTTATATTGCGCTCTCTGGTGCTTCATTTTAACATGATTTGAGGTTTTTGATAGAAAATCAAATAAATTTCACCCGTTCGAGCAAATCCTGAACAAACAGTTACTCGATTTTCAATTGGTTTTATCCCTAGTCTCTAGATGTCAGGTTCATGTAATACAGAGTAGAGAATAGGCCCAAAAAATCCCAAATAGTGAACTTATCCTTTAACAAAGTAGAGCCCTTTGAGAAAACACATATTTAGATTATTTTCTTACTCATCTTTTGTGGATGGGGGGCTTAAATTATATATGCCCTAATAAGACAGGCCTGGCAGGATACGTACTGTATCTGTAAGTAGTCGTTTGTTTTTTAGATCATAATCTGATTCAGTCCCCTTTAAGCTTTCACACGACTGAGGGTGAGCCGAGACAAAATGGCGTGAAAATCCTCTGCTTCACCTTCACAGCGTTTTTTATTGACTGTTGCCCTTTGCACAGGTGGCAAGGGCCGCTGCATCAAGCACAACAATAAGTGGTACACGCCCACAGAGTTTGAGGCCATGGCGGGCAGGGCCAGCAGCAAGGACTGGAAGAGGAGCATCCGCTACGCAGGCCGGCCCCTACAGTGCCTCATCCAGGTGACCGGACACGCCATCTGTTTGCTGTGACACCCAGATAGCAAGCGGATCTGGGCCATATACAGGCCAGATCTGGCCCTTGTGGGTTAGTTCCGGCCCATATATGGCCCAGAATCATTACACATTTTTTACAGGAGAGGATCCTGAACCCTCACGCTGCCTCCTGCACATGCGCTGCCTGCTGTGATGACCTGACCCTGGTGAGATGATGGCCACATCTGTGGTGATGTGCTGCACATTCATATATCTTTTCTATTTATACTAACCTGACACGTCAAATGGTTCGTTCCACACAACCACCTGGGAACTCTTTGTTGGAAACTGTTTGGAAAAGGATAAGCACTACTTGGCAGGTGATTGGATGGTGATTAGGCGGCGGTAGCTCAGTTGGTAGAGCGGGTCGTTCAATGATCAAAGGGTCAGTGGTTCGAATCCCAGCTCCGACTGTCCACATGTCGAAGTGTCGTTGAGCAAGACACCTGCTCCCAATGAGCAGGCTAGCACCTTGCATGGCAGCTACCGCCATTGGTGTGTGAATATGTGTGTGTATGGGTGAATGAGAGGCCATTGTAAAGCGCTTTGAGTGCCGCTAAGGTGGAAAAGTGCTTTTTAAGTGCAGTCCATTTACCATTTACCATCTGGCTATCATAATTTATCACGGGCTAACTTCAACCAATCAGATCGACAAACCGTATACCACTTCTCGCTGTCATCACACCCACACCACGCTTCAAAGGGTGCTGACTGGCTAGATTAGTTTCTGATTTCTATTGAGCGTGGCCAGGCTGATCTACGCAGATAAAGAGAATGTGAGCTTGTGATATCAGGATGGTCTCTGTATATTTATACAGTATCTTTCTCTACAGTGCCTGTCTCAAAAGTGGCTTAGACGGGGCTTGTATCTTGAGGAATGAGTTAATTTCAAATGAAAGTTGAATGAAACCCAAAGTTTAACTAGTTTAAACTAAAACTAAGCACTTGCTATTACTCAGTGATAACTGATTGTTATTGTTAGGTACATATGAAAATAGAGAATATGTAGAGAGAAAAAAGACTAGTCTCTCTCTCTCTCTCTCTCTCTCTCTCTCACTCTCTCACTCTCTCTCTTTTTTCCAGTGCATGAAGGATGGGGAGTCTTTCGGAGCAGAGAACATGAATATGGTAATAAGATTTATCCTCCTCCCTATAAAACGAAGACAACAAACCAGCCAGTTGTGTCACTTCACGTATTTGATCGTTCCACTTTTTCCTGACCTGATTTACTGACACGAAAGTCGCAGCGCAGCCCGAGATTGCTTTACTGTTTGCCAGATTGATTTACTGTTTTCTCTATTGGTTTACTGCTTTCAGAATTCATTGGAAAAGTTGGTTTACTGCTTTCAGAATTCATTGGAAAAGTTGGTTTACTGCTTTCAGAATTCATTGGAAAAGTTGGTTTACTGCTTTCAGAATTCATTGGAAAAGTTGGTTTACTGCTTTCAGAATGAATTGAAAAGTTGGTTTACTGCTTTCAGAATGAAGTGGAAAACTTGATTTTGTCAAGTGTTTTGTTTCACTCTACTTTGTGGCAGCCAATACAAATTTTAGAGTTATTGAGAGAAATTCCGTAATTGCCAGGTCTCAAATTTATAACACTAATCTTCAGTTATGGAAATGACTTAAAATAGCCACCACTGGGAAGTCATAGCAACATAATACTGTAATATTATAAATAATAAAGCTGCTATAATATAGCCGCTAACCTATAAAAAAAAAAACTTTCTCCTCACCGATCATGACACCTCTGTTCCTCTGTCCCTGTGTACTGCTGAACCGCTGTCCCTCTGCCGTGTCCAGACTGGTCCTGTGAGGCTGTTTGTCCCTTACAAGAGGCGCAAGAAGGACAACGAGTCGCCCACCACCCCGGAGAAAAAGGACATCCCGCCCCCCAAGAACATCACTCTGGCGCCGGGGGCCACATGTGAGTCCCCCGTCTCTCCCTGCCCCACCCCCTCGCTCTCTTAATGAGTCATCCCTCACAGTGGCACCCCGTGTGAGTCTGGAGCAGGGCAACCCACTCTTTAACCTCTTTAATAGCATAACATTGGGACCATTTTTCAGCAGACCCAAGATTTCAGATAAATGTTGTTATTGCAGAGCGACTTTAGAGCCAGATCAGAGGACAAAGTCAAAGCAGTTTCTCACCTACTGTATAATTGACTTGTCAAAATGGCACCACAGGTAGCATTTCCCAACAGTTAGCCTTCTGCACCCTGGCGTGATGTCAGTGAGCGATCCCTCAAACTCACGGTTGTAGAACAGAGTTTAAAAGTGAAGGGGCTGTAAAAGCGTGACATTGTCCTAGAAAACATTGGCCCTTTTCCAATACGCGTACTTGTCTGTACTTGTGTCCTTGTGAACTTGTGAAACGTCATCAGTCGGAGCCCAAGTACTGTTCCAATTCAAAAGGACGCAAGTCCCAAGTCCGCATCGAATGCCAGGATGTGTTCTTGCTCCGCCCATTTTATCGAGGACGCATCGAAGCAGACTTGTGTGGACTTGAGACAGCCAGATATCCCAGAAATCATTTCGCATCAAGCGGCTGTGCTAAGGTTAGGGCAACACTATTGAAAATGCCTATCTAAATAATCTATCTAAACTAGTAGAAACAGACGTTATTTGGATAAAATGTTCACATAATTGGCTTCAATGGTGGTAATTATCCGCCTGAAAAGCTAAGAAAACGTAACAACGTATTTACTTTAAAACAGTTTAAAACGCTTTTCAAAATCCTAGCAATGGCGGCTGCTGGTGTCCACACAAAACTGCTGAGATGGTGACGTCAACAAGGACGCTGCTTTTCCAATTGCTGAATGACTGAACTTGCGTCCTCTCGTCCTCGGGAGTTCATACTCTGATGCGAACTTCCAAAGTCCGGACTAGCAAGGACGCAAGTCCGAACTTGTGCGAACTTGGTATTGGAAAAGGGCCATTGTCTGTGCCTCACTCAAGAATCTTTATCTACAGTAACCCATAACAGCTATAATAGAGCATTCTCTTGTTGTCTTATCTTCAGTTGTTGCATCTTTGCGATTGTTATCACGCTGTCTTCCAAATTGATTTATTTTCATGACTACAGTGAGAAATTAAATCCCAAGTGATAGAGGTGGCCGTAGACCAGTCCTTAGGGATTCACTGCATAACCTGTATTCACCTGGATCTACTGCATAACTGCATAACACTGCTCCAATGACAGTACAAAGTCAGTCAGTGTGCAGGAAAACTACAATAATTTGACATTCACTGCATATGGACTTCATTCTCTTGATCAAATTCATGATGGTACTGTAGGTTGTTATTCTCTGTAATTACTATTGAACATGACCACTTGTCTGATGTTGGCAGTTGACAAGCATGAGGTATGATGAGGTCTTCTTTGCATTTTTTCAGTCATCAATCATGTTACCATGGTTCTGTTTGTTCCACCACAGTCACCGTGTCCCCATCAGGCCAGATAACCACGTCTGGGACCTTGACCTTCGACAGGGCGTCCGCGGGCGATGCAGCCGCCGCCGCCGCCGCCATCATTTCCGAGGGCACCACCCAGGCCGAGGTCTTCGCCAGCACTGCAGGTACCTACAGTAGGTCACTCTCACCATGATACTGAAGCGTTACATCACTGAGCCTTATGCATTGTCACAAGGGGTGCCCAATCCCATCTCCAAAAGAGAGACGGTTTATTAAAGGAGTAGTAAAGGGAAAAATCATGTTTAGCCCTGTTTTAAGGTTACTTATGATCATATACAATGGTTCAGATCAAAAAGTTGACAAAACTAGCACTTTTGAGAAAGTTGATAATTGCTCTACCACCGTTTAGGTCATAAAATGGATGTGGGTGGGCACCTTGAAAAATCATTCAAAAACATGTTAAACTCTCGATTTCAAAGACAAGAAGCTCACCGAGGAAATTGATCATGCCTGATATTCATTCGGTATTTTGAAAAGTCAACAACGTGCTGTCCTATCACACATTTTTTGGTGCTAAGATTAACAGTCAGTCAGCATATCACCCCAAGCTGTGTGTTAGTTAGCATTCGGAAGACGAGTCCCCACCCGCCAAGCCCCATGCCTATTCATCATCCTATCACTGGCCAGGGATGCCTAGGCCTGACGTCTATGTGCTGGTTGGCTTACACCTGTGACTCACAGTCGCAGCGCTCATCTCTTCTGAGGCTCTAACGAGGCCCTGTGGGACAGCCCCCCCAACAGCGGCCTGTCAGAGGGGTTCCAGACATGCTTCTCCCGCTGTTTAAAAAGAATGAAACGTTATTACTACTTCCTCTTTTCTCCCCTCCTCCACATATTGATATTTCCCTTTTGACTGACACATTGTGGTTTTTCTGTCTGCCATTGTTATTGTGCCTGTCATAAGAATAGCTGGTTTTGCGGTCTCTCCTCGGGCTCAACAGGCTTGTCTGCTTGCCTGGTACAAGGACATTTTATGTTTGTACAAGTATTTTATTTCCAGCACCTTAGCAAAGATCCATGTAATGTTTGGAGAAGTGGCAGTTATCCAAGTAAAAAAAATAAGTATTAATAAACTTAAAAAATTCAAACTGTGAAATCACACAAGCAGGTTCGCGATTGTCCCAGTATTTTTGTTCTCTCCACCCCTCCCCATGCACTCTTAGATGATTGCACTCTGTCTCACCTCTTGAAAAAAGCTCATGGCTGGCTGATTTTTTTCTTCTCAAGGCTCCTCTAGTGACAAAATGTTTTGTGCTTTGTCATCTTATTGTGCGACCATACCCAACGTTGTGGCATTCTCAAACGTTTTCATATAAATGTCAATTTCACCACTATCTATTGCGGATTGAGGTTAGATAGTAATGATTCAGCCTGTTCCCCATTCATGAAAGCCTTTCCATTTGTTGCATGGCCAAGTCTTGTGAATTGGGTGTCTGTGGCAACATTCACGCAGCATTCATTAGCGGCGCACAGGTTGACGTGATTGGTGGCTTGTGTTTGGTTTCGAAATTAACTCACTCAACACTGTTAGCCCTTTTCTACCAAGAGGGAACGAGTTCGGTGCCGGTTCGTGAACTTAATTTTGAACGGTTCTGAGCATTTCGACCAAAAATAAATGAGTTCGGAAACCCAAAAGTTGGTTCCAAACCAGCACCAAAAAAACAGTAGGTTTTTCAGTGAGAACCGTGACGATATCGCGGGCGTGGTTATAAACAACTGTGCTTTACTCCATGACTCCATTCAGCTATGTGTGAATGCGCGCCTAAGGCTCCCAAGTGTGAATGATCTCATTCTCTCTAAGCTAAGTGCCAACTATCTAAATCGCCAGCCATCGAACTAACTTTATACTAATTATAATTGACATTCTCTTAAATGTGTGATGACGACCTACTATAATTATAATGTAGTAGACTACGCAAGCCACTTTTGTGACGCACCACTTTAACAACTTTACACATGGCTATATCTCCAAGATGCTGATGTACAACGGTTCCGCTCAAAACTGGTCGAAACATGGGCCCGTTCCCTAGATGGAACCAAGGTTCCAAGAATTCTGAACCGAACCGGTTCACGAACCAGAGTTACTTTGGTGGAAAAGGGCTGTGTTTGGTTTTGAAATGAAATCCTTGAGATCACCAAATGTGTTATTCACTTCTGCAAAATCTTAATGATGTTGCCAGGTTGTCACAACAGGCCAGCTGTCTCCAGCTGGTTGCTTTACTACTGATCAGTTCCAGCCAAGCCCCTCGCTTATTTGAATCATTGGACAAAATGTAGGCTGTTTAAGACGAGTGAGATCTGTCAGGAAACTATGAAATTGCTGAAACACCGCAGCATTCTTGCATTGTAGCTGGGATGTAGCAAATGCGATGGTTACAATTAGGGTTGGGTGATGTGTAATCATATGACATCACGATATGGTGTTGCGATAGTGTTTCCGTGTGACCCTGATAACTTCTGGCAATGTTGATGAAACGTTCCGTATAACTTGGAGGTCATTCTCATTCCGTTGTCATTCTCGTTCTCGAAACGTTACCATGTAACCCTGACCAGAGATTAGTCAAAGCATACTAGAGTTAGTAGTTATGTCCTGGATGTTGGAACTGTGCTGATGATGTTGATTTAGTTGACACCAAAGATTACATTTTGAAGCAACTTACCAGTATTTTGAGCAGTTTGTGATTTACTGTGCAATCTGTATGAGTGCGTGTTTGTCTTTGGCACATGGTTGCACCCAAAATATATGCCCCCCCCCCCCCCCCCCTCCCCCCAAAAAAAGGCCACCGGGCTAGTGCACAGGTGTCACTGCCTTTAAACTTCAGCCCCTGATGCTTTTCCCTTAGCCCCTATTATTTTGGAATCCTAGCAACGCTCCTGGTTAGCAGCATGCAGAACCACATAAGCAACACAGATATGATATGACACAACCATTCAGATATTGTGTTGCATCATTCCAAATGCACATTATTTTCACCTCTTTCTGATGATAAAAATGACTAAAGTGTAAAACACCACATTCAGACAAATTAAAATGGAAAAAACGGAATTTGGGAAAGAATAAAACGGAATTTGGGAAATAAAACGGAAATTGGGAAAGAATAAAACTAATTTCATAGGCTTGCCCCTCGGAACAGCCATCTATTTTTGTGTAGCCTAAGGTCGAGGTTATGTCTGTCATATAGCTTTTTATCGCAATGAAACAAGTGATTTTCTGTTCAATAGATGAACAACCTGTATTCTACGGCAGTGTATCATTTATTGACAGTTTGCCTAGGAGTGTGTGAAGTAGCTAACCGGACTTATTAATGAAAAGCCCTATGGTGGCAATTTGCGCGGAGGAGAGTTGGAGGGTCGTATTTGTCATGGAAAAAAGGTAAGAAATCACACCCGATATTTATGCTAATGCTATATTGTAACAGAGCAGCATTTATTTAGCATTAGGCTAATCATGGTAGGCTAAGTTTGATGGAATCGTTTAGCTAAAGACAGTCAGCAATCCGAATGCCTAATCTTAACAGGTTAATGGAACATTACACACGGGTTGTTGAATAGATTGCGACTCAAAAATGTGTTTATCTTATAATTTACACAAATGTTTCATTAAGCAGAAATAACGCTTTATTAAGCAACTCGGGTTTAAGCTGCATGCCACTTGCCTCTTGCTCCAGTTTACTGTTCTAATTCTTCATCAGGGACACGGTATGGGAAATGAATTTCAGGGACTAATTAATTGTACAAATATAATACCTAATTGCTCATCTTGACAGCCTAAGTGCCCTGCAATTATTTTACCACTGTCATGATTTCTCAACCATCGTATTTGGCTATTAATCATCGGCGATGGACGATGACATCATTCATTGGCCCAACCCTAGTTACAATATTGGGCAGGCAACATACTTCAGCATGATTACTTTAATGCATAGATGGAAGTGGCCAATTACAGAGCGATTCAGAGCGCTGTCAACATAGGCCTGCTCGTTTGAAAAACGAATGTAATTTGAACAAAAGACCCCTCAATTTCTATAGGTTACAGGGTGTACAAAGACACGTTTTCACATCAACCGCTTTATGTCTTATACATGGATTTTACCTCTGTATTATCTTTTTGACTTAATGGGTTCGATGGAGAAAGCATCCCTCACATCCTTTTATCAAGCTTTTTTTTTTTACAATTACATTGTTTAATTAATAATTTTCAAATAAAGGATACATATTTTTTAACTTTTATTTAAATACCTTTATAATATAATCTAAATCTTTATATTAAATCAGTAGTAGTAAAATGTGTTATAACATATATTGCTTTTTCAAAAACTTGGAAATGTATATGTAACTTGTATACGGTATAAAAACTATTTGTAATTGAAGTAACAAGTAAAAGATAAGTTCACTTGTCCAAAGAACAAGAAAAAGCCCTGTTGGGTCTATTGGATTCCCGTCTGTGACTGTGTAATTGGTGCGGTCCTGCCATTAACTGTGTGTTAACACACACACACACACACACACACACACACCACCACCACCATCACCATGCACATTGAGTGATCCTGCTGCTGTCGGGTTGAGGCCTATCCAGCAGCACCAACACTGATCTATAATGGCAGAAGTGTCCTTCTCTAGTCGCAGAATTGAGGTTAATGAATCACTCTGGGCTTCATTAGCCGTTCTCTGGTGGGTGGAAGCTCAGGTCTGCTCAACTCTGGCTTTTTTTTCCCAGGACCTGTTTCGGGCGGCTTTTCTTTTTTTTTGGAATATATTTTTATTGAAGGAGAAACATGTTCAACGGGATACACATAAAGCAAGTTCACAGTCCTTCGATTTTACTTTCCTGGGATATACGTCTTCTACTACCCGGGTGAAACGCACAAGATGTCTTCTCTTTGTGCTCTGGCTCAATGGATTTCCCCTATCGATTTCTACTGCTGCAAAGTCTGACTCTACGGGGTGCGTGTCCTAGATCTATCTCTCACTTTCTGTGACTTTGCCCCACTGCCCCCGTATAGGTGTCCGCTCCTTGTCCTCTGTGGAGTGCTTTCATAGCATGGCTATAAGAGAGATGGGGAGGGAGGGAGGCGAGGAGGGAGGGAGGGAGGGAGGGAGAACGAGGGGAGGATAAATATATGAAAGTGGCACACCCTTTTACAGTAGGAGTCCCGGGGCCCTCTCTCTCTGGTACTGTACCTCCACACGCCTCTAGGAGCCCTCGGCTCTCGGTCGCTGGGGACGACGCTCGTGAGCGGGAGCTGCCTCAGACAACCCTGTCCTCATTATAGACGTACAGTCCCTCCACACACACACACTAAGATGCACAATTTTACAGATCTAGACACAAGACATGGTACATGTGCACGCACACACACACACACACACACACACGCCTACACACATACTGTCCTGATCGCTCACTCTCTATGACCCGCCTAGAAACCTTTTCATAATTAAACCAGCGGCAGAGATGGATGTCTAGTTATTCTGGGAGCAGCGTAGTGAAGAACAGCCCCCCCCCACCGCACACCGCGCCATTACACGCACAGCCGAGTGGAACCCCAGACTGATGATCAACTCACTCTTGGTGGGGGGGGCGTTCTTCTTTTTTTTGTGGATCACATGATGGAAAGACATCCTAGCTAGCTGGCTAGATACTTTAATCTACTGTATATGCATACAGAGGCTTCCCTGGTGACATTGATGGAGTTGGACGAAGTTTAAATTATGTAGTGGAACTGGCAGCTCTTTGAGCGTCCTTCAGTGCTTTTCCAAAAGACAGGAGGTCATGTATCTGGATTTTAAATCGGAGGCCAGTGATCCTACTTGCCGATGTCTAGTTCTCTGTCCTCTTCAGATGCCCTCGCTCTGTCTGGCCGTCCAGCTAGTACACTTGCTGGTTATTAAAGAGGACTGTCCATACGATCACTGATCTGGAGTCCTCAGTCACTCACCCTCCCTAACGTCTGTGTGTTATCAAGTGGACAAAAGATGTTTCTTTCTGCTCCCAGGCAGTGATGTGGACCCACCCTCCAGGCTGCAAGGCTATTAACCAGGCTAGAAGGCGTTTCAGAGAACAAAGACACATCTGTTGCTCTCTCTCTCTCTCTCTCTCTCTCTCTCGTTCTTTTTCCATCCCCCTTTTCTCCCGCTGACTCACTTGCTTTCTTTAGTCTCCAACCTCTCTTTCACACTCCCTCTCTTCCACCCTCCTTCTCTGCGTCTCCTTTTAATCTCTTGTGAATCTCTCTCTCCCTCCTTCCCAGCTCTTCCGTCAATCTGTTTCTCTCTCTCTCTTTCTCTCTCTCTCCCTCTAGCCTCTCCTCTTCCTGGCTGTCCTCCCTCGGCGACACCTGACCCTGGCCCCCCTTGTGCGATTGGGGAGTGTTTCATGGGCAGTCGGTTTCCGGTTCCCTCGTTAATATCATTTCTCCCAATCATACGTGTGTGTGTGTGTGTCTCTCTGTACATGCGTTCGAGAGGAGTGTGTGATGAATTATTCAATAAGCAATTTTCCACCACGCCAGTTGTGTATTTACACTATGAGCCTACTTTCAGCCAAATGTTCAGACGGGAAACTAAATGATCTGGCGAAGCGGCATAGACACAAACTGAATGAGTGATGCAGGCACTGCTGTCTCCCACTATGACTCATAGTCTCATATTCACACACAGGAGGGCTGCACCAAGTGTGTGTTAGCAAATATAACAGTTGATGCCATGTTGGGAGGGAGTGCAGTGGGATGTACTCCCAGTTGATCTTGATCTCTCTCACACGCACGCGCACACACACACGCATACACGCTCACACGTTCTCTCTTTTTCTCTTTCTCTTTCACACATATACACACGCACTCTCACACATGCGCACATACACACACTTACTCTCTCTCTAACTCACACACACACACACACACACACACACACACACACACACACACACACTGCAACTGTGTAGTGACCAGGCAAAGTGGGCCATGTCAGTCCATGGGGGCCCTCAGTGATGGGAAACCCCCATTACCAGTCCATATATGTACCACACACACACACACACACACACACACACACACACACAGTGTTTGATAAAGGTCTGTTTACTGTCTGAAGTGGGGAGATCTTAGACCATTTCAGGCTTTTCTCTAACACACAAAAGAGCAACTCTCTGTCCGTGTGTCTGCATTTTCCTCAGACTCCATCAGACTGACAGCATCCATATCTGGCGCTGGGTATCTGCAGGGAACCTGGGCAGATGGGCGACGGATTTTTAATCAATTTAGGATTTGTCTAATTGTAAAAGAGCTGTTGTTCCTGTCACACAGTGCTTCTCCGGCATACAAATCTACTGTACCCTAGTCAGCCAGCCAATAGAAATACTGCTCCCAGTAGAACATGATTGCCTCTGTGTATGAAATGCGCTATACAAATAAAGTTTGATTTGATAGAACTGATGCAAATGCAGCTGTCTGAACGTTCCCTGTGCGTTTACTATTACCCCGTGCCAGCGTTCCAGAAGCTACTCTAGAATTATTCAGCCGTTGGTCAGCCTTGCCCAAAATTGGTGTGTTCTATTGTCCACCCTGTACAATAGTAGCTAGCTGGCATGCTAATGTTAGTAATGTTAGCCAAACCAAGCCATCGTTCATATAATGCACTAAATGTCCAATTACTGATTGTGTGTTCCTCCAACGGCTATTGAAACTAGTATGTTGTAAATTGCAGCTTACAAATTCAAATGACAGCCAATGGGCACTATATTTTAGTTGTGTGTCTGGCTGGCAGGCTGGCTGTGTGTGTGTTGTGTGTGTGTGTGTGTGTGTGTGTGTGTGTGTGTATGTGCGTGTGTGAGAGGGAGAGAGAGAGAGAGAGAGATAGAGCTGGTGTGTGTCTCGTTGGAGTGAGAAGCAGAGGGCTTAAGTGATGGATGTGTTTAGTGGGCACGCTGTCCCTCCAGGGCTGGTCTGAGGAGTTGGGCCTTCTTCTTTGTTTAGCTGTTGTTGCTCTGTGGGTCTCACAGGTACAGTTACAGGAAGATGAATCACTAGTGGAGCCTGCAGATCCCCTAGCGTTCTCTCTCTCTCTCTCTGTGGTGGAGCCTAACCACTGATCCAGAAATATACCTCTGTCTCTCTTTTTCTCTCTGTCGCTCTCTCCAGCATTATCTGAACTTATCTTACTGTGGACGTGTGTGTGTGTGTGTACGTGCGTGTGTACGTGCATGTGTACGCGCGTGTGTACAGGCGTGTGTGCGTGTGTACGTGCGTGTGTGCGTGCGTGCGTGCATGTATGTGCGGTGTCCGTCCATATGAGAGAGCTCTATGTGGTGTGTACCATCGGTGCGGGCTGGGACAGTATCTGGCCTAATTTCCCCTCATATTTCCCCCTTTTCTTTATCTGGGAGCTCAGGCATGAACCACTGCCAGCAGGTTCTGGGTCAAGCAAGGTGTGAGGAAGGACAACTATTTATACGGCTGACATCGTTTCAGACTAGTGGTTTCTGCCCTGTGGGTTTGGTTTTGTGGTTCTTTCTGAGGGTGATCAACAGCCACAGTATTCATATTTAATTATTTGAATAAACGTATTATTGATATATTTACCATGTCAATACGTCTCCCATTTCCAAACCACTTATTTATCCACATTAATGCAGGCGATAGCGCCATGGAGACGGTGGATTTTGATTGTTTGTCGATGACTCCATTATATTGTTGACAGTTCTTCCATCTCTCCATCCCTCCCTCGCATTCCCACAGTGTTGACGGCCCTCCCCGCCCTGGCCATGGCCCCCCAGCCGGTGCAGGCCAAGGTGGCGGTGGCGCCCCCGTCCCCAGGACTGGTCAACGGGCTGGACGTGGGGAGCGTGGGGGCGCTGGGGGCGCTGGGCGACAGCCAGAGGACCTGGTTCTATCTGGAGGAGACGGCCAACACGCTGCTCAACACGGTACAGCAGCTCAAAGCCCTGATCGAACAGGCCAAGCAGCAGGCCGGCCAATCAGGACAGGACGTCTGCTCCGCCCAGGATAAAGGCCACGCCCAGAGGAAGGAAGTGAGTGGATTGGGCCGATCCGGGGTCGTGGTACAGTAGATGTATTGATTGAAGTTCATGGAGGGGTTATTCTGTGTTTTCTGAGGAAAAGCTATATATACAGGTACTGTAGCTACTGTATATATTAGCCTTGTCTCCCGCTCGAGTTTAGTTTCAATTGGCTTCTTAGTGCAGTGTGTCCTTGGTTAAAGCTCTTTAATGAGGAGGGGCTGTTTGTGAGAAGAGGCATTCCCAATAGGCGTTCTCCAGATGTAGCCACAGGCTACTGGACCGCAACCTCAAACCAATCACAACTACAAATCACTGTGATGTGAAACGGAGCAGATGTCCTGACTAGACCAGCATCCCAGCATGTCAGACTAGAATACAATAGAATTACGGTAGAAGTACAGGTGCATTGGAATTGTTGTAATCGCTTGTCCTTACAGTTTATCAGTCATTCCATTCCTAGGTACTCAGCTAGACATTTAAAGGTTCCCAAACTGGCAATTTACTACAGTATACTATCAGTATCATCCTCATCACCCATGATGTAGGCAGTGCAATTAAATAACGTTCAAGTGTACAGTTGTGCATAGTGTTCAATTGTTTGAGTGTTGTCAGGTGTTGGTTGAAGTGTACAGACTAGCAGCTGTTTCGCACATCCCTGAGATCAGACTGGTCGACCAGAACCATCAGACTGGTCTACTTTACCAGCACCATCTGACTGGTCTATTTTACCAGCACCATCAGACTGGTCTACCAGTATGGGCTACACACTTTGCTTTTGAGCTGAAATTTTCTCTCATTTTTATGAAAATTCTTGTGTTTCTTTCAGACACTTCCAGTTGGGAGTACTTTGAGTGTTGATGCCACTTTTTGGCGTTGTGCACCGTTCCCTCAGCCAGCACGTCATTGTTGTGGTTGTGTGCTAGCAGTGTGCTCTCAGACGTATCCTAATCATCTGTTGTTGTTGTTGTTGTTGTTGTTTGTGTTTACAGTGTGCTCTCAGCCAGCCCTTCCAGGGCCAGATCTCCTTCCAGCACCCGGACGACCCGGAGGGGAAGAGAGATTCCGAGATCACCGAGATCATCATCAACGTACGTGGGCCGCAGACGGACTCACACACACACACACACACACACACACACACACACACACACACACACACACACACACACACATTTTTGCCTGCATGTCTCCTAGTACAAAACAAAATTCCCAGTTGATTCCTGTTAATTCTCATAAATTCCTGTTGAGTCCCATGGAAAGTTCCAACTTTGAATATTCACAGAATTTTGCAACCCTATACTCAAGACACAAACAATACGGAGCCTTGTGAGATGGGGAGGGGGTAACGAACCCTCACAACATCCAGAAAGCCTCAGCTGACACACGCTACGCCGCCAATTGTCCTGTAGGACCACATTTGTTTTGATACGGACCAGAGATAATGATAAGCTCTCATTAGTTCTCCATGTATGAATAATACTTCAAAGGGAATGGCTCTGGGAAGTGTGTGTGTGTGTGTGTGTGTGTGTGTGTGTGTGTGTGTGTGTGTGTGTGTGTGTGTGTGTGTGTGTGTGTGTGTGTGTGTGTGTGTGTGTGTGTGTGTGTGTGTGTGTGAGAGAGAGACTGTGTGTGTGTGTGTGAGAGAGAGAGTGTGTGTGTGTGTATTTTCTTTCTTTCTTTCTTTCTTTCTTTCTTTCTTTCTTTCTTTCTTTCTTTCTGGATACATTCATTTATTTGTCTTCCCCCTACAGCAAATGTGTGTTAACTGTGGTCGGGAGGCCATGAGTGAATGTACTGGCTGCCACAAGGTCAACTACTGCTCTACTTTCTGCCAGAGAAAGGTAAGACCTGCCCTTCTGAGAGTCTAGGAAATAACATCTATATTTAAAGGGTATAAACATTTGAAGAGTGAAGCAACCAAACTCCAGGGAGATACTTCTGTCACTTTGCCCTTTTCTGGTAAATCTCAGATGTTGTGTGCGGGTAGTAAGTTGCCCCTAGAGAGAGTTTGTGTCAGTGTATCCGGACACCAAGGCGTTACTGCTACGAAGCTTGGTGTATATTAAAAGTCAAGGTTAGACTTTGCCCCTACAGACCACCATGTCACAAGGCAGTGATTCAGGTCGTCCTTGGGCTCTTTAGCGGTGCGTCACCACCGTGTCATCTGCTGTTTGAGTGTAACCGGGAGGGGAGGTGCTGGGCTGTGATTGGCTGGCATGTAGAGTTTCTTAGGACCCATGAATGTGTCGGCTGTACTGATTGTACTGATGATGCACCGTTGTTGTCTTTGTACTGGAAAGAAGAAACTGTTCTTAATTAATTGGACCCAACTGTATAAATAAAATGTTAATAACCCCCCCCCCCACACACACACACACACACACACACACACACGCATCACTTATTGAGCACTTACCTTGTGATTGCAGGATTGGAAGGAGCACCAGCACAACTGCTGCCAGACAGGTGGAGGTGTGCTGGTCCAGGAGGAGGTGGCCATGTCAACCATAGACATGGATAAGGTCAAGGTATAGCGGACACGGATGGACAATTTTGAATCCTACAGTAGCAGATTCTGCAGGGATTTCAGTCTGGCTTCTGAATTCAAAAATCATAGACAAGTGCTTGTGCTGGAACTTTGAGTACTTGGCCAGACTGCTGGAGTTGGACTTGTCCTTCCCCTAGAGCATGTGAAGGATAACAGAACTGGGTTTTTTTGTTTTTGTTTTTTACCTGGAAATCGTCTTTTCTTCTCCTGTGTAATGTGATATTGTCTGAAAAAGAAGGATATTTGGAACATCTGTCATAGACACTACATTTTCTAGAGACAACTGGGACATTTAATTTCATTATCTTGCAGATTTGGAAAAAGTAGTGTTTGCTTGTGTCAGCATTCTGGTTATTGATTTGTATCTGAAACCGGACGACCTGCTCAACCATGTGTGAAAAAATGAATTCTAAAACACCTGTTCTACTGTGATTTAATTTAATTGAACTGAGACCTATGTTTTTATGCATTTATTTACATGTTACAGTATGTTGACCCTGTTGAATGGTGCAGCGTGGCGTGGTTCCACAATAAGCCACAACAAAATGAGTTTGAAGTAAAAAGGCCACTGAAATCCATTCATTTTGACTTTCCTTGTTTTTCAGGTAATGTGTTTCAGGTAATGTGTGTTTTACCTTCATCGACACATTGTTAGGCTGATGAAAATTGAGTCAGAAAGCTCTCAGTGTGACATTTGGAATGGCCACTGGTTCTGTCCGTCAGAGGACTTGGGCTGCGTTCCGAATCGCATACTTCTACTTCTTACTACCAGTACCTACTACAGCTGCCCTTAGAAAGTACGTACTTTGCAAGCAGTAGGCATCCAATTGGGACATACTACCTTGTTATAACGTTGCGCCTTGAAATTTGCCCACATCCGTCGCTGTCCATAACGCGACATTCGTCTACAGCTGTCACGACTCGCACATGTGACGCACATTTCCGCTGCGCACAGGATTGTGGGTCAGAATAGCCAGAAAAGCCTGCTGGCTTGCATACTGAAAAATACGGCCGGATGTAGTAGGACATCCTGGTATTTTTGCCATACTGCATGTGGCATACTATGTATTGGGACATACTACATCCTGTTTTGGCATACTATATAGTAGGGTAGTATGCGATTCGGAACGCAGCCTTGGTGTTGTGTATTACTGCGCTGGTCATTAGCATATAAGGCGGCTGTAGCTCAGGAGGTAGAGCGGGTCGTCTAATGATCGTAGGGTTGGAGGTTCGAATCATGGCTCCTCCTGACGTGTCGAAGTGTCCTTGGGCAAGACACTGAACCCCAAATTGCTCCCAATGAGCAGGCTAGCACCTTGCATGAGAGCTGCTGCCATTGGTGTGTATGTGTGTGTGAATGGGTGAATAGGAGGCCTTCATTGTAAAGGGCATTGGATATACGGGCTATATAAGTGCTGTCATTTGACCATTTATATGAATTGCTTGTGGGCGAATTATAGGATTTTGAGTGAGTCGGGGGCTCAATGAATTACAAAACACTCTGACGTTTGACAGCTTGTGACCTCAGGAGTGATAAATTAACTGTCAAAACCCACAAGGCTGTCAAGCCTCACTTTGCTCTTGTTGAAAAGCCAATGAAATCACCCCCTCCCAGATTTAGGGGTTATACTAAATGTTACATAAAATGGCTCCTGGTAGGCTAAGGACATTTTAAGTATGCAGGAGATCACTGCGAGGTTATTATCCCCTCTGGACCTGTCGAGCGCGTCGCCCCGCATATCAGGCACGAAACAAGGCCCCGCGTCGCCGCCTGTCCTGGGGTGGAGCGAGCGAGAGGAAATGAGCAGTTCAGCCAATCGGATCCTCTCTGCGGAGTGGCCCCTCCTCCCCATCCTCCACCTTGACACGGGCTTCAGCTGCACGCCTTCATCGGACACGAGACGGGGGGGAGAGGGTCCACTCCACTGAGAGGAGAGGGAGGAGGGGGAAGGAGGCGAAAGACAGAGAGAGAGAGAGCGCCGGAGTCCAGGAGAAAATGACAAGTGGTGAGCCCAGCCATCCCATCACCCATCCTTGTCTTTTGAGTATTGATGCGTTTCCCAGACGGTCCTCCAGGCTCATTAGACAGTGCGGCACCCCAGGCCCCCTCTCTTCTTCTAATGATGTCTGGCCTGTGGAGACCTGCTCAGAGATGTCGTCTGATTGGCCCTTATGTCAGAGGCACAGGTGCAGGGGGCGGGGTAAGAGACACTGCTCTATGCAAAGACATTACTGAACGGGCCCAGGCCCAGGGGCGCTGGCCCAGGGGCCCAAGACCTCAGTGGGCTCTTTGCATTCGTTGTTGCAGGGACACCGATAGAAATTTAGTGTGAGAGTCTGTACACAAACATTAAAAAACATTCATATTTTGAACAGTTTATAGGGGCCCACGTCTTTTAAAAAAAGAGAGAAGCTTGTGTGGGCTACATATTTTCTATAGCCTACTCATTAATCTAATGGGTGGGAATGTAGGCTACTTTTCCATAGATAAATGAGTAGGCTATAAAACTAGTCTATGGAGGGCACTATTAAAGTTTGTGAACTTGAGACAGATCACACAGGTGCAGGTCACAAGGTCAATTGGTTCAATCTGTTTGATCTTGACAAAGAACCGTACATGTAAAATGGAGCACCGTCATGTTCATTAAGCGGAGCAGCAAAATGGAAGATCCAAAAAGAAAAAGTCAAGGCAGCCAGATGCTTTATAGCAGGTTCCTCGCATTTCCAGTTTATTTAAAGAAAACAAACGATGAGAACAACAGTATTTCGGCGGAGGCTGTAGGCGGGTGGGGGGAGTTGGTAGGGAGGGGAAGGCTGTAGGGGGGTGGGGGGAGTTGGTAGGGAGGCGGAGGCTGTAGGGGGGTGGGGGGAGTTGGTAGGGAGGCGGAGGCTGTAGGGGGGTGGGGGGAGTTGGTAGGGAGGCGGAGGCTGTAGGGGGGTGGGGGGAGTTGGTAGGGAGGCGGAGGTTGTAGGGGGGTGGGGGGGAGTTGGTAGGGAGGGGGAGGCTGTAGGGGGGTGGGGGGAGTTGGTAGGGAGGGGAAGGCTGTAGGGGGGTGGGGGGAGTTGGTAGGGAGGCGGAGGCTGTAGGGGGGTGGAGGGGAGTTGGTAGGGAGGCGGAGGCTGTAGGGAGGTGGGGGGAGTTGGTAGGGAGGCGGAGGCTGTAGGGGGGTGGAGGGGAGCTGGTAGGGAGGCGGAGGCTGTAGGGGGGTGGAGGGAGTTGGTAGGGAGGCGGAGGCTGTAGGGGGGTGGAGGGGAGCTGGTAGGGAGGCGGAGGCTGTAGGGGGGTGGGGGGAGTTGGTAGGGAGGCGGAGGCTGTAGGCGGGTGGGGGGAGTTGGTAGGGAGGCGGAGGCTGTAGGGGGGTGGGGGGAGTTGGTAGGGAGGCGGAGGCTGTAGGCGGGTGGGGGGAGTTGGTAGGGAGGCGGAGGCTGTAGGGGGGTGGGGGGAGTTGGTAGGGAGGGGAAGGCTGTAGGGGGGTGGGGGGAGTTGGTAGGGAGGCGGAGGCTGTAGGGGGTGGGGGGAGTTGGTAGGGAGGCGGAGGCTGTAGGCGGGTGGGGGGAGTTGGTAGGGAGGCGGAGGCTGTAGGGGGGTGGGGGGAGTTGGTAGGGAGGCGGAGGCTGTAGGGGGGTGGGGGGAGTTGGTAGGGAGGGGAAGGCTGTAGGGGGGTGGGGGGAGTTGGTAGGGAGGCGGAGGCTGTAGGGGGTGGGGGGAGTTGGTAGGGAGGCGGAGGCTGTAGGGAGGTGGGGGGAGTTGGTAGGGAGGCGGAGGCTGTAGGGGGGTGGAGGGGAGTTGGTAGGGAGGCGGAGGCTGTAGGGGGGTGGAGGGGAGCTGGTAGGGAGGCGGAGGCTGTAGGGGGGTGGAGGGGAGTTGGTAGGGAGGCGGAGGCTGTAGGGAGGTGGGGGGAGTTGGTAGGGAGGCGGAGGCTGTAGGGGGGTGGAGGGGAGTTGGTAGGGAGGCGGAGGCTGTAGGGAGGTGGGGGGAGTTGGTAGGGAGGCGGAGGCTGTAGGGGGGTGGGGGGAGTTGGTAGGGAGGCGGAGGCTGTAGGGGGGTGGAGGGGAGTTGGTAGGGAGGCGGAGGCTGTAGGGGGGTGGAGGGGAGTTGGTAGGGAGGCGGAGGCTGTAGGGGGGTGGGGGGAGTTGGTAGGAAGGCGGAGGCTGTAGGGGGGTGGAGGGGAGCTGGTAGGGAGGCGGAGGCTGTAGGGAGGTGGGGGGAGTTGGTAGGGAGGCGGAGGCTGTAGGGGGGTGGGGGGAGTTGGTAGGGAGGGGGGCCCCTCTAATCATCCAGGCCCAGGGGCCCATTTTGTCATGATCCGTCTATGGCTCTATGGTGTGTGTAGCCTCGCTCCGTCTATGGCTCTATGGTGTGTGTAGCCCCCCTTCACCCCCGAGGAGAGCCTGGTTTCTATCCGCTTGGTTTCCGGTCTAGAGCCCGCTGGTATCCGGTCACACATGCCGAATCAAGCAGCCTAGTCTCGCCAGTCGCTACGAATTAGAATAAAACATGCACATACCAAACAAAGAAGCCTATTCCAGAAGAGGTTCTTGCCCCATCACATCGTAGCATTCGTAGGTTTATGGACAGGGGCCTGTTTTTGGACAGGAGAATCACTATGCGCTTAGACCGGAAACGACAACTGCAAAGCAAATAACGCCCCAGGCGAGGTGTGTGAGCCAGTACCGGCGTTAGGGGCGGGCGCTCAATTAGAGGGTTTACCCTGCCTTTGAACTGGACAACCCAGAAGGTTGGCGAGGAGGCACTTCTCTGTTCAGAGCATTTTTGATAGATTTGCCCACCCCATGTTATATTTTCACACAGGTGTTTTCAGAGACTCACTTTCCCCTGCTGGTCAGCCTGACCGTCCATAAATACTTTCTGTAGTATATCTGTAGTCATTTAATTTACTGTGGGAAGGAGCAGAGGGATGTGCAGCGAGGTAGGCCTACTTGGTTGTTGCCTGAGTCAAGGAGCGAGCCAATTCCCTGCATCGAATAACGATGCTTTTAGTTTACCTCAGATAAACACCTATTCACACATTTTTCTGCCGACGTGTGCAGGTATGTTTCATGCCACACGGCCATCGCATTTTTAGCTTTTCGTGTCAGCAGGGGAGCATGGTGGAGTGCAGTCGCAAAGGGGGGTAGCTTCCTCGGCGAGTCGGCGTATGGCAAGACGACGGGTCGCCGTCAGAGTGCGGCTCCTGAAGGAACCTGTTGAGACATGACATTTCATACTCCAGCAATCAGGTCCCTGTGGTACTGAGAAGCCCAGTGCTGTCAAATGACAGTTTGTGATCCATTTGGGTCTGCATTGGCACCCCAGGGCAAGTCTGAAACACAGGAGAGAAGGGCCAATTATAGCCTACCAATGTGGGGAAGGGCTGTGGGTGACACCGCTGTCATCTTCGTCAGTCTCAGCTAACAAGTTTTCGATTCAGTCAGTCTGTGTGAGATGAGCCATTTTCTGTTGTCTTGTTCAGTTTAGCTGAGATACGCTTCTCTTGAAATTCAGTAGACTAGGCTACTATAGACCCTTTTACTGTTGGTAAACAATTAAGTGCGCACGCACATTTTTGGAACAAAAGAATGAACTACGGATGCGCAACACTCGTTGCCACCAGGTGCATCAATCAAATGCATCGATTCTATTGGCAGGTGTCATTACAGCGATGCGTGCGCAATTTTGAAACAGGATGATGACGTTGCACAGAAAAGGGTCTATAGCTACTATACCGGTGGGTGACTTTATGGGACTATACCCCAAACCTCCACACATTCATCTTTTCGAATCCAACCTTTTTATCCCCTAACTTTATTCCACAAGTAAAGTAGTGGTCAGAGCATTGGACTCCCATGCAGGACATTCTCAGAGATTACTGTCTACTTACTTCACCACCTAAAGGGAAGTGCATACAGCAGGTAATTACTTTTGTCCAGAAACAGAAGTTGAACCAATTGCAGCAAAATAGCTAACGTTAAAGGAATCATCCGTGTAACTGCTATTAGCCACTGACCGCTACCATTAATGTTATGGAAGCTGCTGCTAATTGTTGTGAGCTCATGAGCAAACTAGCTATTCCGCTCTTATTGTGCTGGATTAGCATTGGAAGCATTGGAACTGATGTGTCCAGGCGACAAGACCTATCTTAATTTATCAGACATTATTTCATGTAATTTCAATTCACAGCTATTTCAGTGGCATGACTAGCTTCCGTCCTACCAGTCCTGAACAGAAACAAGCCAGCCACGCACATAAGCCAGGCTGGGCCTGGCCTGGTTTCATAAGAGTTTAAAGCGAAATCCAGTGTCCAATCCAAATCAAAGAAATCCAGTAGAGATATCTGTCAATAACCAATCCAAAATATAGGCTATAATATAGAGGAACATAGGACCCATTTCCAGACTGGAGAACATAGGACCCTTTTTCAGGGGGAACATAGGACCCAGGAAATATACAGTAGGACCCAGGGAACATAGGGATGACCCTGTTATGTACATCTATAATGTAAGCTACAGTACCTGTAGGTCTTTCTGGGCTGTCATGTGACATTTCTCTTGTCCGTTGTCTCCTCATGCTGACGTAAACACTCAACTCTATTCTGGTTCTATACAAATAAAGTGTATTATTAGTCTGGACCATAGGGAGGACGTTAGAGGAGGAGTAGTGGTACATCTGATGGCATCCAGAACGAGGTTTGTGGGTTTTTGATTCTAACAAGGTATGACACACCCGACTCCGTTTAAAGGCCTCAAGTCTGTCCTCGTCTTTCCACCCACCTCTGCCATAATCACATTTTACAGCAGGGGCCCAAGTGGAGGCAGTGGTCTCCCCAATTCTGTACAAGCTGCTTGTGGTATTGCAAGGGCGTGGCTCGCAGGTAAACACTCAGGAAGAGCTGCTCCAAGCTTCAGAGTGATCAGACTGGGACTATTCTTTCCTTTAGGCCATGTCCAGAGTGCATGAACACTGCTGAGGATCCAAACATCCCTTTGCTTGAATAGTACACAAGCAAAACCAGTACGTCGGTATCATCACATTTGACAATGAGGCAGGAATCAGACTGTGAAAGGGACATCAATGATATATGCGGGAAAGCCAGGTATTTACATGTTTTCTATTGCTGCAATTCAGCACAACCACATCATTCCAACAAGCCATCATATGTGTTTCTATGATAGTACATGTATCCATAAGGTGTCATCTTTCAATTTCAATCAGTTTTCATAGGAACTGTATAGTAAAATGTGTCAAATGAAATGTATCATGTATTAAATAATATTACATATAGGGCAGCACTTACCTCAAGTGACTTATTTTGCAGTCGCATTGAATTGGTCAACATTCTTCTCTCCACTGATAATGGGCTTTGGACTGGACACTTGATTATGTCACTGTTTCGTTTTCTTTCATTTGGAACATCTCATACATTGAGTGATGTAATACATTGACAATGCATGCTATATGTACATATTTGGTACTGCTGGATTCAGCACAACCCCGCCTTTCCAACAAGCCATGATTGGTCTATCTAAGACAATCCCTGGCCAAGCAACTACAAAGTACAACATTCTGTATAGATATTCATTTTTTGCAAGTCCGCTTATTTTAGGTATGTGTTTATAGGTCTCTATATATTACATACATAAAAATATTCACATTCAGGTGTTTCTAGTAGGTAAAGCAACTTCCCGACAACAACAATGTCAAGTTTCAAAGCTCTCAGAGCTTGTGTTAATGATCTACATTAGTTTATATGTCTTAACTCTCATACGGCCGGGCTCTATTTTATGTTTTATTTTTAGTTTTGGGGTGTATAACAATATGTATACATTTCACAATGTTTACAGTAACATATTTTAACCTAAGAACCAATTATGGGAGACCTTGGAGATGAGGAAAAACATTGTTAGGTTTTGTTCCGCTCAGATCTGAACTCCATTGATAAATGAGGGCCACTGATTAGGTTACACTGACCTGGGGATAACCCGCCGCTGCCACCGATGGCTAACAGCCCTTCAATCTTGGACGTAAATTAGGCTCCCAATACCAGCCACACAGATGACCAGATGGTGTCTGAAATTGGTCCATTATATGTCATCCTCACCCTTCCTTCCCCTTTCTTCGAACCGTGACTCCCTTTGTTGTTGTAGCGTATTGGATGCATTTAGGCTACTAAGCAACAGAGGGCAGAGGACAGAAATTTCCAGAAGCCTCCATTTCTTGTGACTTCAGGGACTATAGGGTCATTTGCAATTTAGTTGTGAAGATATTTGTCGACTCACAAATATCTCAAGAGTCGTGGAGATACGTGTGTTCGAATGTCCTGCACCATAAATTACACATTTTAAAGTAGCATAGCAGTCCACTTTGCTATAAAAAATGTTTATTCAGATTTTTTTTTAAGCACAACAATGTAGCCAACAAAATAAATGCACCTTCTAATCTCCGAAATCGATGCCTTGCTGGTAAAGAGTAGGCTATCTCGTGCGGTGGGGGGGAATTTAATGAAATTCCTCACCACAAAGATGTTTCACATAAAACATGGAAACTGCATAATATGGGCAGTTTGACAAACATTGCTGTCACAATGGAAAGTCAATCACAAGCATAAATCGACAGAACCAGAAAAAAAGTACAAAAATAAAATCCCAAGAGAAAAAAATATGACGGCAAGATGTAGGCCTACAGCCTAAACAGGTAGTTAATGCACTGTGATTTGATATCATAGCGCCCTTATAACCATATTTCTGCTTCGTTCGTTCGTTCTGCAGTGACCTCTAGCCTTCTATGTCGTCTCGGAAACTACAGCAGCTGCGTAAGAACCTTTTGAAGAACTTCCTGAACTCGGTGTTGAAGACGGTGTAGATGATGGGGTTGAGGGCGCTGTTGACGTAGCCCAGCCACGTGACAATGCTCATCAGGCTGGCCGGGATGTCACATGACTCGCATCTGGCCCTCATGATATGCACCACGAAAAACGGAGTCCAGCAGAACAGGAAGGCACCTGGCATTGGGACAAACACAAACAGGAAAATGCTTTAGGATCAAAAACACTTTCAGTTTTTTACTTGGAGGAAGTCTCAGATCGGTGTCAGCAGACAGTTATCTCTGAGACAAGTTTGCACAGTAGACTTCTCTCCCATGAACTGTTTTGAGAGACGGCCTTGAGAGGTTTGGGAATGAAGACCTGACGTACAGTAAATCATGTTTGACAACAGAGATTGGTCAATAGATCATCATAATAACTCTGAGAAGACATCCACAAGCGTTCAGTGGAGTCTCGCATGATGATCAAGTCAAATGCAACCATAAATAAAGATATCTCATTAACTACAGTAGGCTACACCGCCCAGTTTGATATGCCACCTAAATGACTTCTTTCAGATTTAGGTCGCTCAGCGTGGCCTTCCAACTGGAATTCAAACCATCTCATCAGGCAGCTGGATTGCACCCTCATCACAAAGTGGACTAACAGCCCAAGGCTTGCGGTAAATTGGCTCTATGCAGAGACTGCCTAGGCTGTGCCTTTTCTGATCAGAGTGATACCAAGGGGAGATTCTGCATCACAGTGCACATTGCACATTGCATAGGCAGAGAGCCTGGCCCCAATCTGTATTGCAAACAGACAAATGTGGTTTGAAATCACTAGTTTGCCCGTTCGTCAACCAGACACATAATATTCACCAGAATGTATAGGGAATACTTAGACTGTTCATCCATTAAACTGATGGAGCGATGCTGGATTGAATTATGTTTGTAAAGATGGATGCTAAACTAATAAGAGGGTGTGTTAGTGGTAACTAAGATGAGCTGGGCTACAAAGTCACATAACCATTGAAAGCACACCTGTCAGCATCTGTGGACCCCGCTTAGCTGAATAATTTAAAAATGCTGATGAGATTTCTGTTAATATCTAGTAGCCTAGAGGTTAGGATGAGTGATGGATAAGACACTCCTCCATCACAGAGGAAGTCTCAACTCCCTCTGGAACCTTGGAGGTTTTCTGACTAATTCAGTGTCATGACATAGTTCAGCGACTGTAATCGAAGCAGAAGCCATCAATTTAGTGGATGTCAAAACGGATGTTACAAATTAAATCTCCTAGTCCTGGTCATGTCATGTTAGCAATGAGGGAGAAAAAAAGGGAACATCACATCTACCAGGGCACGGGGTTGAAGTGGTGCCGTCACCTGGAACTGCTGCACATTTTCACTCTTCGTAGCATTAAATCTTTTCCCCTCATTCCCCATAGTCACACTTAAAGGCACCAGATGTCTGCATAATATAAGAGATTACCATTTTATGGCCAGACTCCTGCTCTCAATGACTTGCAATGAATACCATTGCAATGAGTACCACTTCAAAGCACAGCTGCCCTAGGCACTGTACAGGTACAGTCCAATTTCCAAGAACTGCTGCACCTGAGGCAGTGTAAAAGCACTTTATTTCCATCTGAAAAATGGCTTGTATGATCTTTTCAGCTTAATATGCAAATATAAATGAAGGAAAATGCTTATAATGAATACAATAATAAAATGGCTAAATATACTTTCTAATGTACCTGTACCATAAAGCTCATTGTATAAAAGCAATCATTAACAGCATCAATTAAAATGGTGGATGTATAATTTTGGTGTGAAACTCTGGTGGGCACAGTAGTGTTAGCTGAACTATTCTGTCTCTGTCCATGTGAGTACAGATGCTGCTTATCTACCAGACAATCTTTTATAAGACCTGGTATAACACACCCGTCGCCTGGCCTGTTGGGAGACACATCACTACTATCTACTGAAATAGTGAAGATCCTTATTGCCTCAAATATATATGTTTCTCTTTCTCTAGCAGTGAAGAGCTGATAGTATTTATGGAACTGCAAATTCATTTTTCACACTAAGCTTCTGAAAAACACATTATTTTTCTATCCAAATGAACAAGTAGATAATATCTATGATAGATATCTTCTATGACGTTAGAACCACGGGTTATGAACGGCGGTCCTTCATGTTCAACTGCAGATAGTACCCCCTCAACGTAGCTGGTCGTCAAAGCGCCGCCACGTGAAACTGTTGTGGCGTCGTCTTCAACGCGAGACACACAGGAATGACAGAGAATATCGAAGGGATGATTCTCCTGATTCTACAGTATGTCGCTGTTTGTCGCAGCAAGGAGACACATTTTCAGAAGAGGATGAAGGCAGCAAGACAAAAGACTGCTGAAGAAAAACAGGAGAGTTTGAGATATCCTACATCAGCGCTCAGATGACAAGACTGGTCGCTCGAAGGCGACGCAAGATGGCGCATGATTCTAGTGATGATTTGATCCTGTGCCATGTGGTGGGAGAGCAGCTTAAGATGCCTGAACAGCGCTAATCCTCCTCAGCCATGTGTAGATAGGCTTACATGGGTTTGCTCATAGTCATGCAGTGGTTTGATGGAGCTGACAGGTTCTGAGAAGACTTCCCATTAAATGCCATGATGTTTCCATTATACGGTATTCTTAGAAGGATGGCTTCTTTGTTAACACAAGGACACAAAGATGGTGTGAGGGTTGACTTTGAGTCTTTCTCAGTCTCTACTTCTCCCCACTCCCCACTTTCTTCTGTCCTGCTGGACCCCCATTTTGCCCATGTGTGTGTGTGTGTGTGTGTGCATTTGTGTGCACACCATCGCGATTGTACTGCGAGGATCCTAGTGGCCTGGGGCTTGGAGGATCATCCAGCACAATCTCCTCCTCTGCCCTCCACAAGACTTTGACACCCAGACGGTGGGTGGGTGTGTGCGCATTTGTGTGTGTGTGTGTGTGTGTGCATTTGTGTGTGCGTGTCTGTGGGCTGGGAGTATTGGGACAGACAGGGCAGCCTCGTTTGCTTTAGACAGTCGCTCAAGCTCTTGGATAATACCAGAGAATCTTGCTGCAACAGGGATTTGGGAATACGATCCCCGCTGCACGCTCTCCACACACAGAATTTACATGATTCTTTTTCAGAGCTATCTACATACCATAACAGTTCTGCAGATACCAGCACCTATAAGCTTGAATGGTTGTCCCATACTTAGAATTACTTTACATATTATTATTGAACTTAGATGTTTGAAGTCAACTTGGTAGATCTGAGACCATAGCTGTGTTCGGAATCGTTCCCTCGTTCCCTCACTCCCTATTCCCTATATAGAGTTCAACATGTAGTGAACTACCTAGGGAACGGAGAAAATGTAGGGTACATGCACTGTTCCCTGCAAATCAAGGTGAATTGTGGGTAATAAATAGTGGACTATATAGGGAACGAAAATTCTGTGGAGAATTCGGACACTTCAAACAAAATGGCTGACGCCCTATATAGTGCACTATATAGTGAATAGGGAGCGATTCCGAACACAGCTCATGATCTGAGCCAAACAAAAAGCTCAAATGGTCGTGCTCTGGACAGAGGGCTATCCTCAAGGTCTTAAGGCCCCAGCAAGGCTAACACTTACATAATAATTGGATTTAGGATTAAGGGCTGAATGATTAGCGGATGTGGGCTAAAGGGTAGCATGTCTACCCATTATAGGCCAACGACTCCCAAATCGACCTGCCCCTTAAATGAAATTACATCAGCTCCCTGATGCTTCTGTTTGACTGTCGTTAAGGACATAAAAGCCTGGATGGCGTTAAACCTTTTAAATCTAAACTAAAGTAAAACTGAGGTCATAGTCTTTGGACCCAGTGGTACCGGTGGTGTCCCTTCTATGGACCTGGGTTCCCCGCAACCATTTGTGAAACCCATAGTCATAAACCTTGGTGTCAAAATGGATAATCTTTTTAAACTTGATAAGCAGATACATTCTGTGGTTGAATCCAGTTTCTATCATGAGGCTTTTGACCAAAATTATCTTTCAATTACTTTGAATGTGTGATACATGCTCTTATTTCAGCTCACCTACATGTAAACTACTGTAATGCACTCTATACTGGCATAACCAGGCCACCCTCGCACGCCTACAGTTAGCTCAAAAACGCTGTGGCACGTTTGATAACTGGAGCCCACAAGCATGAACACATCACTCCCATTCTGGCTTCCCTTCATTGGCTCCCACTTCATGTCAGAGTTCATTTTAAGATTGTATTGTTTGTTTTCAGATCATTAAATGGGTTGGCACCGCAGTATATATCTGACCTCTTATGCATCCACACTCCTTCGAGGTCTCTGAGGTCCACGAATCAGCTGCGTCTTGTCGTCCCAAAAACTAAGACCCGAGGCGGCCCGCCTTTTTAACACTAGCCCCTAAACTGTAGAATGAGTTACCCCCCCCCCTGTCAAAATGGCCCCCACCCTTGAAAAGTTTAAATCTTGCCCCATTCCCCAAGTCCCATTTCTTTTCCTTGGCTTTTAAGTCGGTGTGAGTGCCTGTGGTCTTCTGTATGTGTCTTGTATTGTTAGAAATCACTAGCTGTGTTCTATGTGTTTTAGTGTGTTATGTGTTATTACTTGTATTTCACTGTGTTTTTGGTGCAGCACTTTGGTAACCTTGCATTTGTAAAATGTGCTATATGAATAAAGTGGATTGGATTGCCTCTTCTTCCCCTTTCCATAACTAGATATTTGAAATCCTTTCAATGCATTGAGTTTGCCTGGTGTGTCAGAGTAGGGTTTGCATTTTTGGGAAGAACCGATTGATTCCATTGTGCCAAAGAAAATCAATCAAGCACAGATCAGGAATTAAAGTTATTTAAAATAGTATTTTTGACCCAGGGCTGATAGGGACTGAAGTCCATACCTGCGAGATGATCTGTGGTGACAACGCCCTTGATTTGTGAGGTATCTATAGGAGGTCACCTTCTTATTTACAGTAAATACACTTCAAGCAGTGCTTAAATATATCTATGCAAAGATTATTGATTCATAGTTATTCTATGGCTTTCCTTCCATACTGCTCAAAAAACAGATTAAGGTCAGAGCAATGCCTGAGTGAGCGGGATGTTTGTCTGACCTTGGAGATTACATTTTAAATCACATTTTCCTGTTGGACTATGCAGCTTAAAGTGGAATTCCTGAAAGTGATCCTGATTCTGGAATTGGTATTTCCAAATGAGAGAGCCGCTTGTAAACTGATTTATCACTGCATGTCTGTGTTCTACAAGTGTTGATTGTCTGAGGCTCTTTCGATCCAGGTCGATAACCTTGCTGTGGCATCGAAGCCAACAACGAAACTGTAGTTGGAACCAAGTTCAAGTTCAACACCCGATCGTATGTCCAGTAAAGTCTGGCGATCATAGACGATGGTGCATGATACTTGAACCACAACAAAGACCGCTGCAAGTCAAAGTGAGAGGATTTCAAGAGAGACTAACTCACCCACGACGACAGGAAGCACCTTCATGGCCTTCCTCTCTCTGCCGTTAATCTTGACCCTCTTCCTCTTCTGCGGCTCTGGGTTGAACCTGATGTCAGAGTAGGACACTGTCCGCACCTTGACGTCCGAGGAGGAGTATGGGCGGTCCGTCTTCCGGCAGGGCTCCGCCTCCTCCGTGGTAAGGTCTGTGAGCCCACGCTCGATGGCGGGCGGGAGGGACGACGGCGGCGAGGCCAGCGGCGGCAGGGAGGCGGCGGCGGCCTCCTGGAGCTTCCTGCAGGCGTGGATGCTGCTCCTCAGCTTGGCCTTGCGCGCCTCCTCCCACTTGCGGAGGCCCCGGAACATTCCGCAGTAGAGCATCATCATGATGGGGCAGGGGATGAAGAACGAGCAGACGGACGAGTAGACCACGTAGTCGTCGTCCTCCAGCTTGCACTCGCTGGGGTCCCGCTGGGGCACGTTGTTGATGCCGAACATGACGGGCGAGGCCACGGCGAGCGCCAGGATCCACGTGGCCGACAATAGGGCCATCTGTCTCTGGTCCACGTGCCTGCGGTTATAATTGAGCGGGATGGCCACAGCGATGAACCTACCAGAGCGAAGGGCAGATTGACAAGAGTTGACGCTCGGTACATCAGGTCATTGGTAGAGATCCTAAGAGACATTGAGAAGATCTGTACACGCGTCTCTCTTAACTTAATACTGCAATGGCCGCTCGAGCTCCTTCAGTGCATCATATGGACTGAAATACGGTTCATGTCATACGTGTACACTATGTATAGTCTTTGCATCGACAGCATTCATCTCAGTAACTCCCATTAGGTTCAGTTGTCTTAAACCTGATGGGGCTTTCTGAGAAGAAGGGACACGGGACCATCGGCGAGACCATCCTTCCACGTCATAGAGTCAGCCTGGTCAATATTGAGCGAAGAGAAAGATAATCAGATTAGATCAGATTTCTCCTGGGATGTGTGTAGTTTATTTCTTCCTTGTTTGTGCTCTCTGGTAAGAGTGAGTGCTTTAAGTGTGGGGTCAGAACGAGAAGACACGCCATCCTGTGAGACCATAGTCATTTTTCCTAATCAGAGAAAATGATGGAGGCGCCGTAACAGCGAAAATGAAAGTGTGAAGAGGTGTTCTCCCCCGTGCCTCTGAGCTGACCTATGCACTGCTCACGCACAGCTCCAATTTATGGAGCTAAAACACAATCTGGCACTGTCAGGTCATTTGGCATCCACACATTCTCTTCAGCAATTGGCTCAAAATTGATATATTGTTTGAAAAAAGTAGGGAGTGCTGCACTGTGTCGGGAACAGTAAAGTTGGTAAAACTGAAGTAAAGAATCAGGTGATCAGGTCAAGAATAGGGCAAATAGCTGAATAACTAAATGGTCCATGACTCAATAAAGGAATTTTAATTTTTAATTAGAAGTGCCTAAGATTCTCTTCAGTCTGCCAACCTACACAACAGCTATTGTTGTTGTTTTTTATTGATTTATTGTTTGGTTGTAAAACCTGACCTACCTGTACCTCACGATAGTTAGACTAGAGGACAATTTCATTGTTTTGTTAACCTATCCTGTCTTTTCAAGGTTGGACATGGAGGGGGCGCTTGGGATTGTTGGTAGACCAGATCAGAGTCAGACTTTTGCATGAACAGCTGGAAAGGGCTTTCTATGTAGCTTATGTACAATGTCTAAACAATTCAAACTCAAATTTTATTCAGATCCCATCACTCTCTTCAAACACTTCTGGAATCTCAATTAATCTATTAAATGCGTGAAACACACTGCCACCAGAGAGTAGAAATCAGACAGAAACACATGTACCTGTCGATGCTGATAGCACAGAGGTTGAATATGGAGGCGGTGCACAGCATCACGTCCATGGTCATCTGACCATCACAGATGATCATGTTGAGTGACCACACGCCACCCTGAAACTGAAGCAGAACCAAACCCCACACAGTCAATCAGCATCAGACAGGAAAATACTTAAAGGTCTGTAGACAACCACCCCCTTTCCACCTACAGAAGATCCTGAGGAGAATGCTGCACCAGATTGGATGTGAAATCTTAATTTCCTCATTGGACTGAGATTTCCTCCCCCTTTCTCTCTAGACCCTCAGGGTGATTGGAAATTGCTGGTCTGCTGCACAGTGACGCTATTTTTTTGCTTCATCAAAAATAGCATAATATAATGGCATTCTAATCATCCAAGCAAGAAAGAGGCAACCTCTTAATTGACTCTTTTATAATGGCTTCACTGTGACCCGTATTCACCTGACAAAGTGTGTTGACTGCCAGACTATGCGTTGTGACGAGGATACAAGTTCATAGCTGATGGTTCAAAGCTGATCTAACATGTCTGGATAGCTGAAAGCCAGTAGGCTATTCTATTACTCTCACCATCTAATTTGTGTCTTATCTTATCAGAGATCAACTGAAATAGGGGGAGATACGTAGGGAGAGCTAGGGGAGATACGTAGGGAGAGCTAGGGGAGATACGTAGGGAGAGCTAGGGGAGATATAGGGAGAGCTAGTGTTCAGCATGGGCAGGGTTCACCCATGGCCAGTTACACAACAATGACTCTTGCTAGAATAAACTGCCTGATGTTTGCCTCATGCCTTCTTTGTAGAAGCTTGTGAGGTGACCATTGATATACCATAGTAACGCTCAGACTGGCGATGGGGACAGTGGCTGGGGGGAATGGAGTGTTCAGTTAGTGGGACTAGCCAACCATTGTTAGTCTGGGTCTGTCTAGCTACTAGCTAATGGCAGGCTAGCTGACAGAAGGGGATGGCTTGCCCAGAGTTTGCGCCCAGTGGTGACTGACTATTGGGGACAAATGTATTGTTGTGCTGCCATGTGTGCATGCCGGAGAATGTGTGGGGTCAAGTTCATACCTAAAGCTGAGTTGAAGTTTGATTGAGTTTAAGACCCTGAAAGTGATTCCAGTCCCCATCCGGTACAGTGTGTATGAGCATGACCAGATGATCAGAGGCAGATATGGTCAAAGTCAGATGTGTATCTGATTACCCAATATGTGAAATAGGGATTGGTGACCTTGGAGACTGGAGTGATATTTTAGATTGGCAAAACACTGATCATTCTAATTCTTAACACGGATCATCACTCCAATTCTAATGAATTCAGATAAATGAATGTTTTTTTCTGAGTGATTTTTTTTGTTAATATTGCTGATATTGAGTAATATTTAGCTATTTCTAATTTTCTGTTAAATTAATCCTTGAGGGAAACAAAAAAATAATGGAAAAATAAAACATTCATCAAAGCAGGCAGTAATGACATGTCAACCGCTGTATGCCGTCAGGTGACCAAATCCTCAGTGCACATTGTAGCCTATACATACACGCTCTAGGAGCAACGCATGTAAATAAACCTGACATTGCCTCAACTACGACACTCAATTAAATGATTGCATTAGGTTGTCCTAAACATAGGCCTATTCATGAACATGTGGGAGCTAGGCTACTCAGAATTTAATTGCTGTTGATATAATTAGACTGCTGTTGATACAACTAGACTACTTAGGATATTCGAGGCCTAATAGATTAACAATATCCATAACCATGAGTAAGGATAGGATAGGACTATATCACTCCATATGAATGTGACCATAGTGATTGTATAATGATTATCATCGCCATCATCTCATCATCTCACCAACGTGATTGGCTTAATCAAGGCAACGTTACCACAACATATTATCTACTCACCTCTGCATACACAAATAGTGGTAAAACTAAAACTGCCAACATCAAATCAGCAACAGCCAAACTGACTATAAAGTAGTTTGTCGTAGTTTTCAAAGCTTTTTCTGTGTAAACGCTAAGGCAAACAAGCAAATTTCCACAAATTATGACCACAATGAGCAATATTCCGAATATTAGAGCTGGGAAGTTATATTGAGTGTCCCGGAGTTCCACGGTGATGTTTGCGACGGTGAGGTTCTCGGCTTGCATTTCTGCGGAGAGCCGCTCTCGCACCAAAAATCCACTCTCCCTCTGTTCTATTATGCCCGGTCCGAGCGAAAGCAGCGGTCTTTCGAAGGATTGTCATATGGGCATTGTCTCAGACACGTAGGCTATGCATGCTATTTATTTTTTGACATTTCGAGGTTTCATCCCAATGTCCTTTATCCGTGTGTAGTTCAGCGCCGAGCGAAGGACAAAAATATAATCTCGCCCTCCATCAAACTTTTGCGCGCGATCTATACGCATGGCTCCCGAAGGCAGTCTTGGACCGAAGACATCACAAGAATAAACCAAAATATGCTGGTCGACTGGATCGTCTCATTGACATTTAGATGTATCCCTTAATTAACATAACAACACAAGTCTTACAATTTGGCACCGTGGTATACTGCCGTCCGGTTATCCTCAGCATTGAGGCATGGCTTAGCAAAACCGTTCCAAATCCAGGGGCTTATCCGTGTGGGCTACACCTGTCTCCACGATCTGTCCTTCAGCTCCCGCCCAAGTTAGGAGCTGCGCAATGCATTTGATATGTCAGTCACAAGGCCGAGGTGGGTCTGGGAGTTTTGTGACCAATGATGTGATGACTGATTCTAAGCGTCCAGACAGCCACCTACCTGCAATCTTAAATTGCCTGCCAACATCAAATAGTGCGAGTCGTCAGTCATGACTCTCACAATCAATAAGTGAAGCGTCGGACACACTGGCGAAATGTGGGGTTGGTTAAAAAGATTAACATCGGACGCTGTCGCCAGTTTCTTTCGTGTTAGTGCTGGAATTTTATTATTGCAGAATATCGACGGTTACGCATTGTAACCCTAGTTCTATGAGTGGAGCGAACCCCACAGGGCTAACTCTTATTGGCTAGTGAAACCTACCTAGCTACAATTGACTGAAGAAAAAATAAAACGATACACGCACCTGCGTCCAACCAGTTCAGGTGCACCACCTTATAAGTGGGCTTCCACTACTGCTCCTAACTGAAAATTTTCAGCAAGCAGACTACGGGGTCAGCAAGTCTGTTACCTGTGGAGCTCCACTCCACTCATAGAACTAGGGTTATAATGCGTCCATCGTTGTATTTCGTGGAGTGCCACCCCACAGGGCTAGCTCCTATTGGCATAAGCGGAGCTACATGACCGCACCATACACACTTGCTGGCACCTCAACAACAAAGGACTGGCCAGCAAGGACACCCACCAGCAAGGACACAAGCCAGCGCTCCAAGGTGAGCTCATACCAAAAGTTGGCCCACCCAAGCACTGTCCCCACCCACCACACTCGGTCTATCACAACCGAGGCAAGGAGAGGTACGTGAGTGGAGAGCCGGACCGGAAGCAGTTACATCATAACATAGCCCGTCCTAGCCTCACCCACAGAGAATAGCGGACCGTCACTCATAAGACGGTCCCGCCCTGGTACATCATGTCTAACGCTGACTCGTGCTGGCGGCTGTGCCTAGCAGGGACGACGCCACGGAGACAGAGGACATGGATAGAAGAGAATAACGGACAAAAGGAGACGGAGATGACCAAGTCGTGCCGCACAAATGTCCTCCACAGACACCATTAAACAAGGCAACTGACGTGGCCACACCCTTCATAGAGTGTGCCCCAACAGCCCCAGGCAGAGGGTGACCCGCAGTCTCATAAGACTTGGAGATGCCCTCACAAATCCACTGGGAGAGACACTATTTAGACACCGGTGAGCCCACCTTCCCCAGGCCGTGGCAAACCAACAGGTGGGGGGTAGTACCGACCGCAGCCTTGCGCTGAACATAGCAAGTCAGCGCACGCACATGGACACAATAAATTTGCCTCTTCCTCGCTCACATGAGGCGAAGGATAGAAGGCTCTCAGCTCCAAATCCTGTGAACTAAATGCGCCTTGGACCACTTTCGGAACGAAAGATGGATCCGTGCACAAAACAGCAGCCGGAGGCACGGAAATCGAGCCCTCCGCCTGGGACAGTGCGTTCGGCCAAGGAGGGATGAACCACGGTCCCACAGATGTCATGGCCATCACCTCCGCGTACCATCTCGGCCAGTGGCGATCTGGCGCTATCAGAATCACTGATAGACCCTCTGACCGCACTCTGGCTAGCAATGGTAAAATCAGCTCCTTTGTCGGGAAGGCCTAAAGCAGAGCCTGCGGCCTGGGGACCCAGCTGTTTACAGACGCATCCGTGAAAACGGCGACGTGAGCAGACACTCTGCCTATTGTTCGCTGTTTGCTATTATGCACCAGTCACTCCAATAGCTGAAGTCTGCACCCAACGATCCAGGTATTCAAGTTCAAGGCTTTTTATTGTCATGTGTATTATAAAATACAATGAAATGCACTGTGCCCGGCACTCTCAGACATCAAGACATAACTTAAGACATAAGACAGTAAGACATTACAACAATATGACAGGAGACGTTTACAAAATAAGACATGAAGACACTGTAGACATTACGAAATCTGACAAAAGACATTAAGACATTACAAAGAGACAAAGTGCATAGAGCACAAGGCGCTGTCTGTGTCTCACAGGATCTAGACGAAGCCGTGTGAACCACCTCTGTGTGCCTCATGTGTAACAGGCTGAGGGGCACCACCACATGGGCCCCCCCATCAGGCCTAGAAGACGCATGATCGACAGAACTGACACCTTCAGAGATGGACTGAAAATGCTGAGACATTTCTCCAGCGTTTCCCTCCTTGAATCGGACAGACACGCTCTCATTGTGCCTGTGTCCAAATTGATACCCAAGTAAACAATTTGACGGGCCGCCCACAGAGCGCTCTTCTCCCAGTTGACCGCAAACCCCAGGTTGATGAGATGTCTCACCACCGTGGCGGTGTGCGTGGGAGCCACAAAGGCAACGGAGCCAGAACCAGCAGGTCATCCAGGTACGCTAGGATCCTGATGCCCTGCCGACGCAGCAGTCTCCACACTGCCTCCACACAATTGAGGAAGGTTCTGGGGGCGAACGCGTGACCAAACGGGAGTCTGATATACTCGTACGCCACTCCCAGGAAGGCAAAACTCAAAAACCTCAGAGACCGAGGAGTTATCGGTACGTGGAAGTAAGCGTCTTTCAGGTCAATGCTGGTGCAAAAATCGCCGGGGAGACATGCCTCTACCGCACCGTAAGCATATGGAACTTCAGATTTGCCACTGTTCTGTTGAACAGGCGGAGGTCCAAAATTGGCCTCACGCCCCCCGTTTCCGACGGGATGATGATGAGGCTGGCAGTGTCCCCGTTCTGGATCCAGATATATATTAAAAGCAGGATGGATCGGGCGCGGTACTTTCTCAAGTGCCTGAGGGAGGAAGCAAGGCACGTCCCATAGCATTCACAAGTAAATCCTTGACTCGTGCACAGATGAATTACCCAACCAGTCTGATCCGGGTGCACATGATGAAGTTGGATCATGTTGGATATATCAGAGATAGAGTAGGGCTAGGTTGTTTCTAGAGGTGTAACGATACACTAATCTCACGATTCAATACGATACACGATATTGGGTTGACGATAACAATACGATACGATACACTAAGGGCAGGTGTGCAGCGTTGCAGTAGTGCTGCTGTTCACACCAATAGTGTCTTTCTCCACATTTCTACTCCAATACACTTTGTGAATTTAGAGCTTAACTGTAATAATATCATGGATAGGCCTAGACAAAAGATGTTTGTTACCACTGATATACAATAAACGTATCACGATATTGTTTTCACCTTGATGATACGTATTGTGACGTTTCCGTATCGCGATATATTGTGGCACGATATATTGTTACGGCCCTAGTTGTTTCCAACCGTGACAAAGTTAGTCATGCCATTAGGTGGGGAGTTTGTACGGTTTTGTCTCAGGCGGCAATATTAACGCTCTCTCCTTCTGCGATTGGAGTGTGGGAATATGCTCATGGTCTGACATAAGAAGTCTGTCGGTGAACTTCGTTCGATATGGGCCGCAGGTTCAGAGTAGAAATGAAACATATAGGTACAGGCCCTGAAAGGGCTCATAGTGTACAACCACCAGTTTGAATATTGTTCGTAAGACAACTCCTTCCCTCCACTGGTCTGGGGGTCCACCTGGGCAAGTGGTAGGCTAGTAGGCCCCTGCCCTCTCTAGCCACCCTACCTAGGGACACAGGGTAGTAAATCTGCTGCCTTGCAGTGAAAGCTCAGGAAGGCTGAAGGCTATGGGACAACACCCAGACAGAAAAGATGCTGCTGCCTTGCAGAATGGGCTATGGACACCAAAGGTTAATGGACCACCCCTGACAGAAATGGGAGGCTGAAGGAGTTGTGACCCAGCTTATAGTGGAGCAGATAAGTGATGTAATCTTTCAGTTGTTGATACAAGCATGAAAATAGGCATGATCAGTCTCCACGGGTCACTGGTCCGAGCCAACTTGAATTTTCAAGATGGCGGCCATTTTTCAATATATTTTTCAATCTACTGCTGCTGAAGCCAAAGAAGATAGCCAAGATAATGTCAAGAGGCCAAGAAGATCCCAGACATTGCAAGATTTGTGTTTTATCTGTGAAGATGTGAGTGTAACATCTCCCTTAAGAGATGCGGTGACAATGAAGGTTAATGAAAGGCTTAATGAATGTGCCAGAAATCTAAGTGACATGAAGCTCCTTGCAAAGCTTAGTGCAGGTGATGTTGTTGCACAGGAGTTTAAATACCATCCTGCCTGTCTTGCTGGACTGTACAATAGAGAGCGAGCCCATCTCAATGCCTTCAAGCATGAGCAGAACCCCAAAAGCTCTGCTAGCCAAAACCTTCAAACCATTCAGCTTTTTCAAAACTTGTCATGCACATCACAGACATGAAGTTTACAAGGGATGGCACAGATCCAATAATATTCAAGATCTAATCTCTTTCTACAACCAATGACTGCAGCAACTGGATGTTGAAACACTCAGTGTGAATTCAACTAGACTGAAGGAGCAGCTACTTTCAAGCATATTTGTGCTAGAAGAACAAAAGACAGGGCGTGATGTACTGCTTTCAAAAAAGATATTTTCAGTTTTTCATGCTGCACGGCTGTCAGTCAGAGCTGATGTTCCCTCTTGATCTGTCCATATTGCCATTCAGTACTAATAATTGCTCAATTATTATTTTGAAGCACTGTCCATTCAGCACCACAGCTGTGCTATTTTACTAATCTTCTGTTTCCTCATCCCTTAGTATTTATTTATAGTTATTGTCTGTTAGTTTAACAGTGATGCTTGCTTGCTGCACACATAGGCATACTGAGTGTCAGAATCCCATAGTTTCTTGCCTGCTGTTGCCTCACGTCTTATTGCCTGTGACCACTTTCCTGTTTGGCAGTTTATTAAAAATGAGCTCAGGATTCTTTGCATCCCACCACACAGCTGCCTTTCGGCAATGTAGGCTATACAATTAAGTTCAGGTCATAAAATGCACCTTTGAAACTTTGATATGTAAATTCTGTTTGTAAAGAAGAAATCATATGCCACAACAGTCTGAAAAAGGAGACAAGATATGGAAGTAAAGTTTATTTTTTTCAATTACAAAATTATATCAGTTATCAGCTGTGGAATTGTGCCTGCATCAATTTAGGATGTCTCCCCTGAGGCTCCATGTGTTCCTGCTGGACCATGGCAGGGTCTGCCTCTTTAAGAAGGGCTTCAGCATTCTGAAACACACAATCACAAACAATGCCACTTATAGCACATGAAATATAACTTTTTGTTTGTTTTTTACTGATTATTTCATGATCCACAATTGTGACACGCCAAGTGTGCTTGTTCCACACAACCACCTGGGAACATTGTTGTAAAGGGTAATTATATCTTGTGTAAAGGATATAGTATATCTTGTGTAGCCTACCTTTAATATTTGCATCTGTGTTTCGCCTTCAGCCGTTGAAACACATATCGACTCCTTGGGCTCCTTCAGCCACTGAGGAACGTAGCAACTTACATCATGATGTGATGTGAAACGTGTTTGTGGGAGGGGGGTGTAAATAGCCAAATAACTGCCGTGTGGCTATTCTCACTCCTGAGGCAAAGTCCCTACTGAATGGCAGTCAGTGTGAAGTTATTCTCTGTGCTTATAACAACACTAATCAACTCCAAACTGAGCTACCTAGATTCTGCAGGCCGAGAGGAATCCAATGATGTCCAACTCTTGATATCTGGTCAATTCTACTGACAACTAGATCAATGAGAGGACGACCAATGGGCATTTACAACCTAAACACATAGGTTGCATGTTCGAGACCCAACTGAATGGGAGTCAGTGGGGCGGTTATTCTCCGTGCCTTATGCAAGACAAAATCAACTGAAAACAGCTGTGTTCGGGCTTGCTGGATTCAGTGGGCCGAGACAAATCCAACAATGTCCCCCTCTTCAACGTCTCTGACCACCCAATAGAGTGGGATAGGCTCCCAACTGGATGACAACAGTTGTATACGTTATGTTTCACAACATAGTTCAGAGGACTCATTTAACTAGTTAGATCATGTTGGATGGATCAGAGATAGAGGCTTGGTCATTGTGACCCACCATGACAAAGTCATGCCGTTTTGTGAGGAGTCTGTGGTGTTTGGTTGTAGAATGCAGATCTGTGCTATTGACTTAATCGTTCACTGATTATGCGCTTAGAGGCAGGTGCTTCAGGTGCAATGAGGATCTCCGAATAGTACGGGCGTTATGAAGCTCTGCTTAGCTCCTGGATGCTCTGGAGATCCACGACCATTAGCTGAGAATTTGATTTTAACATTTCATTCAACAACTGCACTGATGACATGCATCATGGGTGGAGGAGGATAGGTTCACTGTGCACTTGTTCAGTAAGCCTACCTCAACACTTCTGTGCTCCATCCTCAAAACCAAATGTTAAACTGGGAAACAAAACGGGCGTCAATGAATTCCAAATTGAGTCTGAAACTAATCTCCATAACCATATCCTCTTCCACACTCACGTTCAGACACTTCAACTTTTAAACTCAGGGAGACAGTTTGAATCGGGATCTATGGCTGTAATCACACCAGATTGTGTGCCAAGTAGACCGTAGAATTAGGTTTGCAATTGAGTACTGGGCCTTACAAACCTTGGTTCTCCTACTGTATGTTTCCCAAACAAAACACTCCAAGCACTTACAGTTTCACTGTCACAGTGTCATCAGTCTCTCAGAGCAGGGGCGGACTGGCCATCAGGAGCACTGGGAATTTTCCCGGTGGCCTGGCGTGCCAACTGGCCTGGCCCGTGGTGAATGGCCTGCCCCCCCGTCCCCCGTCAACAAAACGAAACTGAAGGTGTTCCATCTCACGCGTCGGCTCGGCTCGTGGCCTGACTGGGGCTACATTTCCCGGCATTAAATATTCACCCAGTCCGGCCCTGTCTCAGAGTCTTACTTTATACGTGTATGAAAACGCAGCCTTATTTCCATAAAACACTTGAGTTAACTACGCTGACAGAGATCACTGGCTCGGTGGAGAACCCTCGTAGGCTGAAGAGGGTGACTTACAAATGGGCTCAAAAACAGAAAAATTAGGGCAACAGTTTTGCATCTTTTGTCTATTTTATTGTCTTTTTATCCTGTACAGTGACCTTGAGTGACCTGAAAGGCACTGCCTTAGAAATAAAATGTATTATTGTATTATTAACAGAGGTGGATCTCAGCAAACAATGTCGAGTAGCTATTCCGTGCCATTGCGCATTTATTTAAACAGAGAACTTAGGTGAAGGGGAAATAATGCAATACAAAAGAATTATCTCCGGCAGCAGCGCTGTCCTTCCCTCCGGGTAACAGGGCACTCGTGGGGAGCGGATCAGGATTCAGGGGGTGTCGCTTTCAGGAAAGATAAACAACATCAGCACCTTTACCAAATGGGGTTTGGTTGAGTAGCATAAGCACACACGTCCTCCACACACTGAGTCCTAAGACTGCTGTCTCTCCCACTGGCTGAGCTTTTCAAGAGCCTAGAAGCTCGTTACCTAATTGGCTACAGCTGGTGTTCTCTCCCTGATTGCGGCATGGGATGCTGCTGAGGTAGAGGGTTGCCTGGACGACGATGAAGGGGATGGTAAACCCTGTTGATCACCTGGCCGCTCTGTCTGTGGTGCTGAATTTGGCCTGGGCGCGCTGTCCCTGCCGGGCGCTGTCCATGGTGCTGAGGGCTGGTTTTACGCAAGGTGGGGCTTGGCCTGTGAGTCTTAGAGGCTGCGTAACGCGGCCTGGTGGCAGCCTCACGCCGGACGCCACACCACTCAGCAGTCTGGACTCAACTGCCCATTGTGATGCTTCTTTAAATGTGCTAACATGCTGATCAAATTTGTACATGCGTGAAACTCAGAAATCAATCCACAAAATTGATGCCTCATCATCCCCATTTCTGTCAAATATCTCAGTAAGTAGGTTTGGATGGCCATCACTCTCACAAAATGAGGTATGAATGAAGTACTCCTGGCCAGATAAGAACTCTTGCCCCATACTGCAGTCAGAAGATGCAGCCCCTTGACCATACCATCTTCAAGAGTCTCGAGGGATTGTAAAATAGCGCTGCAGACTCTTGGGTGAATTTGCATTCAGAGAAAAGGACAGGCATTTAAACAAATGTGTGGCCTCTTTGCTCAAGCCAGGCATCAAATGTGGAGAAATCTGAGGGGTTCAGGACTGTGGCCTTTGGACAAAGACATTTTCCAGGATAAAGACTTTGTGGCAGCTGAGGTCACTGATGAGCCTACTGCAAATGAGCCAGCAGATATTGATGAGAAAAATAATTTTCTTTTCACTCTCATAACGAAATGTGGTTGGTTTTAATGCAGCATTACTAATGATTTGTTTGCGATGAACAGTAACAGTGCCACATCCATCTACCTCAGCTACTGCTAAGGCCTCTCCACATGATGGTAAGGGATCGTTTAAATCATTTGCGTAATCTGTTATTGTAAAGTAGCCTAACCACCTGCTCCACGACAGGCTCACTGCAACAGCAGAACCTCCCAGGCATCTCAATTCGAGACATCCTTTTGTGTCTGCCGCATGGGATCGCCTGTAGCAATGCAGAGATTTTAACATCAGCGAGGCAGGATGGGCGGACTACACCTGGTGTGTGGAGTGGGAAGCCTCCACACCTCCAGACTCTGTGATTTCATCCCGGCCACCGGTCCTTTCCCTCCCGGGATGGATTTGCCCAGACCGGTGTGGGTGAGGCTTAATCGCCTCCGGACCGGCGTCAGACGCTTCTGCTCATCGGTGCACAGATGGGGCTTGGTATCCTGTGCGGCGAGCGAGTGTGGCGCCGAGGAACAAACCGCAGACCATGTCATCCAGGACTGCCCGATATATCGGACACCCAACGGAATGCATGGCCTGACGGTTGTGGATGACGAAACGGTGACATGGCTCCTGGAGGTGTGCCTGGATATACAGCCCGGGTGACCCCTCACCCAGGCTCGGGTGGTAAAAGGATAGCCCCTCGGTCCCGAGCCTGGGGAGGGGCCGAAACCCACACAAAGAAGAAATAAAGTAGCCAAGTATTCCATCTGCCTCTCACTAATTAACTAATGGTGTTATCCTATGTCCTTGGGGTCTTATTCTTATACAGAGAAATGTTTCACTATGGCCTCTTAGAAAGACCGTTGGTCTTAGAATTACAGTTGGTCTTTAAAAAAAAAGATATCACACCATTTAATAGAACTTGATATTTGCCTGTCTGTTTTCATTTTCTTGTCAATTTAAAAAACAGTTTGGAAGAAGCATTAGGTTACTGAGGTGGATTTAGAGCACCGAGCACAGACCATGGTTTTGAAAACCCTTAATGGAATTTCGACTTTCTGTACATGCAGACCACATTACTTATTTTCTTTGACAACAGCTCCTTTGTTCCATCCAATTTGAAGAGCAAATAGCCTATCTAAGTCTCTTTCACCACTGTTGAACCACACTGTTGACAGATGGTGTCTTTCAAGCTGTTGATGGATAAGGAAGCATCTAATGTGCCTAATCAGGAGTTCTCCACTGCTCCTGGATGAGAACAATAGGCCCTGTGTGGCTCTCGCTGTGTAGACTGGTGGCCAGTTAAACGCTCAGTTGCTCCACTCACTTGTAGCACGAAGCCAGACGCTTACATTCCATCACTGTGGGGTCATCCGACAAAATCCTGTTTACCAGACTCCTTAGAATAACAATGCCCTTTCATCAAACCTCCTGGCTCTGCACATTTAATTATGGAGAATCTGCCAGGCCAATTTATATCTACTGGCATGGCACAGACATTGTTAAGACTGATTGCCGTTCCATAGAAAGCAAGGTTATTTTAGGATCGATCATGAGGAGCATCAGTCAAATAAGGGCCACTTACTGTAGTATGTCATTGCAGTTCATATATTCATGTTGTTCCTGTAATTCCCTGTGCACCTAATCTTGATGATAATTGTCGCTACCCCAGCAGAACATCGGCAGGAATTACTTTGATGGCTCTTCTGCTTGATGATCTGGCAGATGCACTCCCCCCACACACACACACACTCTGAACCCCCACCCCCCATCACACATCACACCACCACCGCCCATGGCTTAGAACAGAAGTGCAGGATAGAGAGACTGATGGAGGCTAATTTGATTTTGATTATATCCGTGTCTGCCATTGCTGTCTTGTCACATTAGCATTCCATAAATTCCCTGACACATGGCTGAATTCCAGAATTGTGTCTGCTCCGCTCCGTGGCATAGGTAGAATTAAGCAATAAACCACGAGAGGCCGTGTGTTATAGTGATTTTATAACAGCTAGGGGGCGTTGTTAGGCACGACGCGAAGCGGAGTATGTTAAAGATATGTAAAATATTAACATTTACTCAAAACGAAGCATCATTCCCTCAATTCCGCCGAGCAAAATAGTTCCCCTAACAAATCAACTACAAAAACAACTACAATGCATTGGATCAAATGGGAGACGCATTAATACTGAAAATGGAATGATATGCAGTCCCAGGTGTGTGTTACAAAGTATTTTAACACGGCTTCCAGCCAATCAGAATCAAGAACCAGAACTAACTGTTGTACAGTATAACTACGCATATGCCTGCATGACTTAGTATGTCTGTGGACCCCAGAGACCAATTGTGCCCAATGATGAACGGTAGGATGACTACTTTAAAACTCTTTACTTTAAAATGCTCCAATGTTTTATCCCACGGCACTGGCGCACAGCCAAGCCATGGGCATATGCTGCCAAAATCGGGTAAGTAATGGACATTAGTGTCATAGACATTCAGTCACGCGTCTGTGCAGTAGTCCGCCCCTGTGGTAATATACAACGGCAGTGTGTCTGCCCTCTCCCTCACTCAATCTGTGCAGGCAGAGTGAACACAGCACAGAGAGCAGCGGTGTCAGATTATGACAGAGAGTGAGGAGAGAAAGAAGGCTCTCCACGCTCGGCCTTCTTTCTCTCTCACTTTCCTTTACTATTTTAAACTAAACAGAAGTGGCTGTAAGTAGGCTACAAACACTCTCGTCGCCATGTCTGTTTATGTTTAATGCAAACAATTTGGAATGTTCTTAAAGGTCATATAGATACGATATTTATGTAGACAATTATTTAAATAAAAAAAACAGAGCTTTAGAAAGGTGCGGAACAAACGTATAACTTAACCCCCCCAAAAAATGAGTCTGAATGTATTACCGTAATTTCCGGACTATAAGCCGCTACTTTTCCCCCATGCTTTGAACCCTGCGGCCTATACAACGGTGCGGCTAATCTATGGATTTTTACAGCTAACGGCCACTAGGGGACCTTCTAAACCTATCTATATGGCCGGTCCACGTCCCCCACCTTTAAGCGGCGGGCTCCAGCAGGAAAGGTCGGAGGCCAGAAAAGTGTGTGAGACAGGCAGGTTCGCGCGAACACCGAAAGCAAATGTGGAACCAAATGCAGTACGAGAGACAGAACGAGAGAAAGACAGACATTACGAGAGCGACAGTTTGCGCAAAGGAAGTTTTCATGCACAAACCCTCATTAGGGAAAACAAACTTTTAAAAAGGAAGAAAAAAAAGAAAGCCGGGACGTGCGCTGGGAGCGCACCGTTTACGGTATTATTTCTGCACAGTGAGTGTACACGTTTCGAATGCTGTTAAACATGTGAAAGTTTGTGTCTGAAACGCTATGTGATACAGTACAGTTTACACAGCACAGTAAATGTTCCGTACTATTGCACTAAATGGTAGGCTAACACTTGAATAAGTTATGCAAATATGCAACTTTCCCATCTCTCATCTCTTTCCCGATAATCCCCTCTGTACACGAACCCTTACATATGGTAATTAAATATTAAAACACCTGCGGCTTATAGTCCAGTGCGGCTTGTATATGTACACATTTGTTTTTTTCCCTAAATGTAGCTGGTGCGGCTTATATTCAGGTGCGCTTTATAGTCCGGAAATTACGGTAATTTAAGAAATTTTGACGGATTCAACAAGAATGTCCTGATAACTTCTGTCTGGTTTGACCCACCTCTAATAAGGCTTGTGAGTCAATAGTAGCATAGTATAGTAGTATAGTAGGAGAACCTGGTTTCTATAGGCTTGGTTTGCGGTCTAGACAGGGCCGGACTGGGTGAATATTTCATGCCGGGAAATGTAGAACACCTTGGGGGGGGGGGTGCTGCGTGATTTGTTTAAGGGAGGGGGGGGGGGGGGGGGGGGGGTCCTGCGCGATTTGTTGACGGGGGGGGGGGGGGGCAGGCCATTCACCGCGGGCCAGGCCAGCTGCCGCGCCAGGCCGCTGGGAAAATTCCCGATGGCCTGTCCGCCCCTGGGTCTAGAGCCTGCTGGTGTCCTGTCACACAAATGCTGAATTGAGCAGCCTAGTCTTGCCAGTCGCTATGAATTAGAATAAAACATTGACATACCAAACAAAATAGCCTATTCCAGAAGAATTTCTTGCCGCATCGCATCGTAGCTTTACAGGTAAGCCTGTTTTTGGACAGGAGGATCACTATCTCACAACTGAAACCACATCAGCAAAGCAAATAGGCTCTAGGCTAGTCAATAGTATTACGATGTTGGTCCCACATGGTATGTCAAGAGCTGGGGGTGAACAGGAGTTCTAATACTATTGGCTCACAATCTTTGTTAGTTTTATTGCACCTTTAAAAAGCCGTTCAAATGGAACCGTTCAAAGAAAACTTGCTGTGTGTGGATGGACCAGAGTAGACACTTGAATGAAGTGAAATGTCCAGTGTGTAACGTCCGTGTTGCACTTACTGTAGGTTACAGATGTTGTGCCGAAAACCGAAAAACTACTGCAACACTTCCTGACGAAAAAGGACTGCACCCCCTAACTCAGGATAGCAATGTCTGACATTGACCCAATTCACTATACTTGCATCTGATGACCTCTTAAGTCCTGAAAAGCTAGTCAGCATCACCCTTTGCAATCCAATGAGTTAAGAGCGGGGTCCGCCTTATTTCGTCTTTTTGTCTCTGGATGTATGCAAGTTAATTTAAACCACAGATTTAAATAGCTTTTTTTTTTCTTTCTATTTCTTTTTCTTTTTTTTAAGCTTTTGAAAACAGTGGAGAGTCTTGTCAGTCTGTTTTTTACCCTCATCATACAGTAGTATGGAGACAGCACTATTCAAGGTTGTAAACAACCTCTGATAACGCTGATACCAAAAAGCTCTCTGTCCTTGTCCTTCTGGACCTGAGCGCAGCTTTTGATACTGTAGATCAGGACATCCTTATTGGAAGACTTGAGAACTGGGTCGGCCTCTCCAGTCCAGTCCTTGACTGGTTCAGGACCTACCCAATTGGCTGAGAGTTTTTTGTCACTCTTGGTGATCACAGCTCAAAAAACACTTCAATGATATGTGGGGTCCCACAAGGATCCATTCTAGGGCCCTTACTCTTCAAGTCTGTACAGTATATGCTACCCCTACATGATTTAATTAAGAGGCACAATATTAACTACCATAGCTATGTAGATGACACCCGATGACTACAGCTCAGTTGAGCACCTGGTATAATGCATTGCTGATATAAATGCATGGATGTCATGTGAAGGTCCTTCAGTTAAACCAGGACAAAGAGAGGTGCTGATCATTGCTGATAAAGTTGAAAGGGTATCTGGGCACTTAAAAACACTGACCCATAACACCACATCTTATCTTCAAACAAAGCAATCAAATCTTAATTTTGAGGCCCATATTAAGAGTGCGACAAGGACATCTTTTTATCACCTGAAAAACATTGCCAAGGTGAAACCTTATCTCTTCCCGGCCGACACTGAAAGACTAATGCATGCTTAAATCAGTAGCAGGTTGGATTACTGTAACGCTCTCCTATCTGGTCTACCAAAGAGAGCTATTAGTCAACTTCAAATGATACAAAATTCTGCAGCACATGTCCTCACTAATACCAGAAGGAGGGCACACATCACAGCAGTCTTACAATCGCTACACTGGTTACCGGTCAGTTTTAGAATAGATTTTAAGATTATTTTATTAGTTTATGAGGCACTCCGTGGTCATGCACCTGAATACATATCAGGCATGCTTTTATGTTTTATGTAGGTTCCTGAAATCCTCTGGCACTAAACTTTTAACGGTTCCTGGAGCCAGGACCAAGAGACATGGGGAGGCAGCCTTCAGTTTTTACACCCCCAGCCTCTGGAATACCCTGCCAGGATACCTAAGGATGGCCGAAACTGTGGCAACTTTAAAGCGAGATCTTAAGACTTACCTTTTTAATCTCACTTTCATCTTGTAGTTTTACCTCAGTGGCGGCTGGTCAATAAAGGGTGATGGGGCGCCGCCCCACGGTGGTGAAAAGTGAAAGTAAATTATATATATATATATATATATATATATATATACATACACATAATAATCACTCATTTAAAAAAAGTTATGGTCTGGTGGTTTAAAAAGTACAATACCGTGTAATATATAAAACATAAACCATTCCGTTTTTTTTATATCTCTCTTCTGTGAACTATCTAACTAACACATTATTTTACAACGACAAGTACTATTTCATCATCATTGCTAAATAGTGAGACGGCATCAAGCAGCCTTAGTTTACCGTGGTTCAGGACGCAATGAGAGAGAATGCAGTCCAGCTTGGGGAAATATTATTTCTTGATTGGCTCGGCTCGACAATATCTTCAGCCCCATGAGATATTTTTGATTGGCTAACCGTTACTATCCCGTTGTCATGTTCTCGCTTTGTTGAATGCACTGGAAAGGGCTGAGAATCTATCGGCCCAGATAAGAGTTTCTCAGGATCAGTTGGTCCCTAAAGTATACAGTTGTATGAAAACGTTTAGGCACCTCTCTGAGGCTGCATAATAATTTACTCTGTCTTCACAGAAAATGATCCCAGTGGCATGCCATTCATTTTCTAATAAAGGCTGAGTACTGGGGTGTTTTCCAGACACAGATTTTTAGTGTAGCAATATTAAATTGTATGAAATGAAATCCAACGTGAAAAATAGGCTGTGCAAAAATGTGGGCACCCTTGTCATTTTGTTGATTTAAATACCTGTAACTACTTACCACTGATTAATTGGAACACAAAATTGGTTTGATGAGCTCATTAAGCCTTGAACTTCATAGACAGGTGCATCCAATCATGAGAAAGGGTATTTAAGGTGGCCAATTGCAAGTTGTTCTTCACTTTTGACTCTCCTCTGAAGAGTGGCAACATGGGGGCCTCAAAACAACTCTCAAATGACCTGAAAACAAAGATTGTTCAGCATTATGGTTTAGGGGAAGGCTACAAAAAGCTATCTCAGAGATTTCACCTGTCAGTTTCCACTGTGAGGAACATACACTGTTAGCCCGGATTCCATATATAATTCAAAAATAAATTACAATGTACTTAAAGGAGAATGCTCTTTTTCGACAACCTGGACCTGATTCACGGCATATTATAAGACGTTTGACTCACCGAGATAACTTTGGTGTAATTCGGAGGCCTGTAGAAGAAATTTAAAATCCAGCGCGAGCCAAGTATATCCATGTAATGGCGGCGGACGGGGCACTGAGAAGCTGCTTCTAAAAAAATTATTTTCTGCCACGCAACGGTTGTTTTCACCAATCTATTTTTATGAATCGCTAGTTGTGCTTCCATAGAGCGAGGGCTTGTTGTGGTTTTTCACATGCCTCTGTAATATGATCTTTAGAAAAGTCTTTAGAAATGAAATAACGCTTCCCCACTTGCTCCAGCAAGCATGCGCACAGAGCGCAGACTGGCTATTCTCCGTCTGTAGGCTACACTCGCAGCTCACATTCTCTACGCTACGATCGGCTTGTTGGTGCCTGGAATATTGTGTGCAATATAGCTGAATATTTATCAGATTTTTAGGATATAGAAGATGACTTAAAATATGATGGAAGCCAACGACCCAAATCACTGCTCAAAATCTACTCAGGCATTCATGCAGAGGAACAAGTACAATGTTCTGGAATGGCCATCCTAGTCCCCAGACTTGAAAATGATGTGATTTTTACAGTGAGCTTCTTGTCTTTGAAATCAAGAGTTTAACATGTTTTTGAATGATTTTTCAAGGTGCCCACCCACATCCATTGTATGACCTAAACGGTGGTAGAGCAATTATCAAACTTTCTCAAAAGTGCTAGTTTTGTGAACTTTTTGATCAGAACCATTTTATATGATCATAAGTAACCTTAAAACAGGGCTAAACATGATTTTCCCTTTACTACTTCTTTAAATGGTAGCCTACTATAAAAAATTAGCCTATGTATTAAGGGTGTGGTAGTAGTATGTCAATAGACTGGAACGTACCTTCCCTTTGTAAATTATTGTCTCTTTAGTTCCCAAACAAACAACAACTCTCCTTCAAATCAGAAAGTCAGTAGTCAGTGCAAACATTAGACTAACAAAGCAAATTAAATACAGAGACAACTATGCATCTATGATTGCTATGAATTTAGCATTGTATGACCACGCTGACACAACAGCCGTGGTAAAAACACAGCAGTGAAGTCTAGTTTATCATCTCAGAAATGGAGGAAATCACATCCCTGCCCAAGGAACGTTTGAAGCTAGTACTCTGGGCCTACTGTTGAGTTCAATGAGCTGACCTGAGGGTGTGGTATTGTCATGTCCTGCTGAAAAACACTCACATGCATTGAGTGGACTTTCCTCAAAGTCGTCTTCCCTCTCAAACGCCAAACCCATAAACTGTCTGGCACGTCGCACTTTCCTTTTTGACAGACAAGATAAGAGGTTCACAGAGTCATGAAGTAAGCAAAGCAATACTGTTTATTTTTGTGAGACAGTGTATAATATATCCGTCGAATGTGACTGGTCTCATAGTCAAATGTTTAACACCACAATAGAATCAATTCCCACGCAACCTGCAACTTCACTGTTCTGTTGTTTCATCTTCTTTCATCGATTCAAAGCTTACATGTAGTTCACAGTAATGTAGTTACACTTTGCACACATTTTTCACCCAAGCAAACTCTTCACCAGGGCCAGGGTTATCCCAGAACAAGCAAGCTAATGACATTCCAGGACAAGCAAGCTAAGTACTATACCTGTGGCAATCTCATAAAAGGACTTCCTTGAAGTGGATGACGTCACTGGGAGGAAGAGGCAGCCCTACAGGTTGAAGGCCTCATTACCGCATGCTGGTGCTTGCAGAGAGCCCCATTGCTGCCAGCTGGACAGGTGCACATGCCTATAAAGACATTGACCACATACACAGCTTCTCCTGATTCACTGGGAACCGTGTAGTTGGATTTATTTTCATAAAATATGAAAAAAGAAATGAATGTTCAAAAGATAATATTACAAAAAAAGAAAGCGTTGTTGTAAATCACACAATATGAGGCGTTATTACACGGCTCTCTGAAATACTCAATTCTGATTGAGCCTCGAGGTTCCAAACACACTGTGGTAGTGACCATTTCTGGTGTACACCCTTACATATGCCTGAAGAATACACACCTTAAAGATTCTGTCAGGATTCACAACGTCTTTGTACTTGGACTCCCGCTTCGCGGTCCTTTTATTTGCGACATCCAGCAGTCTCCTGACGTAGCATGCCTCCAGTCTGGTGGAGATAAAGTCTACCAGTTGAGTGATGTTGTAGGCCCTAAGCCTGTAGGGAACAGAACTGAATCGTTTCAGAATAAGAATGATACCTCTGGGAATCACATTGTAATTCATGGTGTGTGTGTGTGTGTGTGTGTGTGTGTGTGTGTGTGTGTGTGTGTGTGTGTGTGAGAGAGGGAGAGAGAGAGAGAGTGTGTGTTTGTGAGAGAGAGAGAGACAGAGAGAGGGTGCAGGGCTTGACATAAGTACATTTTATGTGCGGACAAGTGGAATTCCTCCTGTTTTGCTCTTGGACAAGTGAAAGATGAGTTCATGTGTGTGTGTGTGTGTGTGTGTGTGTGAGAGAGAGAGAGAGAGGTGTGTGTGTGTGAATGGCATCTGCATAACTATCAATAAATTATTATACATTTGCATCCCTACACGTATAAGACGTTGTCCTTCAGGACCCTCATGGCACTCTCCACAAAGTTATTCATGTTGTTGCCCCGTGTTGGAAGGCCAGAGCAGAGACAGATAGCCCAGTCCATGCGTCGTGTGAACACTGAGGCCAGATGGTCCCTGTAGCGTTGGTGTTTCAGTACCGTCGGATCCTGGAGAGCCTGGTGGTAGGAGGCCTCCAGGTCCTGTGGTGACATGGCGTACATCACAGACTTAAAGATCTCCAGGAGACACTGTCAGTCCCCCTTTGGCACCTGTGATTGAAATATTACTACTGCTTCTTCATATATAAGACAGTTTATTTAACACACAACTCATTCACAAGGGCGCCAGTGGCCAACCGGAAAAGGCGTAAACCGTATAATTCTGCCCTGCCGCGGCCTCGTGGGTTCAAATCCAGGTCACGCCGTGGCCGCATCTCCTCCCATCTCTCTATCTCCCCATACAGTACCCCACTTTAGCTGTCCTATCAATAAAGGCTAAAAATGCCCCAAGAAATAATCGTAAAAAATAAAACACACGACTCATTCACTACCATAACTAAAATCTCCTAACTCCCCCGCCCCCCACCCAGAGCAACTGTCCTTCACCCTGCAGTCCACAGCCCAAGAGAGAGCCAGACCACTCCGGACACAGCTTTTAAACCCGCTGTCTGAACACCCACACCATTTCCTTTTAACACAAGATGTCACTTCCATTCCTACAGGCAGAGTTTTGCCTAGACAACAGTAGGGGATTCTAAACTGATGTATTAAAATTAAAACTATTTAGAATCAAATTCTATGAATTTCGATGACACACCCAGTGAGTTTCCCAGAGCCATCTGCACATGGCCTGCAGCATGTGAACCACCAGAGGAGAGGAGTGGGGTGAGGGAAGACATTTTGCAGGGCCTGTCGCAGGGTGAGAGAAGACATTTTGCAGTGCCTGTCGCAGGATGAGGGAAGACATTTTGCAGTGCCTGTCGCAGGATGAGGGAAGACATTTTGCAGTGCCTGTCGCAGGGTGAAGGAAGACATTTTGCAGGGCCTGTCACAGGGTGAGAGAAGACATTTTGCAGGGCCTGTCACAGAGCTTTGCAGTCGTCTGTCATGACAACCCGTGGGCCTAGATCTCCTCTTCCAGAAAAAGCATCCTCTGGAAGGATGGTCTTCAGCAACAGGGCCCTGCTGACTGCCACTCCTGCTTCCAAGTTGCTGCCAGCCAAGCATCTCTGGAGATGTCCTCAGAGGTGGAATTGAGCATCTCTTGCGCTGCCTTGTTGTAGGGGTGGCGGGATTTGAGTCTGCTTGGAGGAGCCGCTGTTGTTGTGGTGTTGTGCAGGATGTGCCACTCATATCTTTTTGCTTTCCTGGCCAGGGCGAGGGTGGCAGCCTCCCGTCGGATGCCGGCCGGGGCTATTGGGCTGCTGTGTCAAGCTCAAAGTAAGTGGGGGAACATGCCATGTCTGTAGGAGTGAGGTTTTGCAAACTTGGTGGGACAGATTTGTAGCCCAAGGTTATCACAACATGAAACAGACACAGACACACAGGGTCAAAACATAACCCCGCTTCTGGCATTGCCTTCAGGGCAGTGGTAACAAACCTGAAGAATCCATGAACATGAGTTCTCCACTGTGTTTTTCAAGTCTGTGCACCCTCTTCATTAGTGGAGTGCACACAGCAATGATGGCCCATCTGTGGTCTCGTCCATCCTCACACGTCTGACCCTGCTCCATATTATTGTAGGCGTCCAGATGTTCCTGGAGGTTTACTACCATGGCGTTCCTTCAGTGGCATGACTAGCTTCCGTCCTACCAGCCCTGAACAGAAACAAGCCAGCCACGCACAGAAGCCAAGCTGGAGCTGGCCTGGTTTATGGTGACATGGAACAACCACCCCTCTTGGTTGAGACAATCACCAGATCTACAAAATATGGAAAGGAAAGATGAGCATGTACAGTAACCTCGATGGTCTGGTCTCTCATGGTCTGACTATTTAATTTCATTGTACCTTGGCACAATGACAATAAAGACATTATATTATATTCTATTAAGCAATTACACAAACAAGAAACATTACTTTATTAGGAATGATCTTACTCTGTAGCTGTTGCACCGTGCTGAATCCTGAGTAGCAGGATAGATTTGACCTCTCTAAAGGTCATCTGTGAGGACCGTTTGAATCCCTCCAGCCATATGCCTCCACCCTGGCGCTGAGTTGGAGCTTTAAAGATAGGCCGGTGAAACCTCCCCGCTCCAGTGGTGTATAGGAGCATACACTATGGTAGTACCCCTCAGGGACAAGTTGCTGTTTAAACAAATTAAATATAATGTTAGTAAATCAACCATAGTATTTCAAAAAGCAAACTTACAATGAACTCATTATTTGCATTTAAGTCAAACAAAAGTACAGTAGGACCCCACTCATCCGAACTTCAGAGATCCGAACCTCCCGGTCTACCGGACAGGCTTAAAAAACGTTTTTTGTTTTTTTAGCCTGCTATCTGGTTACTGGTGGGATTTTCATTACAGTACTGTATCCTACTGTGACTAACTGTATGTAGACCTACATGTTGCCTGTAGGCTGTAGCCTACTGTCACGTTTCATTTCTTTGCTCTAATGTCGAGCGCAAAACGCAAACGAGTCTGCTGCGCGAGAGCTGCATTCCTTGGTAGCCAGAAAGCGCGTCAGCAACCTGAAGCAGAGGAGCATCGAGTCATTTTTCGTTCCCAGTTAATGGACTTCAGGAACACAGACGTGTTGTAAGCATGTAGATTAGCCTACTAGGCCTACTGTATTTGTTAAATAATAGCCGTTAGCCTACATCGGTTGTTTTAGAGACTTTCCTTTAGGCTACAATAGCCTAGACACGACAACTTGTCTGTCATTTCATTTATTTATTTCTCGATTATCATTTACTCTAATTGTTCTAATGTTGGGTTGTTTTTAGTCTATACCATTTTGTTCTGCGAATACAGTAGCCTATCGATGCAGCGTACGCCTCATTTGAGAATAAAGTAGGCTACTGTATTTGATCAAAGCACGCACTCAAGTGGAAATTCGTTTATTTTATTCTAGGCTACTGTAGGCCTATTATAGGCTAGGCTATATGAGTTTAGTTGGCTATTTGATTGCAACTTTGATGCATTTTCAGAAGTAATTAAGGGTATTTATCGGTCTATTATGAGTCTATATGAAACAAGTAAACCACTTATTGAATTAGGTGCATTTTAACATTATGTTTCAGTCATCCGGACATTTCAGAGATAACGACCTTCGGTCCCGTTGGGTTCGGATAAGTGGGGTCCTACTGTATAGTGTAATCAATTCAGTCACCATGTACCCAATAAAAAATACAATAACTATTAGTTATAGGCTACTATATGATTATGTGTGTGTGTGTTTGCATGTGTAATAATAATAATAATAATACAGCCACAACATTTGCAGGCAAAACATGGTGTGATTGGAAACAGTCAATGTACTGTAAATGCTTCAGTTTAAATTTGAGTGGGGCAGGGCCCGCATGCTGGCTCACTGAAATAGCTTGAACAGACACACACCCTCTAAATAGAACCATCCGGACTATAGTTAATTTGATCAGTTACACCTGTGTTTGGACTGTAAAATGGCTGTTGATAATGGGTAGAGGCTAGATCCGATCAACACAACGGACACCTAACCCTAACTCTAACCCTAAACCTAACTCTAACCCTAACCTTAAAGGAGTAGTAAAGGGTAAAGTAATAATATTAGTTACTTACCCCCCCAGAAAGCTCGCTACTGCGTTACTTTTGTCGTAGACCTACTCTGTTTATTTATTTTCATTTTACAAAGGGTGAAATAAGTTTTGATTTAGGATGTGAAGAACGTTCAGCGCATGTCACGTCACCATTACCAAGCAGCGTAGATAACTTTGAAAATGACAACGATAACATTCTGTGGCTGGAAATATGCGCATTATTTTGATTTTGTGGAGCTGAAAGATGACAACAAGAATGTCGTTGTCAGATGTACTGATTCAGAAGAACATGAGGATGAGGAAGATTAAGTTACATTCACTGACGTAGCAAATGCCCTGTAGACGGAAGGTGGTGGTGAGTTTTTTCTTAAGTTGAAGTAGTAGTAGGTTGGGTCTTTATTAAGCTGAATTGAATGTATTTTTGAATTGAATTTTTTTCCAATTTCAGTTTAGTTTAGTTATATTATACCTCCATGGCTGACACTTGATCTACACGTGAGCAGCAAGTACCGTCGTAGACTGACTTGGCTGAGACTAGATTTACAGGTATTTTTATGACTTGGTCTGCACGTCTGTTTAGCACGGTGCAGATTTGGTCACTTACTTACTAAACCCTGATCACTGGCTATATTTAGCATTTGCAGTACCACTGGCTATATTTAGCATTTGCTCGAGCTAGTGGGTCATCCCTGTGGGAATTGTTGCAGCATAGTTTCTTACCTGGCTCTTAATCACAATCCACTTGAGGATATTCTCCAGAAGGTTTACAGGGCACTCTAAAAAATAAATAAATATAAATACATGTAGCAATAAAGTTATCCCCAGGGAACAATTATCTCTACTGTCATGGGAGTTATTACAGTACTGTAAGTGCCACATAGGCATTGATCATTATATTATCTATACTGTATACTGAATATAAATAAAGCTGGCATTGCTGTGTACATGGTGTTGATGGTTCAGTCACTATTCACTGCATTGTTAATGTGTGTAGACCTGTGAAAGGGCAACCGTAACTAAATGGATGGTTATTCTGTATTCAAGGCAAGAAGGTCAGAGATGCCAGCCTTCTCTCACTTCTCTGAATAATTTTGTTTTAGTATACTTTAAGCCACCTTACAGGCTATGCCATTAAATCATCATGCGATCATCATGCCATTAAATCATATTTACATAGCTTAATGGTCTACATACACAATGATTTAACATCATTCCCATACAACTACACTGTTCACTGTGTGACAATGTATCCTGAGAAGGTCATTAGAGCAACAAGCAGACTGACTACAGCAGCAGTCCTGTCGCCTTAGAGGAACAAAACAAAACAAAAATCATAAATGTACAGAGTGATAAATATAAAAAAGTTTGGAAAAAAGGATGATGATAAATTCACATTTTCTTGGAACAGCAGAACAGGTTTTATTTGCGTTCAAGGAAAATAGTTCCCCACATGATGAAATTGGAGAGGGTGGCTATTAAAGCGACACTCGTCCTTCGTCCATCCATCCGATGAGATGTACCAGAGCCCATCACAGTGCTAACCACAGTTCATTTTCCCCATTACCAATAAATTTTTGCTTCGTACACGGACGCTATGATTCTATAGTAGATTAGTTGGGCCAAGTTAATAAAAAAAAAGTAGTATTATATTGGACACGGAGTAGACCTGTGATTTTTGGCTACGTAATATACTGTAGTGTCAAACCATCCACAGTTTGGTCATGTCCAGAGGTTGGTCATGTCCAGAGGCATGATGACTGTGAGTGTTTCTCTGGAATAGCAATAGGTACATATGCCCCAAGTGTTTCTTAGAAAGTGCTTCCACTAGAATACCAAAATATACCTCTGATGTCCGTGATGTAACTGCAAGTGAGGCTCTCAGTGGGCATGTGGTAGCCTTCCACATGTCCACTCTAGTGGTACTCACCTCTAGGGATACTTGTCAGAAGTTGTTATTCCCATTGTCAATACACTTCAAGCAGGCCTCATTTATCATTGTGGATACACCCTTTTTCATTTACACCTGATTTTTGTACTTGCTTTTCTGAGCAAATAATGTGATCTATCATGACAAAACTCGATGGGAAATAATATATCTCACAATATGTCCCAATGAGTTTTGGCATGATACATCACATTATTTGCGGAGAAAAGCGAGTACAAAAATCAGGTGTAAATGAAAAAGGGTGTATCCACAATGATAAATGAGGCCCTATGTGTTTCAGTAAAATTATAGTGTTAGGGTTGGTAGGCAGCAAGGTTGGACCTAAACACCAGAAGACGCAGGCAGGCAGAGCAGGGTCAGGGGGTTTCATGAAAAGACACGAGGAGCAGGAACACGGGGATCACAACCATATCAAACAATGAATCGACAAAGGAAACACAGGGGCATATAATACAGGGAGATAATCAATGGAATGGGGTGCAGGTGAGTCACACAGAAGGAGACAGGTGCAACTAATCAGTGAACATGACAGAGAGAAGAGTCTCAAAGGAGCACAAGGGCTGAGGCAACTGGGAGTGGGGCTAGAACTGGGACTGGAATAGGACTGGAACTGGGAGGGCTTGGACTAGGGCTGGAGCTTATAGGGATTAGGACTTGAGACAGGGAACTGGGACTGGGACTGAGGGACCAGAGGGGAACTGAGAGGGTACCTACAGAGGGACTAGGGTGCAGGAGTGTAACACGGGGAGGACAGGGACAGGGGCACAGAAGAGATAACAGAACAACACTGGGGACAGTCACAGAGGAATACGGCACACATCACTGGGGACAACACTGGGGACAGTCACAGAGGAACACAGCACACATCACTGGGGACAACACTGGGGACAGTCACAGAGGAACACAGCACACATCACTGGGGACAACACTGGGGACAGTCACTAGGGAAACAAGCAGAGTCGCAGGGGGAACGGACTGGAGTTGGGGGAACTGAAGCTCGGAAGGGCCTAGGCGCGGAAAACTGTGACATAATAGTCTATTTTAATCCCAGGGTTTGTTTAATCCCTGATTTATATGTTAGGATTCTCATAGTTAAGTGTATCATATTCAAAAAGAAATTCCACGATTCCACTCCAACATTGCCACAAAGGAACACGCATAACGGATGGGGGACATGTTTACTGTGCACTTCCATGTTGCCTGTGGATATTTACAACATTTGCTCTGGGAGGGAGGAGGGGGCTGTTGGGCACTGCTGGTCTGTTTGTTTCTTACGATGACACAAACCATGAATGAGTTCTAGAAATCCCCCCGTGGGATGCGTTTTGAAATCCGTATGAAATGACAAAGCGCAAGCCTGTTGGGGTTCTGGCCATGTGGTGCACGGGGCGTATTGTGTTGTCACATAGCCCCATTTAGCTCGGTTATTTTTTATTTTATTAGCTTTTTTTCCCTGCTACATTTTTCGGAGCAGCGTTCCCCTGCAGTTGTCCACTTGGCCGGCCGTCACAACAGTCACAGTACCAGCCTCCATTTGATGAGGATTTTTCCATAGCCAACATCCTGTCACCAAAAAGCTGAGGGAAGAGGGAACCGATCGGTTGCTAACTTGGCCACTGCTGCTATGTCTGGCGACTTTCCAGACCCCCTTGGTGACTTAGTCAAAAGCGACTAGCGACAAATCTAGCAAATTGTTTGGGTTGTTTGGGGAATGGTGTGTTGACAAAGCTCTGCAAAAGCATCCTGTCCCGTGGTTCACATTACAACCGAGCTCACAAGAGCCGAGTAGGCCTACAGCGAGGGCTGCCTCCTCCTCACACAGCACTCACACGGCCAGTCTGACTAGCAGGCCCGCAGCAAATATGTAAATAGTTTGTAGGTCTACATTCATTAGGCCACTGCATATCTGCAAAAAAGAACCAGGCCAGGTCCACCTGGCTTATGTGCGTGGCTGGCTTGTTTCTGTTCAGGACTGGTAGGACGGAAGCTAGTCATGCCACTGAAATAGCTGTGAATTGAAATGACATGAAATATGAGCTCACAACAAGTAGTAGCAGCAGCTTCCATAATATTAATGGTAGCGGTAAGTGGCTAAAGCAGTTACACTGATGGTTCCTGTAATGTTAGATATTTTGCTGCAATTGGTTCAACTTCTGTTTCTGGACAAAGGTAAGGGATAAACCCAGATAACCAGGGGCGGAGAACTGGTTGGGGACAGTACAGTGACCTCCGAGCAATCTCCATGCACCCACCGGTGAAGACCATGTGTCTCTAGCCCACTCAAGGGCTGAGTTTCGGGGTCCATGGTGTGGATAGTGGCGTGGTGGTGAGACTCCGCCCCCTTTGGTCAGAGCTGGTCAGGGACAGTACAGTGACCTCCGGGCAATCTCCATGCACCCACCGGTGATGACTGTGTGTCTCTTGCTCACTCAAGGGCTGAGTTGTGCGGTCCATAGCTTGGATAGTGGCGTGGTGGCGAGACTCCGCCCCCTCGAGCCCACAGGGGAGGTTTCCCGTCCCCTCGAGGACAGTGTACTGCTCTCTGGGCCACCCACATGCACCCAACTGTGAAAACTGTGTCTTTAGCCAACTCAGGGGCTGAGATGTGGGGACCGTGGCGTGGATAGTGGCGTGGTGGCGAGACTCCACCCCCTCGTGTCGAGGCGGTGGGGGGCATGTCAGTGATTGCTAGCCATCCCCATGCACCCCTCATTGGAGCCCGTGTGTCTATAGCCCACTCCGGGGCTGAGCAGTACCTGTGGAGGTGTTGTATGGAAGTTGAGGTGAGAAGCAGTAGCAGTGAGAAGCAGTAGGTGTTTGTTATAAGTACTGCTAGAACTACACTCAACAAGGAACACAGTCCATCTAAGCCTGTTGCTGCCCTCCCGTGGCCGAAAACGGTAAATGCAGTCTATCTGCCTCTTTGCAGGTTCTCGGTCCACTGTCTCATGTGGTAGCAACATAGAACTGCAGGTCAACAACGGGACGGAGGAAGCCAGGGAGGGAGGGAGTGACAACCGGACATTTGCTATCATTGGTGCGCTGGCTTACAGCTACGCACAAAAACAAGCCAACGTTATAGTTATATGGCAACACTAAAATACGTAGTTAGTTTGTAAACAAGTCCTCATTGAGACTAAGAAAGTGGATCACATCACTCAAGTTCTGAGGTCCTTACACTGGCTTCCTGTCTGTCAAAGAATGTACTTTAAAATACTGCTGGTGGTTTATAAAGCACTGGGCTGAGTTTCCTAGAGGCATCGTAGCGCTACGTTCATCGTAGCGCTATGATGAACGCCATAGCTTACGATGGACGTAGCGCTACGATGCCTCTGGGAAACTCACCCCTGAATGGTTTAGGGCCAAAATATATTTCTGATCTGCTGCTACGTTATGAACCATCCAGACCTCTCAGGTCGTCTGGCACAGGCCTGCTTTCTGTCCCCAGAGTTAAAACAAAACATGGAGAAGCAGCGATTAGTTTTTATGCTCCACATATCTGGAAGTTCTTTTAAATCAAGACTGAAGACCTTTCTTTTTGCTGCTGCTTTTTTATTAAATCAAATAATTATTCATTCATACATTGCACTGTAACTTTTATTCCTGTACTTCATTTTTCCTGCATTTTGTTTTAAATGTCCTTTTTTTGCATTTCGTTATGACCTTTTATGCGTTTCTTGCACTTTGTCTTGATGCTTTTAATGTCTCATGTAAAGCACGTTGAATTGCCTTGTTGCTGAAATGTGCTATACAAATAAACTTGCCTTGCTTTGCCTACCTGGCCAGTGTTTTCTAATCATTGTGCCTCTTTCAGAATATGATATTATGCTATTAGTTGATTACATCATCTAGCCAACAGCTACTTCCCTTACAGAGGAGTTGGCAACACCGATTCTCAGTCAACGATCATCCCCAAACACTTCATTGCTAGTCTGGGCGAAGTCATGCTAACGTTAGCTGTACGATGCAGTCTTGAAGCAAAATCCTTATTTCTTCAACAAACTCAAGGGAAGCACGAAAAAGTCTGGAAAAAGCTTCTTGCAATAATCCATATACGGGTCTGTTTCTATCTTTGTTGTTGTCTCAATTCAACTAGAAGATAGCCTTCTCCAGTGATTCTCACAACTCCACAGCCTTCCTTTTCCATCTTCTCTCTCTTCTACCGTCTCTCTTCTACATCTTTCAAGGCTCTTCTTCCAGTTACTTCTCCAAGTTTGGTGGATGTAGCTGTCCCAGTATAAATCTTGTTTCTGAGTGCAAATCGTCCAATCCATCGTACGAAACCCAGTACCGTTACATCAGGCTTCACTGAATATTTTTCTGGCACATGCATTTAGGTCTTCCTCACTCATCCATGGCATTGAGAGTTATCTTGGTTTAGCCATCTTCCCAAAGGGCTCCATATTTACTGGCAAAGCCTCCGTGACACTTTTGACAAAGACTCTCACATCAAGCTCATGTTTTTATCATTCTCCTTTTATGTAAAACACTGTGCTACATTGATTTGTATGAATGGTAATAAAATGACATTGACGCGAGCCGAGTAGGCCTACAGCAAGCGAGGGCTGCCGTACTCTATCAGCCAGTCTGACTGGAAAGCAGCCCTGCAGCAAACATGTAAATAGTTTGTAGGTCTACATTCATTAGGCCACTGCATATCTGTAAAAAAAGAAGAAAAAAAGGCAATGTTATAGTTATATGGCAACAGAAAAATAAGTGTGTAAATACTTAAATAGATTGTAAGCTACCTGGTCAGCCTTTTCTATCATATCTCTCTTTTTGCTTCTTTCAGTTGATTATGTCATCGAGCTACTTCTAGCTACTTTTGGGAGAGCCAACAGCTACTTCCTTTACAGAGGTGCTGGCAACACTGGAACCAATGTGGTAGCCCAGATAGCAAGCGGATCTGGGCCATATACAGGCCAGATCTGGCCCTTGTGGCTTAGTTCTGGCCCATATATGGCCCAGAATCATTACACATCCGCTTGCTATCTGGGAGGCTTTCTCTCCCTCCATTTTTTAAATACCACACAGACAATGTTCAGCGCTTCCCCCGGTCTTATCAGTTGTGGTGCATCCCCATGTAAAGACCAGTGACAGATAGAGCCACCGAAAGCCAGGATGCCACCGCTCAAAAGAATTTCAGGGCCATTAGGAAGATGCCTCCGTTCTGTCAATGCAGACATGTCTCCCGGTGCCTCAGTACAAAGGCCCAGCTCCAGCTTTTCTCTAAGGGATTTCAATTCTTCAGCTCACAGAGTCTAACCCCTCCCTCGTATCTTGCATCCTAATGAATTTTATTCAGCTGGTAGTGCGATGACTCGTCTAGCCTCTGTCTTCCCCTCATACATTTCTCCTGACAGTGACCTTGAGTTAGTATGACATATTATGAGATACTTAGATTGCCGACAGCTCAACTCTGTAAGACTACTGTTGGTGGGGTTGCTAGACTTAAAAATCCTATCACCACCACAGATATACTCAAAACATATCTTCATTATTTTCACGATTGCCATCTAGGTGTCATATTAGACTAGCCAAGAGCCTGGTTATGCATCGTGACGTTACTTCTGATAAGCTGTTTTGTGCAAACTACTTAGAGGCCACTAGCCTACTAAAGGTCACCAGCTATAGATAAAAACGTCCAATATTTGATATGACATCAATGACAATTAGCTAGCTAGCTCATCAGCAAACAATCAACCTTTATTTATCCAAGCAAGTAATTAAGAAGAACTTGTTATTTACAACAACAGCCTGGCAGGAGGCAAGATAACAGACTGGCAGGAGGCAAGAAGGGCTCCTGCATGTGGGAGAAAAATAGACTTAAACTTATCATTTCAAATTAATTTGAGTATTACTTCCCGCACATTTCCCACTGTTATTGACACTATAGCTTCCCAATCAGATTCAACAAGTAGTAAATCCCTTTCCGGTTGACACATTTCTAATGTGATTTCTGGTTATTGTCGTTGTGTTTTTGGGAGTTGCGATCGTGGTTTCCAATTTGCGATTGTGTTTTCTCTCTTGCTGTTGTGTATCTGTCTTGCGTTTGTGTTTCCGACTTGCAGTTGTGTTTTCTGACTTGCTGTTGTGTTTTTTAACTTTGCTGTTGTGTTTGAACTTTGCGGTTGTGTTTTTTGAACTTGACATTGTGCTCTGGATTTGCCATTGTGATTTGCACGCGTCGGCCACTGTACTCTTGTCATCAAGGTATTTCTCCAAGGCAGCCAGTCCCAAGTCTTCTCTATTCTCAGGGTCCAATTGTATCTCCCATGTGTTAGACAGAGAGGGCTCATGTGGTGAGGTGATTGTGAAACCACCTTCCTCTGACTGCTGCTCCTGTGGGAGCACATAAGAATGAATGTGTGGCCTGTTTCCCCCTTCTCTCCTGCGCCCAAGCTGCCTCCTGGGGCCTGGGTCCCCCAAACAAGGACGAGTTGGATCTCTCTGAGAATTAGGGCACCAGTCACATTTCCCATAACCTCTCTTCTTACCTGGTCTCACAGTCCAGTCACACCCTCTAGGTGCAACCTTAGCAGTCTCCCGGGGTTCACTCGCCCACTCCCACTGACGGCTCATTGGAGACTTCACTCGCTTATCAGGTCATGACCTCCGTTGTTCAGGTGATGACCTCCGTTGTTCAGGTCATGACCTCCGTTGTTCAGGTGATGACCTCCGTTGTTCAGGTGATGACCTCCATGTTCAGGTGATGACCTCTGTCCTCCTTCTTTAGCCACTGCCAATCTCCCCAGAGTTTGCACTCTCCTGGTCTCACGAGATTGAGATTGAGATTCAGGGCCTCTCTATTCACGAGTGAGGACGAGAGTCAGAAGGACGGGGCTCAGGACTTCGGAGTAGAGGACGGGGGCCTGGGAGTTGTAACCTCTCGCCTCTCTCGAAATAAGTCACATTGATCTCCTTATAAGGGCAGTAAATGTTCACCTCTGGTTGATCCACTCTGTGTACACAGAATTACTGTAACCAAAATAAGGTCTAGATTTGGGTATGTGGATCAGGGGTGGCGGTATAGGATGGAATAGGGGGTTGTGGAGGTTGAAAGGTTTTTGGAGGTTTACATAAGGTGGCCAATAGGGTTGCTGCCGGGATCCCGGGATTTCCCGGGAAATCAAATGTCCTCTTAGTACCGGGAAGAGCAACGGGCCCCATGTTTTTTTTGCTTTTCTTAAGGGAGTATTTCCTAACTAGCCTATGTTGCATTAATAGTAGCCTAAAGTAATAGGCTAATACATACTCAATACATTGTGCGAAATGTATTATTTTCTTGTTTAGATAGGCAAGTAGCCTATAGGTCATGAGTAGACCTGGTCCAGGGCGATATTCTACAGATAACACCGTTACTGTCAATGCAAATTACCTATGAATGCGCTTGGCCTGCTCGTCCGAGTCTACAGACAATACCGTTTTGTTACTCACCAAAGTAAAAACATCGTTGGAAAGATGAAAGCCTTTTCTCCGAGGTCGCTACAGTTTGTAGTCCCTCACCTTTCAAATAAAAGGCAAATTTGTACACTTAAATGTCTAATATCCACAGCGCATCGACTGTCTTCTTCTACCGGCGATTCAGCGCTCTCCACTTTGCTTAGCCTACTCACTGCTGCCGCCCATGTTGGGGATGATGCATTACATTACATTATTTACATGTTTTATTTACATGTTTTAAAGTTTAAAATTTGCCATAGTTAATAAATCAGCGTAAATGTTCTCCCGCTAATCAGATTCCTCAACGCGAGTCTCTCAACCATTTAAGATGTAATGCATCAAAAAGCACTTCGGGAAATCCTGGGAGGTGGTGCTATAATCCAGGGATTTAAAAAGGGTCAATTTCAGGAATTTTTAGCAACCCTAGTGGCCAATGGATTAAATTGTGACTCCAAGCAGTCTAATTGATGTTGTTTTTGATCTAGGCCTGTCTAATGTGGTCTAGATGGGGAAAAAAGAGTAAAATCGCCCTTTTTCTGTTTTTCATAAATAGGATTTGGTTTCACAAATCCAAAACTATGTTTTAATGAGTCTATTTGATAATCTAGTGCAGGTTTGACAGGTGTATATGTCATGCGGCATCCCAGGAGCCGGGTGGCAGCACAGCGCAGTCTGCCCAGAGAAGAAGTGAAGAGGTCTGCACCACACCTGTGCTGTGTTCTGCTGAAGACTCATTACACCACACCTGTGCCTTGTTCTGACATTCACCCTCGCAACAGCCCTATAAACTCGAATGTCTGTGACTGACTCAAATTACACAATTGATTTACATATTGCTACACCAGCCCTTCGTCCTCAAAGTAGTAAATAATCTAGTTTGATTCATTCTATACTCCAAAATATAGACCTTGATGATTTAAAGTGATTTACGAAGTGTTACTTTATTTTTTCATGGTGAGGGTGACATTTACATGGAATTGCCCACATACAGTATGAGTTGAGCCCTCTTCGCGTTCGCTTCGCTGAATTTCATTTTACATGTATTCTCAGGGAGATTTATTAACTTCCACTTGCAGAAGATGTGGAAATTAGCTGTCGAGCTGTCGAAACAACAGAATCTGGTACTACATGACACAGTATTGGAGTAAATAAAATTCAAATACTGGGCCCTGCCATAATATTTAATCTTGATCTACCGTCTGCCCCTTTGACCACACCCATTCACTGTGAATGGGAGGGTACCATGTACTGTAGCATGCTCCCTCCAGCCCCCTCCAACTTCCACTCTCTCATCAGACATTAGAGCGATCCATCATCTCCCCCTCTTCAGGGCAGTTTCAGTGAACAGTCTGTTGCTACTCTGATCTTCCAGGTAATTTGTGGATGTGAAGACAATGTCTGCAGTTAGGCTGGCAGAGGGTGAGAGAGAGATGCAGTGATTGGGTGTTGGCTCACCTTGGGCTCTCGATCTTCCTGGGGATGAATGAATTTTGGAGGATCCATTCTACTACCAATGCAGGAGGAGTAGGCACTGGTTGGGGGGGATAGTAGCCTCTTGAAACCATCCTGATCTAGCGAGCTCACATTCCCTTTCATTCTGGTCTCAAGGTTAGGGGGATAGTGTTTCTGGGCTCAAAATATCCAAACTGAATCAAAACACCAACTGTATCTTTTTCCACAAGGAACTTTTCCTTCCCTCTTGCCTTTCCCACTGATGGTAAAAGACCACAGAACCAGAGACGTGTATTAAAGATAATCATTAGCAGATCGGGTAGCTTGGCATCGATACCCTGCCCAAAATAAAAGCAGTGAAATGCCAGAGCTATGATGCAGCGTAGAAAGGGCTGCTATGTGGCAGGATAGATGGTTTATTCCACAGGGATAGATGGTTTATTCCACAGGGATAGATGGTTTATTTCACAGGTTCAGATGCTCACATTGGCCCTGTTCTATTACCAGGACTGACTCGTTCAAACCCTTGCAGCGGGCACCTTCATCCAATGTGATTCAACAGGAATATTGGAGGCCACAAGCATTCAGGCAGCGCCATGGACCCGGCCAGAGTTGCCCCTAGAAATGTGGGGCCCTTAAGAACATAATCACCCCCCCCCCCCCCCCCAACCTAGACCTTATGATAATATTAATAATAGTGGTTTATAAGGTGACGTGAATAAGACTCCTACAGTAGATCTAGCTGAACTCTGTTGTGATGCCATTCACGCAGTGTTGCTCTCTGATAACCAGCTCATGTGGATGATGACGCCGGTCAAGCAGATCTTGACAGGGTCGCATATGGGTGAAGGATTTGCAAACACAATATAACAAGATTATGGTTTTCCTTGTTCAGAGTTCAGAAAAACGTGCCTAGCGATCTGTCTGGAGCTGATGGACTGGACAGCAGTCTGTTCACGTTTCTTACAAAGGTTGTTACCATGGGGGGTAAAAGATATTTATTCGGCCCACTGTGAGTAAGAAGCCTTGAGAAGCAATGGTTCTGGAGCCTAGTGGCCAATAGGGCAGGAGCTTATCTCCTGATTCCTTAGCATGAGGCAGCTTGATGTACAAGTCCACCACCTGGACATGACTCCCTCCTAGTCAGAAATAATTAAAACAACAAACATAACCTAATGATAATTATTACTATGGGTTATGAGTACCCTACTGTATATCATATGAAGTCACAACCATCCTTATTGTCCCCCACCCGGCGACAGCTGAATGGGGGGGACTTAAGGTTGGCCGGTGTCACGTCGTGAGTGAGTGAGTCTGTCAGTCCGCCCATACTACCAGAATCCACCACAAAAGGGGCGCCTGTCCAATGCATTTTTCCATTGACAAGTACATTTAGATTTTTACATCAAAACTATGCTTGGTGTCTCAGTATAGTCTCAGACAAGTTTGCTCGGGAAACCATGTACTTTCTACAACCGCAGAGAGTAGAGCTTGAGGTGTTTAGTAGAGCAAGATATGTCTGTATTTCAACATCCATTATGGGACTTTTGATCATACAGGTGCATGGACTTGTTGACTATTAAAACAGCACTCATCCGTCGTTGCTTTCTACACAAAAACCTGTGAGTGTCTCAGTGTAGGCACATTCCATTCTAGCCAAGGGCCTTTTTAGCTTGACCAGCGTCATCAACCACATGAGCTGGTTAGAGCTCACATAGTAGTACTTATTATAAGCTGTTTTTTCCATTGCCAGGACATTATGATTTGAACACTGAAACTAGTATGCTACTATGTATTTCAGTAAAAATAGTCTATTCTACTGAGGGACACTACACTACTTTTCACATCCAGAGTTTAGATAAAAGAAGATTCCTAGCTTAATTACTCATTGTTTTACATGTTAGGTGTCTCATAGATTAGTACTAGAAGTGTATCATATTAATTCAAAAAGAAATTCCATCTTTCCACTCCATTGCCACAAAGGAATATGCATCATGGCTGGGGGACAACATGTTTACTGTGCACTTGTTTAGTGTAGTGGCTGGCTATTCCTTTGGTAAATAACCACTCACTGCCCCAGCAATAGAAGAGTTGTTTTAACACACCTGTATCATAGATCTAGGCAGATGAAGATTATTCCAAGACTCTTAGTAAGGGAAGATGGTGTACTGGTAGCTAAATTGCCAATAAATGGTGAAGCTGTCCATCAAAATCAGTTATATCAGTAATGTTTCAACGCTCAAGCCGGTGCACCTGTTATAGATGTATTCTAGAAAAGAGTAGTCGAGAATGCCAAGGTTCATGTTTGAATTGAAGTCCATGCTGGTTACTTTTATTCCAGATAGTTTGAGTTTGCAAAGTCGGGCTCAAAAAGAGAAGGAACATCCACCAAGAGCAAGATTATCATGAAAACAGAGCATTATAAACAGTGTGGGTGTGACCAGACCTGCATATGCAAATACCTCACTAGCCAATTATCAGTGAGTAGGCTAGGTCAGAGGGTCAACAGCTGAAGTGAACGGATACAGAGATCAAAGATAGTTGAGAGGAGGGGATCCCTGGGGAGGTCTCCTTCCATAAAGTCAATTAGAAGGCCTGGGGCCTCATTTATCATTGAGATACGCCTTTTTTTACACGGTCTTTTCCCCGATTTCAGGCGTACGCCATTTTCCCCCCCCACAGCGCGATCTATCAAGCCGAAAGGGCAAAAATTTAGTCGCCTTTCTACGCGCTTTTGTAGGACACCTCTCAAGTAGACGTACCGATTTACACGGTTTTCTACACCCTTTTTGAACACAGGGGGAACTGGCGACGCAGGTGGTGCGTCGGTGAATTACAATGTTTGATGGAGAGAATAAGAGCGACAGTTCATGAACGCACAATCATGTAGGCTAATAGCCCAATTCAGCACCAACATATATCGCAATGCAAGATTAGACGTGTCCTCTAACCGGCTCATTAATGGTCCGATATGGATTTGTTCCCCAAACTGAACCTATGCGCTGTCCCAAACCTTTCCGCGCTATATGTCACACACCTAATGCAGGCACTCTCAAACGGCAATAATTGACCAATTAGATTGTCATTAATATGTGATCATGTGGACCTATTTGCTGTTTGGTAAGCATATAAATGACAGTCCTCCTGTGCGTAATGCAAGCCTAAATGAATCCGGCGCTACTCGGCCTACTGGCCGAGATAGAACTCCAAAGAGGTGATGGCGATGGCGACTGCACCCACATAAGGGCACCATCAGTGAATGAATACGTCTATGTGAATCGCAAAAATGTGCACACTATAAATCATATCCCAAATCATATGTGACGCCGACATGCTCATCACAAGTGTAGTGGCACGGTGGCCTGGCTCCACGCATGACTCATTCATCCTGGCGCACAGCAGGGTAGGGGCTAGACTGGAGGCAGGCGCTGCGCGTGACGGCTGGCTTGTTGGTGTGTGCATAGCCAAGATACATATTCTTTGTCTTTTTTACTTTAATCTTTATTAGCATTTTCCATCCATACAACGACAATACAATAAAACATAAAAACTTACAATAACAGCTTATGGGTACTTCCATCCATGCAGCTTTATTTTCTTACTCAAATATGACAATTTTAATATTAGTGGTATCATCACACTTCCTTCTATAATCCATCCATTTCCCATCTCCCTTCAAACTTTCCTTCCTGCATCCTCAATGCATAAATAAATCTCATAAATCTCCTCCACAACACCCACCACTGCTCCTTGGTTGGGGGTTCCACCTTATACCAAGCCCTCATTATTGTCTTTTTACTAGCAACCAATACTTTCACTAGGTATCTGTCCCCTCCTTGTACATCATTCTGTTATGTTTGCCAAGATGTATATTCAAAGCTGATAAGAATGAGAACCAGTCAAGACCCCACCACTAAATGAGGACCCAAGCCCTCAGCCCCCTCCCCGTCATGAGGTTTACCAGCGGGGCCAAAGGGCCCACACTGAGGTCATGCGCCAGCTATGAAGACACAAACAAGTAAGGTTCACATTTCTACCATTTTATTGTCTGTTTCAAAGACTAATCACCTGATTATAATGCTGCGTGCATGACATGATCGGTTTGTCGACTGGACGATGGATAGGGTGTTATACGCGACGTGCAGTTTCTCTATCGTCGCTAATATTTTGCGGGGCCCCTCGGTGGTCTAGGAAACGCTTCTCTTCTGCATAACGGTGCACCGTGTATTTATCAACTATGATCGTTCGTACATTCCGTTCGTCAATAATTCATGCGCTGCTCGCATGGCTGTCCGGGCAGGGGGAAATTCTTTTCCACGCATCCTCGTCCCCGGCTCAACGATCGATCACAGACTCGCTTCCCTGTTGATTTACAGAGTTCTGCAGACTGTGCCCGGCTGCGGGCGGCCCTGTCCGGCCTGGTCTGCCTCTTCAGCGGATGGTTCTGGACCAAGCGATGCCTCGTGCCCTACTGTATCCGCTGCCCGATGCATGAGAGCTGGTCTGGCCCGGACCGCATTGACCAATGCGACTGCATGGTCTCTTTTCGCTGCGTTCTGCTCCACATTTGATGAACCTTCGTGCCCGCTAGCGTTTCGGTTTTTCAGCATTTATTGTCCATCGTGTTGGATCCTGACGGCTGAGGCCTCGATCGGTCGAAAGTGTCGTAGCAGGCGTACAAATTCGCATGCGCTGCCTGGACCCCTTCATCGGCATACGAACGCTACCTGGGGCCCGGCGTCCACTACGTTCTGCTCCGTATTCAATGTAAACGTCATGCCTGTGAATATTCAATACTATCAGCATTCATAGTTCATTGTGTCGTGTCTAGGCGGCTGCGGCCTCAGTCGGTTAAGAGTGTTGTTGCAGGTGTTCATTCCACATGCGATGCCTGGACCCCTCCACCGTTTCTCTGCTGGGGAACCGATCCGTCCAGCTCCTCCTTAATGGCATCACGAAGAGCATCCCCAAGGCATGGATGTACGTCTTCCCTTCACTCCTTCGCTCGTTCATCGGTTAATCGCACGGTTGAGGCAGGGGTGTTTTGGTGGTCACTCGTATTTAATGTTAGAAACAGTCATTCTCACAGCTTTCTATGGGTTCCTTAGGGTCGGTGAATATTCTACACGCACATTGTCATTCAACCCGGCGCACGACCTCACTCGGGCAGATGTCACGTTGCACGCGCGCTATTCGTCCTGCACCTGAAGCATTCAAAGGCGGACAGAGCTGGTGCCGGCGTGACCGTTTATTTATCAGGCAATAACACCTTGTTTTGTCCTCTGTCCTCCATGAGCTCCTACCTGACGAGCAGACCCCAGGCCGGTGAGGAGGAGCCCCTCTTCATAACAAGAGAGGCAAAGCCCATGACCGGAGCCTGGTTTGCCGCCAGACTCCGCGCCCTCTGCCAGGCGTGCGGGCTCCCACCGGACCGGTACACTGCACACTCCCTCCGTATAGGAGCGGCAACCACCGCCGCCGCCATCGCCCCGGTGTCTACCCTGAAGTCCATGGGCCGATGGTCCTCGTCTACTTGTGAACGCTACCTACGGCCCGGAGTCCAGGACATTCTGGATGCCCAGAGGGCTATGAGTGGACTGTGACATTGGGTTGGGGGGGTACTGAGTATTCAGGTGGTCATGTGGCTGGTGCACTATTAAATGTTGTCTGGCTCATCAGTCAGAGCGCTCTCCGTCAACCCTTCTGCGCATGCAGGCCGCGGAGTTGCTGGTGTGTTCTTGGGGGGTAGTTTGCAGGTATTCCACCAGCGTCGGCCGGTGGATGCCAGAGTAGCCGCTAGCTGGTCTCTGTGGCTTTCCATGGCGGGCGCCATGGACGCAGAGACACGAGGCTGTATCTCCCGCGGAACCCACGAAGCGTCGGCCCGTGGGGACCGGGGACTATAATGTACAGCAGTCCTCCTGTGGCACTCTTTGACGGTCTTAGTGGGCTGAGTTACCTCCGAGCGTCTTCCCGATCGCGGCCCACTCTGATCGTCATTGAGGCAGGGGGCTAGATGCCGTTCCCCCTTCCTGGCTCTCTGGGCCAAGGGCTTGGCCCAGAGGGGGGGAACACCTAGATTGCCTCCCCCTGCTAACGCGCTTTCCACGCCGGTGGAAGGCAGGGGGCCCCCCGGACAGAGCACACCGCCAAAAATTCATATGCATGTATTATGCCGCTTGTATAATAAATGTTCAAATTTGACAAAAGTGATCTCGACTGAAATGACAATTTTAATATTAGTGGTATCATCACACTTCCTTCTATAATCCATCCATTTCCCATCTCCCTTCAAACTTTCCTTCCTGCATCCTCAATGCATAAATAAATCTCATAAATCTCCTCCACAACACCCACCACTGCTCCTTGGTTGGGGGTTCCACCTTATACCAAGCCCTCATTATTGTCTTTTTTACTAGCAACCAATAGTACTTTCACTAGGTATCTGTCCCCTCCTTGTACATCATTCCGTTATGTTTGCCAAGATGTATATTCAAAGCTGATAAGAATGAGAACCAGTCAAGACCCCACCACTAAATGAGGACCCAAGCCCTCAGCCCCCTCCCCGTCATGAGGTTTACCAGCGGGGCCAAAGGGCCCACACTGAGGTCATGCGCCAGCTATGAAGACACAAACAAGTAAGGTTCACATTTCTACCATTTTATTGTCTGTTGGTGGGTGACTGTGTGAGGTGTGTGAGTGCGTTTGTGAGTGAATGTGTGAGGTCCGTGAGTGTGGTAGTGAGTGACTGTGTGAGGTCCTTGAGTGTGGTAGTGAGTGACTGTGTGAGGTCCGTGAGTGTGGTAGTGAGTGACAGTGTGAGGTCCGTGACAGCATGTGTGAGGGAATGAAGTGCAGTGAGGATGTCCTGTTGGCTCTGGTGGTGAAGTGTGGTGACCTCCACCAACTGCTGCACAACTGCCCCACAACTGCCCCAATCCCTTCTGCCATGTCCCTCTGGGCCTCTAGGGTCATGAGCCTCCAGCACAGCGTCTGAGAGGAAGCCCAGCCCTCAGGGACCCTTGAGGCAGGGACGCTGGCAGCCGGAGGTGGAGGCGTGGGCGGTGGAGACGGAGACGGAGGCGCTGGAGATGGCACTGGAGGTGGAGGCCGGTGCGCTGGAGGTGGAGGCACTGGAGGTCGTGGCGCTGGATGTAGAGGCTGCAACCGGCGGGGGCACGACCGTCAGGTCAAGGACCACTGCAGACTCCCCCTCCTCTGAGTCCCACCCCACGTCAGAGTCTGGAGAAACAATTTCAGTCATTTTCTTTGAGTTTGTCTGTTAACTTGATTATGCATTAAACATTTCATTGTGTAGCCATATTCAATTGATATGTTTTTCTGTTGGCAGCCAAATAAATGCTTAAGTGTGATTTACCGGGTGATTTAGATGAGTCTTAATTTCCCAGAGGGGAAAATGTTTCATGTGGTCTAACATTATGAAGTGGTCATCTGTGTTATCGTTCCCTGTTTTTGGTCCTAAATCAATCATAGCCTACCACAGAATGTGTGGAATGTTTGCTTTCCTCACAGCCACATAATACAGAATGTCCGTGTAGCCTACGCCACATACAGGATGCACGAAACGTACAGTAGGCTACCTAAACTGTAGGAGCAATCAGACAAATGTAGGCTCGTACAAATAGCTTACCTTCCGAAGATGATTTTCTTTCCTCGCGTCGACCTCACCAACAAGCACATGCACCTCCGTCTCCGAAAAGTTTCTCTTCTTTCCGCGTTTTTCCATAAACGTATTTGTCTTTCTATGCTCCACGCTATATTATGTCGGTTCCTTCCGGGGTATCCACGTTGTGCGCTGTCATAGTTTTGACCATATATGGTTGGATTTGGGCGTGGCGAGGGCGGAACACGGGGCGCGTGCGCGTCCGCTCTCCTCTACGCCACCGTCGGATTTTTCGTGGAAGAAATGGCGCAGCAGCGTGTCCGACATTTTTGATAGATCCGAAAAGCGTGTAAATATTCTCGTTGTACGCTACATTTCGCATTTTCCGCGTTTTCGTCGTACGCCCTCTTTTACACCTGAATTTACACGCTCTTTGATAAATGAGGCCCCTGGAGATTAGGGCTGCACAATATATCGTTTATGCATCGTCATCGCAATGTGCACATGCGCATTAGTTACATCCCAAGTGCCTGCAATGTTGTTCTCTTTTTCCCTGCTATGTTAACGCAAAACATGTCATGCTACAAACTTTTTGCTCAACTTTTTCATTTTGATGACTGTCAAAAACTAAGAGACACATTAGTAGAAGGCGTTTTGGAACGCAGTCAAGACACTTGGCTACCGGTGTAAGCAGACTTGTGGATCACTGTTTAGTTCTAACCTCATGTAGGACATAGGCCTGTATGTTTACAAGTTTGCTTATTTCTGTTTTAAACAAACAAAATATATTGCAATATATATCACAAATTGCATTGCTGCAATGTATGTTATTGTCAATATCGCCCAGCCCTACTGGAGATAAGGGGTCAGGGCAATAAACAGAGGACATGTCTTGAACAGAGAATACACTCATTTGAATTTATCTATTACATGCTGTGATATTGGCTGCTCTAAATTATCTTTGCCAGCAGATGTCAGTAGCGTACAAAGCATTTAATGAGGCTTTGAGCAATTAATTTTTTGCATACAATGTGCCTAAAGGAACCTCAATTCGCAATTTCTAGTTAAAGGCACCAAGAGGGGTAAAAACTAAACCAAAGAATAAACAATAAAACCAAGGTACACACTTAACAAGTGGGGAACAGAAAGACAAAGCTTACAGACTTACAAGTTGGCACAGGAAACACAAGGAACAATGCACAGCTACAGCAAATAATTAGACACAAGACAAAGAACTGGATGGGGGGGGGGGTCTACATGTAGGCTACACAGACTAACAAGACAGGTGGAAACCAATCAAACAATCAGTTGCACAGGTGTCCTCACAATCAGAGCCAATTAAGACAGTTGTCTAGGGTTCGCTATTGGGGCAGGGTTGCCAGCAACAACGTCTCTGATTGGTGGAGACATTGCTGTTGCACTATAGGATTGTGGGTAGTGTATTTTTGTGCGTGGCTGTAAGCCAGCGCACCATAGATAGCATTTGTCCGGTTGTCACTCCCTCCCTCCCTCCGTTGTGTTATTGACCTGCAGCTCTATGTTGCACAAGAGGCAGTGGTCCCAGAACACCAAAATAAAACCACTAAGACATTGCACACTTTCCAGATTCTCGGTCGTGTAGTGGATAAAGTGCCTGACTCCCATGCCAAAGGTCAGGGATTAAGCCCTGGTGTGGGAGATTTTTTTTTGTCACTGGATGTTATAGAAGCTATGTAAAAATATGGTTACCTGGTGGTGCTATGTCAGTTATTGAATTTATGTGCAATAACTGAACATTTGAAATACTCCTGTTTTGAAATTATACAGTATTCTACAGAATAGGTGTCTCAGTAATTACCCATTATATATTAGGCTATACGTAGAAACATACTATATATGTATTTACCAGGTAAATGTTCAGTAATTGTGGGACTATGAAAGGAAGGGTTACCCAAAAAATGTTCAGAGTAAGTTAATTTAGCAATAGAAATCCATAAGCCTAGGGCCAATGATAGACAATAGGATATAGACAATAAACTACCGGTGGAATGGTGGTGGAGCAATTCGGATTACTAGAGGACCGCTGTCCCTGACGCTAATAATCCGCCAGAAGTCCGCTTGCCATTCGATGTGCAAATGGCCAGGAATCCGCCAGCGGATTCGGCCAGAGGTCCGCCAGCTCGTCCATCAGGGACCCGCTGTAGGTCCGGTAGCCTTGTGTTATATTCTGCCGGAGGTCCGCCAACTCGTCCATCGGGGACCCGCTGTAGGTCCACTAACCTTGTGTTATCTGGGTTTATCCCTTACCTTTGTCCAGAAACAGAAGTTGAACCAATTGCAGCAAAATAGCTAATGTTACAGGAATCATCAGTGTAACTGCTTTAGCCACTAGTCACGTTTCCATTACACCTAGAATTGCACAAAACCTAAATATCGCAATAAAAAATTGGTAATGGAAACACCTAAATTTCTAAAAACCTCTCAAATTTCGATAAAACGTTTTTATGCTCTCATGAAGTTGTTTTTCAGAAGTTTCGATATAGAAGTATATCGCAAAAGCGCAAACACTTTTTTCGAATTATGGCAGGAGAAGAAGAGATTTGCTCGCTTTAAAAAATGACACGATGTGCCTCCGGAGCAAGTGGAAGACCCTAAAGCAACGATACTTAGCTGGGAAACGCACGCTGTTTAAGAGCGGAGCTGAGGGGAAAGCTAAAATAAAGTTCAATTATTACAACGGTTTGTTTACTTAATACATCCACGGTTTACTTCCTGGTTGCGCTTTGTGTGAATTGTGTGGCGTCGCGAGACTAGACTACGAGAATTACGGCTCTTGCGCAAAACACCTTTCAATGGAAACACCTGCAAGTCGCAATTGTACTTTGTCGAAACCTTCGATATATTGCTTTTATTTTGCGAAAAAGTGTAATGGAAACGCAGCTACTGACCACTACCATTAATATTATGGAAGCTGCTGCTAGTTGTTGTGAGCTCATGAGCTAACTGGCTATCCCGCTCTTATAGTGCTGGATTAGCATTGGAAACATTGGAACTGATGTGTCCAGGTGACAAGATCCATCTTTATTTCCTGTATGAACAGCAGTAGTTTGAGGGGATAAAATGAGGACAGACTTCAAAATACTGTCAAAAATACTGTCTTTGAGATAAAATTCTGAAAAATTTCACACTACATCTACCATGTCATCAAAAATTTGTCATTTTTTGAGCAAGTATTTGCAGTAGCTGTGTACAGTACTGTTTACAGTAAAACATTTTGATGCTCTGCGAGCTCAATTTTTTATATTTAAAAAATCTGGGAAGATTGTTTGTGTAGGACAGTCTGAAGATGTACTGTAGCAATTGGGGTGTCAATTGACCCAAAAATGTGGGAGGAGTAGATTTGATAGGTTTTACAGTTTCTGAGAAAAACAGTGATGGACTTAATAATTCCTGCCAGCTCGAAGCATATGGACATTTCTAATGACTTGGGCCTACATTTTGGTGGTGGTTATAAAGTTATAACACATACAGCTGATTTGTTAAGATTTTTTTTAAGTTTTAAACTTTAAACTCTCTAGATTTGAGTCCACAAACTGCAAACAGCATGAACATTTATCACATGCACTAATGTCTGTGGTTCCATCTGCCGTAAGTCCAAAAAAAGAACAGTTGGATGTTTCAGCGATGATTTCCCATTGTATGGCATGAGCAAACATTTCAAGGATTTAGTTTTGGATTGTATCCGACATCCAGTTGTCTCTGCATCAAAAAGCCATTCTCTAGCTCTTGGACTCTCTAGCATAATGTGAGTTTGTCCTCTCTTGCCAAACGGACGCCGTCTCAATGAGTGGCATCCCCTCTCGGCCCAGGAACTTAATGGATCAGAATAGAAGTTCTAATATGGTCCTGGCGGTCTGTTGATCTTTGGCAGCTAACTCAGAAAGCATAGCGCTGATCGGAGTTGTGTTCAGGTTAGCCAGTGCACGCAAATCGGAGTGCAGGTCTGATAACTCGTGTCGAGTAAACTTTTACCTTGCTTTTTTCCAGTTGCAAAAGCCTCCCTTGGCACATTAACTGTCACTGTGGAGGTGGCGGTGCACCAAACCCTTCTCTATTGCTTAGCTGCAGACAATGCAAAGCACAGTCTGCTTTTGCAACATAATGCAGCCATTGTGTTCCACTTGTGAAGATGACCTGGAGGCTTACTTTATCAAACTGGCTGCTCCAGTTATGGTCGAGCAGTTGTGTAACTGCTTTAGCCACTGACCACTTATGGAAGCTGCTGCTAGTTGTTGTGAGCTCATGAGCTAATTGGCTATCCCGCTCTCATTGTGCTGAATTAGCATTGGAAGCATTGGAAATTATGTGTACAGGTGACAAGACCCATCTTTATTTATCAGACATTACCGTCCTACCAGTCCCGCACAGAAACAAGCCAGCCAACGCACATAAGCCAGGCTGGACCTGGCCTGGTTTCAGTGTACATTGTTTTGTTGTTCTATTTTGTTGTACACTCAGCAGCTCTGCAAATGAGGTGGCCTCACCTCAGAGCTCACCCGAGTATAAATAAAGGTTTCAATTCAATTGCCATTTTTCAAACCATACTCGCTGAAATGATCTCTCATAATGCTCTTTGTCGAATCGTCTTCCAGGAAAGTTAATGTTTGGTTGAAAGCTCCATGAAATAGACCAGATGGTTCTGCACAGCCCACAGTCCTGGCTGGCGAAACGGATGCCGCCTTCAGTCTGCTCCTGGCACTATATACTGTCTTTAATGTGCCCTGGGAACTTTGCAATTCCGCCACCGCCTGTTAAGAGCTATGTGCGACTATGTGTTGCCTGACATGTCTGCTCGCACATGATCGGGTGGGCAGTAGGCTCCTGGTCATCGTCGGAGTCTTCATTTCCGTGCTCATCAGGATGCAGACCCACATCCATGTGCAGACCGGCTCTCATGGCAATGTTGTGCAGGATGCAGCACACTACAGTTCAATGATCTAGCATACTTTGAGGGGACTATATAGCATTGCCCCACCACTACCATCCAGGCATCTAAACCAGATTTTTAAGACGCCAAATGTGCGCTCGATCACACCGCGCGTTCTGATGTGAGCCCGATTGTACGCCGCCTCTCCAACATTGGTAGGATTGCGTACGGGAGTCATCAGCCATGGCTGGAGTTGTACCCGTCGTCACGTATAATACCAAAGCACATACTTTTACCCCACACATTTGCAATGAATACAGCACAAATATTTTCTCAAAACAACTTTCTTACCCAGTAATCAGGGACTGTTAATATTTAGGGTTGCAAAGGGAAACTTTCCAGAGATTTACCATGGGAAGTTAAAGGAGTAGTAAAGGGAAAATGCATCTTATCCCAGTTTTAAGGTTACTTATGATCATATACAATGGTTCAGATCAAAACGTTGACAAAAGTAACACTTTTAAGAAAGTCTGATAATTGCACTACCACCGTTTAGGTCATACAATGGATGTGGGTGGTCACCGTGAAAAATCTTTCAAAAACATGTTTTTCAAAGAAACACGATTTCAAAGACAAGAAGCTCACCAAGGGGGTAATTTGTGTCCGTTGGTGTTCTGACATCAAATTCGCCGCAAAGTATGAATCCTGTAGGGTTTTATTGATCATTTTATGAAATCCATTGACTTGTATTGAAGCGACCGTTGTAGATGTGTAGATCAATCCGCAGAGGGCAGGAAGCAGAACTACTTCGTCATTGCGCGAGATGGAATCAGTTCAAGCGGAAGTTTACACACGTATGTGCTGCGACTAAATAGTTCTATGCTAAATATTTTTAAAAAGCCTTTCCAGATGAACTAGAATCTTACTTTATGGTGAATTATATGTCTGAACGCCAACTAACACCTCGGTGAGTTTCTTGTCTTTGAAATTGAGAGTTTAACATGTTTTTTTTTAATGATTTTTCAAGGTGCCCACCCACATCCATTGTATGACCAAGTTTTGTCAACGTTTTGATCTGAACCATTGTATATGATCATAAGTAACCTTAAAACAGGGCTTAACATGCATTTTCCCTTTACTATTCCTTTAAGCTCGGGAATTTTGGAAATGTTGACCTTTTTTGTAGGCTATCTATCACTCGAACTCACCCATCTGTGTATAAATAACACGCTTTTACACCATGCATATCATACGGCAAATCGCAATTCTGCGTGTAATACATACGCCGAAACCGTGTGGAGGCGCTCGGGCAGTGAGCATTGAGCAATTGCCCTAGCTAGCCTTAGCTAGCTAGCTCGTATTATAATGCTAGCTCATGCTAGGATGCCAGCTTGCTCATGTGAATAGTAGCTATAAGAACAGTAGCGGTAGCAGCAAGAATGTGAGCTAGTTCGCTAGCTTCGCTAGCTAGTAGTGTTGTTTGCCAGTTGCTAGTGAAATTGTGTTGTTTGCTAGTTTTTCTGTCAGTGTTGTCTCACCAAAGTTGTTTGATCCACCCAAACCACCCCCAAAAGCGCTCGCAAATTTATACACCTCTTGTATCATGTGTTCCAAGGTGAACCAACCACAAACTCGTATTTCGGCGTATGTATTACACGCAGAATTGTGATTTGGCAGTGTAAAAGCATGTTATTTATACACAGATTTGCGAGAATGGGCTGAGGCTATCACTGCTTTTTATTTTATTTTATTTTTTATTATTATTTTATGAATTTATTTTAGGATTTTATCCCGTTTTCATCCAATTTGGTAGCTAATTGACCCTGACCTAGTGTCCAATTACCTGTTGAGGATTTGTCACACAACCCAGTCGGCAGTGCAAAAGGGAGAGGCAGCTCCTTGACTCTCAGCTCACAACTGTAATTCCAACACCAGACAAGGTTGCTATTGTGCGACAAACTCTTAAGCCAAGATTAAACCAACCACCCTCGGGGAGCGGTGGCCCAATAGGCCATTCTCTCTGGGATCCAGCCATATTTGGATGTGGACCGCCGGTCCCCAGTGGGCAGCTGCACCTGAACACAATGCATTAGACTACTACACCACCGCAGACACCTATAATAGGGAACTTAAATGTAGCCTAGTAGGGGAAAAACATAAAATGCAATTCTAGATCTTGCACGTGATCTTGGTTAAAACAACCTGATATACTGCAAATTCAGTAGAATTTCCACCCTGTATTGTGATTCATCCATTGCATGTGCCGTGCATTTTTCCATCACATGCACAGCTAATTCCTATCATTCTGCACACCAAGAGGGCTGTAGAATCCATTAAAGTTCTACTTTACAAATAGATTAAGTAAAAAATGTCATTTTTATTTTTTTTATTAGAAATGTTTGCCTGCATGTCTGCTTATGACAAACCTCAGTGTTTATATTGATGTCTGTTTATGTCAAGGTAAATACATTTGGGCATAAACTGCACAAGCACACAGAAACGCTATGATGATGGCAACGCAGTTAACACGGTATTTCACCCTTTGCGAGTTTGCGAGCTTTGTGAATAGCAAGGTTTATTTTGGGGTTATTGGCACAGGTATAGCGGCAGAAAAACCTCTGCAATCCCTTTCTGAATTCACCCCACAGTGTCAGTAAGGGAAACGAAGTAGGAGACTGTAGTTATAGACACTCTAGAGCTTTGAATTATCACACAAAAAACTTGACCTTCTCTTCCCTTTTTCCTCAATACATAAATAAATAAATAGAGGATCCTCTGTGTGTGTGTGTGTGTGTGTGTGTGTGGTGCGTGTGTGTGTGTGTGTGTGTGTGAGTGTGTGTGTATGTGGCCAGGTCTGGGACCTTCCTGGTTTCACTTCAGAGTGAGCTGTGTGTACGCGATGAATTCAGCAATATAATGTACTGTAGATGTGCATGGGTTACCAAACAATCCATCTCAGACCTGTCAAGCTACAGTGTTGTCTTGCAGTCTAAGCAGTCCATTCTTTGAGGGCTTATTGTCCCCCACCCGGCGACAGCCGAATAGGGGGGACTTTAGGTTGGCCGAAGGTGTCATGTCGTCCGTCCGTCAGTGAGTGAGTGACTCAGTCTGTCCTCCCGTAGTACCAGAACACCACAAAAGGGGCGCCTTTCCAATGCATTTTCCCATTGACAAGTACATTTAGATTTTTACATCAAAAACTATGCTTGGTGTCTCAATATAGTCTCAGACAAGTTTACTCAGGAAACCATGTACTTTCTACATCCACAGAGAGTAGAGCTTGAGGTGTTTAGTAGCGCTTCAAAGAAGCTGCTAAAGCTATTGCTGATTATGTTTTTTTGTGCGCACAATACCACTTAGTGCGTTGTTATCAACTTGTTTGCTAGAGCTACTAGTTAGCTGTTGATAACGAGATCAGCTGTTGCAACTGGAACGCTCACCTCGGGAGTGATCATTGCCAGTTCCCACTCGCACCTCCTAAAACAAATGGAATGCACCATAACGTTAGATTTCTCATTTGTGTGGATAGCTGAAGCGATGCATTCTGTAGGCTACCTCAATAGAGTCTGCTAAATTAACATGTTTAATGCTTTATGTATGCTATCTGTTAGTGTGAAGTGTGATGATTTCTGTACAGCCAAGATCGAACCCAGCATGGGCAAGTGAGCGTAAAGGCAATACTGCCAAGCAACACAGTGACACCTGTTATATAGACTAGTGTCTCAACTTGCATTTAAACAATAATGTAAACTTCAAGCATTCAAAGTAAACTGCAGACACTTTCAGGTGGATGGAAATAAAGTGCACATTAAAATGATCGATTTCATAGAAAACTTATAGACTATAGGCTATAGGTTCAACATGTCATTGGCTGTATAACTCTCATCTCAAATGTACATCTTGTAAACTACTGTCTGCAGACTCTGAACCAGCCCACTCCTCCCTCCACTACTGCTCTGCTTGGCTGTTAATGAAAAGTCTTCACAAAACTAGCAACGTTTTGGAAATTGGAGAGGAAAGATGTCAAGCAGAAAGAGGAAACTACAGGTGGTGCTACAGTAACCAATTCGAAAAGCCAGTAGGAGAGCACAGCACATGAGAGGTGGTGGTGGGAGGTGGGATGAAAGGTAGAGTGGGGGGTGACGTTGAAGGGGGAGAGCAGTTGAGAGGGAGGGGGGCAGGGGCGGAGGTCTGCACTCTCTGAGTGCAAGCCCCTCTAGTTATATCAAAAACTATGCTTGGTGTCTCAGTATAGTTTCAGACAGGTTTGCTCAGGTAACCATGTACTTTCTACATCCACAGAGAGCAGAGCGTGAGGTGTTTAGTAGCCCTAGACACGTCTGTATTTCAACATTAATTATTACAGTATATTGGACTGAAGACCATACAGGTTCATGGACTTGTTTGCCTACTAGATGGAGACATTAAATGGGGGGGTAGAGGGGAGAGTGGAGGTTCCAGAGTCAGTGAGACGCAGGGCGCTTGTTACCACAAGGGAACGTGCATAATGGGTGGGGGACAACATGTTTACATGTGTACTTGTTTTCCAGACGAGATGTAACAGCTCACATTTCACTTCACGTATCTCTGAGGACAAGACTCTCAAGGGAACAGACCCAACAGCGTTTCCCTTGAGAGTTCACCTTTGAAATAAGGTTGTTTTATCAATCAATAACCTTTATTTGAACTCCAAGGACACTGAGGTTGCCCTCATTTACGGTGACGACGAGTAAAGGTGAGATAAAACAAGAAATAATAGTCAAAATATAATATATATTATAAATAATGAGACAAAAAAACATTAAAAGCAAGACATAAAATAGAGTTAAAATAGACATATAAATAAAAAAGATAATAAAGATAAGATAAAAATATAATAAAAAAGATAATAAGAACAGACTAATATCAGCTAAAAACAATTACAAAAAGATGTGCAAAATTCAGAGATCATGGATTTAAAATGGCTAAAAGTAGGAAGGGTAGACATTTTTAAAGAGCTCTTCATGGTATTCCATGAGATTGGAGCACTCACACTAAAAGCAGTCAATCCAAGGCTAGAACCGGCTCGGGGAAACTTGAGAAGGAATGGTAAATGGACGGCACTTATATAGCGCTTTTCCACCTTAGCGGCACTCAAAGCGCTTTACAATGGCCTCTCATTCACCCATTCACACACACATTCACACACCAATGGCGGCAGCTGCCATGCAAGGTGCTAACCTGCTCATTGGGAGCAATTTGGGGTTAAGTGTCTTGCTCAAGGACACTTCGACATGTGGACAGTCGGAGCTGGGATTCGAACCACTGACCCTTCGATCACTGAACGACCCACTCTACCAACTGAGCTACAGCCGCCCCTGAGTGAGTTTGATATGGCCCAGATTTCCAATCCAACATAAAAGTAATGTAAGGTGGTTGTTTACCAATAAGAGCCTTAAAAATGAATAAAAACCAATGTTTCTCTCGTCTCATGGAAAGAGAGGGCCAGCCAACCATCTCATACAGAGAGCAATGGTGTGTGTTATAACTAGCATCTGTTTTACCCGTTTACCTGTTTTAACTTGTGAAAAACACTCACAGGCATCTGCACGCACAACCCCCCCCCCCTCCCCCACACACACACACACACAAGAGTACAGAGAGAGGACGAGACGAAGCCAAGCGTAAAGAGACAAAGTCAAAAAGAGAGAGAAAGACATCCATCAATACATCAAGTCTATTAGATCATCAGACCCACATATGGAGGACTGCACATGATCTAATCGCACAGCAGGGAGATACTGTACCTACCAGAGTGTAATGTTCATCTCCAGTAGCATAGGTAAATGTCATTCTGGTATTTTAATTTTAATTTAATTGCCAAAAAGCTGCAATAGAGGCAGTCAAAGCCAATTAAGGAAGTGAAGACCGGTAATATCATTGAGCTTTATCAAACCAAGTACACAAATAGGACCATCACACCATGATTGGAAAACCAATGACAAATAGATGTAATGACCTGTGCAAATAAGCACACCAATAAAAAATGTGTCGGCCGAAGAAAAGGTCAGAATCTGAAGGGGGCCATTGACATCACAACATGTTGATTCCCTGAGGGGGTCAATAACTGCCAGGTGTACATAAGGCGACAGAGGAGAGAAGGGGACCTGCATTCGCTCTGAGGTCACTGTCCACACTGTTCAAGACTAAGGTGAGCATTATTATAATTCACTCTTACACTTGGCATGGCACCATTTCAACACTCCAACTACAGCCTGCTAGGCATCTTAGACATTAAGAAGTACTTAATGCTCTATAGTCCAGGTGGTTGAAACCAATTATATCTGGGGTTGTCAGTTTTACTGATGTTTTGCTCTCAAATTAGAACAGCCTAGACTAGGGTTCCGGGCTCTGTGTGCTCAATAAAGATGCCTAGTAAAGCATACTAGTAAAGATGCCTAGATTCCGAGTATATGTGAACCACATACATGGCTAATAAACAGATCTTGAATGTGTTGTCTAGGACTGTCCAGCACTCTGGTAGTTCTTGGCTGTTGCAAACTGTTCTCTCTCACCAGGCAGTGTAACATCATGACCTTTCTCAGTAGCGTGGGGCAGCTGGTGCTGCTCTCCACACTCGTCTTCCACCACACAGCATCTCTTCCACTGTGGGAGCGGTAGGGTCGCCTACTCTACACATTTTATATAGGGCATCTGTGTTTTGTCCTGTTTGCTTCTGTGTGATTATTGAAATGAGTTTCTCCTGCCTTTGGCATTTAATAACCACTCCCGCTGCCAAGGAATTTGTATTACTTTGTGGGTGTCTGTTTTTGCCCATTCTGTCCTTGGGTGTACCACAAGGGTCAGTTCAGGGCCCTTTCACTTTGTACTCATGTTCCAGCTTTCCATGCAATAGCAATTACCTTTCTGCTAAATGCAAATCAAAACACATAGATAAATCAAACCCTATGATTGCACGTAAAGCATGTGTTGATAGATGTAACTGGTTAATATATTAAACAGCTTACGGTATTACTTCTCGCATAACTGCAGGACCCATGGTGATCTGGAGGGGATAATCAGGAGTGAGATTAGCCACTTAAACACGCAGTCCCTGTTTGCAAGGAACTATGTGGATGGCCTTGTAGAGGCCACACTAAGGTAGGTTATAAATCAACGTTCCACACGTCTTTCTTTAGTCCGTCTACCTCCCTCTCTCTGTCCATCTACCTCCCTCTCTCTTTCCATCTACCTCCCTCTCTCTGTCCATCTACCTCCCTCTCTCTGTCCATCTACCTCCCTCTCTCTGTCCATCTACCTCCCTCTCTCTGTGCATGATAAGTACTGTAAAGCCTTGGGCTAAGTACCACTTCAACAATCTGTTTCTTATTCCTGTCAATTCAGGAGATCCGGTCCACACACCAGACAGCTGGGTGATATTGAGTTCTCCAACAGATATGCAGAGTACCTGAGGTCCAAAGCTAAGCACATCTCAACTTGTGCCTTCCTCCACCGCATGCAGAATGTTAAGAAGAGGTAATATCTTAAAGCTGGTTTATGTTACCATTGTGATGCACTAGTAACTCATTAATCACCTTTAAAAGCATGTTAAAGGACAATGCTCGTTTTTGACAACCTGGACCTTATTTACGACATATTATAAGACGTTTGACTCACCGAGATCACTTTGGTGTAGTTCGGAGGCATGAAGAACAAATTTAAAATCCAGCGCGAGCCAGTATATCCATGTAATGGCGGTGGTCGGGGCACTTAGAATGCAGTTTCTAAAAATCTATTTTCTGCCGCGAAACGGTTGTTTTCATCAATCTGTCTTGATGAATTGCTAGTTGTGCTTACATAGAGCATATAGGCCTGTTGTGGTTTTTCACATGCCTCTGTAATATGATCTTTAGAAACGTCTTTAGACACGAAATAGCTTCCTCACTTGCTCCAGCACGCATGCGCACAGCGTGCTGGAGCAACGATTGCGCGCCGTGCTTATGCGTGCTGGAGCAAGTGAGGAAGCTATTTCGTTTCGAAAGACGTTTCTAAAGATCATGGCATGTGAAAAACCACAACAGGCCTATGTTCTATGTAAGCACAACTAGCGATTCATCAAGACAGTTTGATGAAAACAACCGTTTCGCGGCAGAAAATAGATTTTTAGAAACTGCATTCTAAGTGCCCCGACCACCGCCATTACATGGATATACTGGCTCGTGCTGGATTTAAAATTTCTTCTACATGCCTCCGAACTACACCAAAATGATCTCGGTGAGTCAAACGTCTTATAATAGGTCGTAAATAAGGTCCAGGTTGTCAAAAACAAGCATTGTCCTTTAAACAAATCACTTACCTTTTCAGAAATAACCTGTCTGTGTTTTCTACAGACCGTAATCTTTTATCCCTCTGCTTGTCCACAGTGGGCTGGGAAGGGAGGCAGAAAAGATGAACCTACTTTTGATGCAATATATGTGTCCCAATATGTACCAGTGGGCAGATGATTTATAGCTGGATGATTACAAGTCTCAAAATGGTGGAAACAGCTTGAGTGCCCGATGGATTGACAGGTTGACAACCTAATGATAGCATGCAGTAGATAGTCTAAAGCAGTTGAAGTACTGCCTTTAAGCAATGGCAAGTTAATGTTTTGGAGGAGTCACGTTTTATGAAAAACATTTTTTACAGAACTCTAAGCAATTTGTGATGTTGATCCTTAATCATATATGTCAACTCTGTCATATACTGTACGTCTCCTATTCTCTGTACATTTTACATGGATTACATGGCAGATATTTAATTCATTCTTGCTCTTAGCATTTTTGCTCAGGTGTGAGTTGATTGTGTTACATGTTTTTGTTGTGAATAAAGAGTATTTGATTTGTTAAGCAATTTTACTGATTTTCATTGCAATCCATGACACTTCAAATACTGTTCATTAACATAAAGCAGCAAAGTGTGTTATCAACAAACCAAAGAGGTCAAATAAATCTCTGAATAAAAACCCTTGGATGAAAACCATCATACACTGAGGCCCTTGGTGACGAGAGGTGTATGTTTAACACAGTGGGGCTGGGCACAGTAATATACAGTAGAGCCCTTAAAAGGGCTTGTTTATTCCTTTGTGCTCCACCCATCCAAAGGTCTTCTGCCATCTCTCACAGAGGCTGTTAAACATTTCTCCCAGATCCAAACCAGTTCTGAAGTGATATCTTGCTGCTTGTACTGTGTTCAAACAATATTGCACCCTATACTGGATGACATATGCAGTGAAGTCATAAAAATGATAATTTTATAAATAATAAAATGCCTACAGTATAATAGTTGACATCCATGCCAGATTGAGAAGACTAAAGTAACTGAACAGCCACCACTAAAGTAGACCAACGCTGGCCAACGGGCTCCTGGTTTAGGCGCAAAGCTGCAGTAAAATCATAGAATGTGTAGCTGTTCAAATATTGAACACACTGTAGAACTACACCACCTTTTTGTCACACGTGGTGAGGTTCTCGGGACTAAACTAGGCACCCAGGGTCGTTAATGAGGGAACATTAAGTTAAGTTGCTGCAAAAGAACAGAGGCTAGAGAATGGAATTAAGGTCCAATAACAAGGTTTATTTTCATTTATAATTTAAAACGTTTGATCTACAGTACATGCAGATCCCCTTCCCCTCACCCTAACCCGGGTTCGTATCTTTTTCCTACCCCCTCCCTACCCCAACCCCTGCCTCTATCTGGGCCCAGGCACATTCACGCACACACAGACATACACCAGTTGTTTGCCATGTCTCTCCTATGATGTTTTTAGCCTCTCTTATGTAATTTAATGTTATTTGTAATGTGAATGTAATTTATTTAAATGTAATTTAATGTTATTCATTGCTTTATAAATGTTCTTAGCCGGTAGACAAACATACTCCTGGAGCTTGCTCGATTGTCTTGTTGAGAGGGGTCAGGGAAGAATTTTTACAGCTCACTTATCTGGCCCCCGGGTGATTACAGTTTTTTTGCTTCCCTCTGGAATATGTAGAGAGTGGGTCGTATGCCCACCTCCCTTGTTCTCTGTAAAGCGCATTGTGTTGCCTCTGGGTATGAAATGCGCTATACAAATAAAGCTTTGATTGATTGATTGATTGATTGATTGATGTAGTGTCTGACACAGAGAACAAGTGCACAATGATGATGATTCATGTGATCAGCATGTACATGTACAGTTGTTGAATGAAATGTAAAAAGCCAATTCTCAGCTAATGATCGTGGATATCTCGTCCACTATGGAGAGCTGTGTCAGAACGCCTGTACTATTCAGAGATCCTCATTGAACCTGAAGCACAAGCCTTTAAGTGCATAGCCAATCAGTGATCTCAGATATAGTGGAGAGCACAGGTCTGGATTCTACGACCAAATCCCACAGACTCCCCACATAACGGCATGACTAGTCTAGTCACGGTTGGACACATACATGACCTAGTCATACCGATCTATCCAACATGATCCAACTACCTAAATAAGAGTCATCTGATCTATGCTGTGAAATATAATGACTATAACTATTCCGTTGATTCCGTCTCGTTACAGGCACGGAAAATAACTGCTCCACTGACTTCCATTCAGTATAGGTTGTACATGCCCATTGGTCATCCTCTCGTTGCTAGCCTCATTTTGAACAGTTTGGAGTCGAATTTGTCTCGTTATAGGATTGCAATTGACACGGGAGTAGGTTGATTTTGTAGGTTGCAATCGTTGATCTAGCGGCACCATTGGATTCATATCGACCTACTGAATGACCTACCAAACCACACAAACTGATTAGATACTAAGCACACACCCAAATTCCAATTGCAGATGTAGAGAGGGTTACATTTAACATGCCATGTCAGATGGTTTGTTCCACACAACTGGGCAAAGCTTCATTGGAAACCATTTGGAAAAGGACAGGCACCTTCAAAAATATTTGGCAAGTGATTGGATGAACCATCTGGCACCGTCTATCGCGAGCTAACTTCAACCAACCAATGTGATGGATGGACGGACGGACACACATGCACATAGGGGTCAATCTAATTGTTTCCCCCTCAATTTTACTGAGTGGGGGACAAAAACGTAAAAGACTGGATCGAGCACAAACATCACACTACAGCAGATGTCCTACTGTGGTCTACAGACAACAAAATACTTTACCTGAGTTCAGAGCAGTGGCATGGGCTAGCCCTCTTAACTTGCACCACCTAGCCTAGGTGGTGCAAGTTAAGGTGACCTAGGTCAGGCCAGACACGTTGTTAGTCATTAATAAAAAACCTTATCCTGGAACCGTAGAGCAACTCACCTTCCTATTAGGTTACCGCTAACAAACTATCAGCTATACATCGTATACATACCCTCGCCTCACTACTTCCTTGCAGCTGCAGACAATAAAGGAGCAGCTGCACCGCTCCGGGTCAAACCATCTGCACAAACAAGGGGGTCAAACAAGACGCTACTATGAGCCACAAAGCTAAGCTGTTAAAAACAGCTTTTCTGGCTATTCTGACCCACAATCCTGTGCGCAGTAGAAATAATGCTTGTTATATATTAGAAATTATGACTTGTTATATGTTATTTAACTTTATGTTAACTAATTAACTTTGTTATTTAAATTTATTTTAGAATTATGTTCTATTAATACATCCATGAAATTATGTCACATGTGCAAGTCGTGACAGCTTGGATGAATGTTTCTTTATGAACTGCGATGGATACGGGCAAATTTCAAGACGCAATATTATGACAAAGTGATTGAATGGATGAATGAGAGGCGCTTTGGATAAAATTGCTTTGAATAAAAGCGCTATATCAGTGCACTCCATTTACCATTTATCTATCTATCTATCTATCTATCTATCTATCTATCTATCAGCAATCTGTGAGGCTGTACGTAGGCTACAGAAAACATTACTCGCAACAGGGGCAGATAAATAGATTGACTATTCACTCTCCAGATCATCATCTCCGGTGTACCTACGCCAGAAACAAAAACAAACATTTTTTCTTTCATGCCAGAAACCGAATTTGATGACTGTAGATAAGATTTAGCTTCAAGATTTATCCCAATTAAAAATGCACTTGCCGTGCCACAGTTGCAAGGGCGTAGGTTTGGTTTCAACATTGGTAGGGACCATATAACAGTGTAGCCTGCATACACAATTTTTGCTGGGGACGAGAGGTTAAACCTCTTAAATATGCATATATTTATGAAATTGAATAATACTAATACAATGTTCTTAGTTTATCACATCCTGCCTGCTGCTGCTGCACTCTCTCGACTTTTGCTGCTGCGTCCCTCCACACTCTCCCTCTCTCTTGGTTGCTGCTGCCACACTCTCTCTCTCTCTCTCTCTCGACTGCTGCTGTTTCATATATAAAAATGATTTGATAAAAAAATAGATTTTCATTGGATTTTTAGACTGACATTCAACTCATAAATCGATATATCTGTCCATTAGGGGAGTCACAAAATACCAGACATTTAGTAGGCAATACTAATTGAGAAACAACACAATCCTGGATACCCAATTTGATACTGTAACCAGGTGATAAGCTCAACAACGCCACCTTTTTTACACACGAGGTGAGGTCCTCGGGACTACAGTGACACAAGTTCAACCATGGACAGCCAGAGACGTGTTTCCAACAAAGAGCACAAGTTTATTTACCAGCTGGAAATTTGGAAAAGAAGAACTAACTCCTAAATCAGGGTAACATACGTATTTATTACAAGTTATAAATAAAAAGGGAACAACTTTATTAATATTAAAATAAAACTACTAATAGGCCTGAACACCTGAGGGCTAGGGGGGGTTGGCGAGCCTAGTAGAGGGTGAGCCACCAATGTCGGGGGTAGACTAAGAGGGCTGAGCTCAGGGGGTGCAATACTTCACACACACACTAGTGTAGGAACAGCAAGCCACGGCAACCTTACTTCAACCACAGCAAAATGGGGTGTAAACATGCAGTGCAGTGTGGGAGGGGAAAACTGACTAGCCCACCGACTGGTGACGCTCCACTCTACTGTGGCCTGGGGGGGTTCAAAGGGGAGGCCCTCTAAGAAATAAATGCCAGTTAGTTTACAAACAATGGATAACTAATTTAATAACAATGGATAACTAATTTAATAAAACCAGAACCAGTGTAGGCAAAACAGCAGCCAGCCTGAGACCACTTAGCAGTAGTGTTGGATGGCTACCAAACAGTACCAGCAAAGCCAGGGCACCAAAAGCTGACACTGGCAGACACACTGGTGAAAGACATAAAAACATACAAAGTTAGAACCACCTCAGCTGCCACACCAACATTACTCTCAATTTGACCAGATGTAATTACCCACAGTGGAGTGGCGGCAATCAGTCATACCGGAAATCCCATGAGGGGGGTCAGAGAGGAGCTACAGTACAGAGAGAGCACAGTGGGCAAACATTAGCAAAGAAAACAAACTCAGAAAACATTAAAATGTCCTGTAAGCTATACCTCCATCTACCTACCTACCATCAACGCAGCGAACACTGGTGCTGGGGAGAGGTCCTAACCAGGTGGAGGCTACACAAGGCTACCCATTACCCTCTATTTATAGGCACCTGTGGGCTCCTCCAATTGGGCCAAGGGAAATTGGTACAGGGGGCGGGGTTTCTACCAATGCTGCACTCAGCCCATATATGAACTTCCTGGGGGAGTGGCTATCTGTGCTGCAATTACCTGGGAGCAGTGCTCCCTACTACAATACCATAGTTAGAAAAAATAAATCCCATGTACTTCAACATACACTACTTTATTTAAAACACCCTCCGGCCAATATAGTGAGAGGAAAATTATGAGATTCCAGTTAGCAAGTATATGTTAGCTAATCACTGTAAGAAAACAGGCTACACAGGGACGGGCTTGTATAAAGAAAAACAGACCTGAGTCTTCATAAATGTAACGTTAACTGCTCTCACGGGCTGGCTAACCTCTAGATAACGTTACCTTATGAGTATTCAGTTTCCCGTATAATTGTAACAAGAACTCGTCAGGCTAAAACAATGTATTTATTTTTTAAATCAAAACTTACGACTTTAATGTCACTGACGTTTTTTTGCATAAGTTAATGGAAATGTAATATGGCGAAAATTAGCATCACGTCTAGCACAGACTGGGTTTGACAAAACTATAGCTAGCTAATAGCCCATCGGCTATTATGCTGACACTAACGGTCGTTAGTTGTGAGGACGCCATGATGTCCCATTCAATTAAATCTCTGGTCGGCAGCTAATGTATAATAATGTAATGGCTGCTGCTATCCTAATGTTACAGGATGATAGAAGCCATCTTAACAGTTCGCTAGCTAGCCAGTTTATATCACCAGTTGATAATTTCCCACAATGGAAAGACAAGTGATGTTAGTTTAGGTAACGTTAGCTAGCACCAACCTAGCTGGTTTTCATGTGGCTAATGCCTAACGTTAGCTACTTAGTTTACCAGTAACTAGCTACATTACAGTCAGTCATTTAGCAGACGCTTTTATCCAAAGCGACTGACAATAATTGTATTTAATGTATGAAAAGCCAATGTACTACTACTTGCCAGAACTCACAAGTGCATCTTCTTTCTAAAGCAAGTGACTAAGAGCATAATCTAGTGCTGAAGGCAAAGTGCAAGAATAGCAATCTAAAGTACAGTGCAATACAATACAAAACAATACAATAAGTGCTTAGGAGGGAGCTAACCTAGCTAACGCTAACGTTACTTACAGTTGCGGAGCAAAAGCTCCTGATATCCCTCATCCTCTTCGGAGGGGGAGGCGACATTGTGGTGGTTGTACCTAAACGCTGTCAGAATCACAACTGTACAGTATGGCTTGCTGTCAGCGTCTGTCTGTAGGCTGTTGGTCTTCAGATCCAGCGAAAATGCAACAATCTATCTCAGCCAAATGAGCCAATCAAATGTGAGTTTGAAAAAAAATACTGGGATGGCACATTCTCGGTGGAGGAAAGGGGTAGGTTAACGGTCTAATGTAACTCCGAACATAATGCAAACTAACTCACTTAAAATGGTATGGCCAATTCTGTCCTTCCAAACTATGGGAAGGCCATCTTAATTATCTAATATAACTGCATTCCAAAGATAATGCGAACAAGGTTGCTTAAAAGTTGGTAGGGACAATTTGGGCCTCCCAAAATGTTGGTAGGGACATGTCCCGACCGTCCATACACAAACCTACGCCCTTGCACAGTTGCATCCCTCTTTCCATTATATCCTCCCAGAACCCAAGATATGGATATCGAAATGGCTGCCATAGAGAATGAATGTGGAAATGTATTGTACCAACTGAATGTCGGTCAATGGGCGGCTATTCTCTGTGCTTAACACCAGTAATCGAACTCCAAACTGCTCAACAGCAGATAGCTAGATTGTGTAGGCAGAGAGGAATACAATGACATCCACCTCTTGACATTTGGTCGATTTTACTGACTGCTAGATCGATGGGAAGACAACCAATTTCATGCAACAGCTGTACATGATTTCACGCACGTACATCACCTCCACTGCCATCCTGTAATGTGCAGTAGGCTATATCAAACATATATTCTGTTCGTTAGGTATTTTGACCTTTCTTTATTCCTACAGTAAGCTAGAATGCTAATGCTAGGCTATCTGTAGGTAGCTACAGTAGCTGGTAGCATTGTAAGCCCAGTTCATGGATGTATTAATAGAACTGGATACAGTCACTCCATTCACTGACCGCTATCAACAATGAAGCCCTATTGAACCGCGCCATCTTGGCAAACTTGTAGTCATTTGACTATTTCCGATGACTTTTGTACTTGCGCAGTTGTGCTTTTCTGGTCTTCCGGTGACTTTTGTACTTGCGCAGTTGAGCTTTTCTGTCCGACGCGCGTCCACAAAAAAGTTCACGTTTATGTGAAATGTAGACGCACGTTCCCGGCTCTCTCGGCTCTCCCCGCTTTGATTTAGCAATGAAAACCGGCTTGCATATTAACCTGTTTTTGTCAAATATATCCATTGGAGAAATTATTTTTTCATCCAGGCATCTTAGTTTTAACAGGTTAAATATAACTGAACATGTTTTGTTTGCTATTAGATGGTATTCATTCCGTTCGCGATAACGTTATTGCAGCCAGGCTAAATTCCTACAGGGAGCCAGTGACCGGCGAGTTGAAGAGCTTCACTCCCCGCCAGCAGGAGCTTTGGCCGCTGCTACCGCATCTCGGATAACCCGCTGAGTTCGTGGCTGCTATTTCACATTCGCCCTTGATCAATCCCAATACCGATCCATGGTAATAATGAATCAATCGTTCAGATCAGATCGGCAGTGCTGCATGCATGTTACAACATCATTGTTAGCTTTATTAACATAACCATAGCCTACATTTATCTCTCTAACGTTAGGCTATCCATCTTACACCAGTCGGCCATTCGATAGCTAGAAGCGGCCAACGTCGTTAACGTTAGTCGATAACTTCACTTTAGATTTCGAATCCTGGGGGCTTGGTAAAAGGGCGACTAAATATACGCCCTTTTTGGTTGATAGATCGCGTTGTTGGGGCGGAAAAGTGCGTACGCCAGAAATCTCGGAAAAGACCGTGTAAAAAAAGGCGTACCTCAATGATAAATGAGACCCCTGATTGGTCAAGTCACGCCTCAGGAGACACGTCACCGTGGAAACCAATGCAGCTGCTTAAGCTGTGCTTCATAGCCATGGATGTATTAATAGAACACACGCACAATTAATGCTGATGATCATTCAATGATGATTCCACAGCTTTCATCTATGACATCATAGAACAATCATAGCCATATAAAAGACAGCAAATAAGTAAAGATCCATCACACATTCCGTCTCCTCCTGGAGTGCATTCACCATTAATTTCCTGTTAACATTTCAGACTTTCCTGATGGCTTTTTGGCATTTAAAGCTTCTCATTGGAGTTGCTCTCTTGGTGGCTGCGGCCAAGATCGATCCTTCGGACATCAAGGCCTTCAGAGACACCCTGATGTCTCTCACTGTGCCTGACCAGTGGGCTGCCTCTCCGCCCACTAGAACGGACCGCGTCTTCATCACCCACGACTGCCACTTACTGGACCATGACGACGGCCGCTTTGCTGGTCTTCAAACGGGGACAGAGACGCCCGAGGCCCAGCAGATGGAGACCAGCATGTTCTGGGTCTGGGACCTGTTAGCCAAGACCTTTGCGACAAAGAACACCAACGCCCAGCAGAAGATGAGAGTAGCCCTGGTCATCCCCATGATTGAAACACCGACAAGGGTCAGCACTTTGGACAGCGGTGCACAGAAGAAGACCGGCGGGTTCTGGGACTTCTCAGCTAAGACCTCGGCTAAAATATTCCTTGCTGTGGGAGTTACGTTCCTAGGAGCAGCAATGTTCTGCCTTCTGCGAGGAATTCATTAGGGCCAGTCCTCCAGGTAAACTGGGGCAGCATGGAGGGGACTGAGGAGGTGCAGACTGGCCAATAGGAGGAGACTGACAAAAACCTGATATTTTCTTTTTTGTTTGTTGTAATAGTTTAATAAAAGTGTCAAAATGTATAGGGTATCTGTTTTTGAGGCTTTGTTGTACACTAGGCTTACTAAATGGGCTCTGGTAGCCTAGGGAGAAAGAGAGAGGAAGAGAGAGACCTGTGGTATTTGGATTTGTGGTACTTGAACTTGTGTCTGCGTTGCTGGCTTGCCATCATGGATGTATTAATAGCTTATAGCTTGCCATACTCACCAACCTTGGGACCTCAGAAATAGGGAGCATTTCCAAACCAAATTGCGGGGGGGGGGGGGGGGGCATTAAAAGCATTACAATTTAGACATTAAAAGCATTAAAACTAAAATGTGAAACATTATATATATATATATATATATATATATATATATATATATATATGTGTGTATGTGTGTGTGTATGGAGCAATTGTTTTTAATGTCCGACTTTTGTCTGTCCTGTTCAGTAAATGTGCATCTGTCCTAATTTATTGTAGCCTATCTACTACACAACCTAGTTCAAATGTATGAATCTCCCGCGGAAGTCAGGAGGGTTGGCAAGTAGGCTATGGTCACTGCTCCCCAGTAAAATTGAATAATTGAGGGGTTACTTACAGTACAAAAAAAGTACAGCATTTGTAGAACTCGGATGATACTACATAAATTGCCATGCAAAGCCAGAGACTGTTGCTTGTAGACGACAAGACTGCTGTAACCATTCAAGTGTGGAGGCTACACTGCATTGAAGGTGGGTTGGCTTACTTGACAGTGCACACAGAAAACAGACACCACAAAAAAAGGGCTTAAAGCAGGTCCAAAACAGCAGCAGGTCTGGTTGAGGTGTGAACTGGTCTCCTAAAAATGGCTTGAGCTGTGAGGATAAGAGGAGGCACACTCTAATTTGCACAGACAGCTTCAGTGGTAGTTTTAAAGTATTTATTTATAATAATAAAACAGATGATAATAAAAATATAATTAAAAAAAAAAACAATAATGTGGGACGCATGGCCATGGAGCACATGTGTGTCATACACTGGGACAGCTACATCCACAATATGTAAAATGAGAGCACAGAACAGACCCACTGAGTGGTTTGGCTGGGGAGGATGAGAAGAGGGAGAGGAGGAGGGGGTGGGAAAGGGATGAGGAAGAACAGTGAAATTAATGAACAATGTGATGGCAACAAATATGTCTTGGTACAAAAATGTACTTAAACTAACAAAAAAAAGAGCAACAGCAGTATGTTCATCATCACATAAAAATAACACACTGATTTATTTGAGCTGTTCTTATTAAAAAATAATGCTTTGTCAGTTGAAGTTGCAATCCAGAGGAGGTGTAGGCCAAAGCAACTTCACCCACTCCGGATTGTTGCTTCAAGGGACCGCAAGATGTTTCTTAAAAAAAGGTCATTTCCCAAAGTGGATAAATGACATGTTTGGGTGTTTTCAGTCAACGTTGGCATTGACCGCTTCTAGCTATCGAATGGCCGACTGGTGTAAGATGGATAGCCTAACGTTAGAGAGATAAATGTAGGCTATGGTTATGTTAATAAAGCTAACAATGATGTTGTAACATGCATGCAGCACTGCCGATCTGATCTGAACGATTGATTCATTATTACCATGGATCGGTATTGGGATTGATCAAGGGCGAATGTGAAATAGCAGCCACGAACTCAGCGGGTTATCCGAGATGCGGTAGCAGCGGCCAAAGCTCCTGCTGGCGGGGAGTGAAGCTCTTCAACTCGCCGGTCACTGGCTCCCTGGAGGAATTTAGCCTGGCTGCAATAACGTTATCGCGAACGGAATGAATACCATCTACTAGCAAACAAAACATGTTCAGTTATATTTAACCTGTTAAAACTAAGATGCCTGGATGAAAAAATAATTTCTCCAATGGATATATTTGACAAAAACAGGTTAATATGCAAGCCGGTTTTCATTGCTAAATCAAAGCGGGGAGAGCCGAGAGAGCCGGGAACGTGCGTCTACATTTCACATAAACGTGAACTTTTTCGTGGACGCGCGTCGGACAGAAAAGCTCAACTGCGCAAGTACAAAAGTCACCGGACATAGCCAAATTGATGGCGCGGTTCAATAGGCCTTCACTTTAGATTTCGAATCCTGGGGGCTTGGCCCAAGCCCCCAGGATCAGCTTGGCGCATTGAAGCCACCATGGGCTTTCAGGCCAAGCTCGGTATTGCAAGTCACGTGACGGCATGCGGCCCAAGACCCTTATTTCCCATGGTTTGTGGATTATGATAGATAGGGCTAGAAAAGGAAAACAAAATTGTTCTCGGTATCATTCAGCATCAGAGACCAATCTAATCAATATAAACTTTTAATTCAATGGGGTTTTGTTTGTTTTTGAAGCCACCAATACCTGTATTGAGCCATTTGAAACATGTGCTGTGCACGAGCCTCGGGGACGCTGGTCGCGCGTTCGTGAGTCCTGCGAACTCGGCGGAAAACCCGTCACCATAGGAAGACCCGCCCTACTCTACCTCTGATTGGATAGAAAGTCATATGTAATGACGTCGGCTAACATTTGCTATGCTTTTAGCAATGAAGCTGCTATGATCATGCTAATCATATATGAACGTATGTCTATGATGCAAATGATCATGACATGTGGTTACTTTAGGACATCGTTGGAAAAGATCTAGAGGGTAAGTGGGTCAATGTTGAATAACTTAGCTAACATTATCTAATGTTACATTTTTTTATATTAACATCAACTATATTGATAGGCTAGGGAGCTATGCTAACGGTAGCTAATGCTAACGGCTTAGGGTTAACATTAGTTAATGCTAACGTTACGTTCGGAGGTCTCAGATGTATTTCAATTTTAACATAATGTTGAGCATGATCAATGTGACATTGTTCATACATTGATTACAGTCTGTAATCTTGTCTGGCATTATTTAGCTATAGTGGGCTGATGCTACTATAGCATTTGCCACATTATACATCAAATTAATAAAGCATAGTTAGTGTTATTACCTGAAGGCATTATTACCATTGCAAGTAAGCATGCCATGTATATGCCATGCCTGGAAATCAAATTAATAGTGTAATTCTTCCCCATCATAGCTCATTGTACACTGATAGAATCATTCTCCTTGCCTTTGCTAATACTCATCTCTTTTATCAAACTTTGTGCTAGGAAAGAAATCTGGCTGTGATTCGTCGCTAGTGCTCATCCAGGCTGTTGTCATCTCCCGCCTGGACTCCTGCAACTCCCTACTTGCTGCCATCATGCAGCGTTGGCCATCAGACTCCTGGAGAAAGCTGCTGCTGACCTGGTGTTCAACGGCCCCATGCTCTTCCACAAAACTTCCCTACTCCGTTCTCTGCACTGGCTCCCTGCGCTGTCCCATCCAGTTTAGGACTGTGGTGCAAGCCTACAGGGCAAATGAACAGCTCCCTCCGACCTCCAGGCTGTGGTCAAGCTCTGCTGCCTTGAGGTGATTGGTTCCCCATTTGCTCCAAGCCCCCCTATGGCAGATTGTAACGGCCATGGCTCTTTTCTGTCCTGGCCTCACAGTGGTGGAATGAACTGTGCACTGATGTCAGAACAGAGCCAATAATACACACTGTTCATAGTGAGCCTAGTTATTATTGATTAACTTGGACTGTTTCCTCTCTCCTTGTCAGTCATTAAAATATGTTCAGTGTTTCACAATACTGATGTATAACATTTCATTTTTTTGTCTCAGACCATTTCTGAAACAATCATCAGTGTCAGTATACATTTCCCTCCAATGTTATTGCTTGCCCATTTTTAACCATTTAACTACCAGACTGTACAAACAAATTGCACACCTATAGTATTTTCTAGGTATAGCCTACTTCTCCACTTTCTCTTAATGTTGGTATGAAATGGCAGTCAAACTATGCAATGATGTTCAACACTATTTCCACCCAAATTCCCAACAAATTTGGCCACCACACTGTTCAGGACATTCACAGGTCTTGCTCTCAGGGTTCGGTAAAAGAAAGGGACATGGTTCCTCCATAATGTGCTAAGGCTCTGCTTAGATCAAAGGCTTGGTCATCAGAAAATATCACAAAGACAGTGATCACAAAACAATTAAAAACATGTCACCAGTGTATGCCTTAACCCTAGTCAAATTTCTAGTATGTGTGAACCATATACATGGCAGTAAACAGATCTTGAGTCATACAAACTGGAGGATGCTTGACCCATACAAACTACTTTAACTCAATTTCAATAAACAACTTAAAATATGGCAGACAGAAGAGCTGAGCAGACTTGGTAGATGACTGGATGATCTTACAGAGAACCAAGGGAAATTGACTGTTATTAATGCTAAGAGTAATGAGGGATGAGGTGCAGCTGGGCAGAGTGGAGACAGGTGGCAGGTGATGCAGGAGATGGGAAGGTGAGTAGGCAACAACCAAGCATGAACAGGAACTGGACCACTGGCTCCCCTTGACTGTCCAACCCATCCATCAGCGCCAGCAGAGTGGACACGATAGAGCCAGAGAGAGAAAGACAAATGCAACGCAAGGTTAGTTTAGTACCAATCGCCCATGTGCAACATCAATCAAGTACGCAGCCAAGCTGAAGAACCGAGTTACACCAGAGGCGGAGCGAGGCGGTGGCTCCGTGACAGACAGGCCTCACCTGTGTATCTGGTCCCGTCTGCTGGAGCGTACTGGGGCCAGCCGGTCTATCTTGTGGAAGAAGATGGAGGGTCTCATTAGGTTGACCTGGGGAAAGACCAACAAACAGCCATCACAAGCTCTCAGTCAACACTGAGGATGATGGTCAGGTGTCCTGTCCAATAATTATACCCCCCTCCCCCAACCGCCACAGTTGCCCCATTGGCTAACCTGGTCAAAGAGAAGGCAGAGCTGATTATGTGTTCTGATTCACCAACCCACTTTCTAAGGCAGTCAGCTCCTTTCCTTATAGACACCTTTGTGTTTCCCTGCCTACACTCGTTAGTCTGCACCCGCGCCACTGGGGTCTTGCCTGTACTTGGGGGACTGTAGATCAGAGCACTACACATCTGTAGGTGGGGGGGGGGGTTGGGGGGAGTATGTGAAAAACAGGGACTTCATAAGACAGCTCAAATTAGACAAGACAGCTTAAATACGGCTGGGTCTTCATATGTTTACTGGAGCAACGTACTGTAGTGTGGTCTCACCTAGGAGGTTCTTCTATCAGGTGATCGAACAGAGAGGGGTTGCTCTGCTTCCTGTTCACTGACTGAAAAAGCAATCACAGTGGGATTTAGTGACATCATCAGTTTGATAAAAGAGATGAGTATTAGCAAAGGCAAGGAGAATGATTATATCAGTGTACAATGAGCTATGATGGGGAGGAATTACACTATTAATTTGATTTCCAGGCATGGCATATACATGGCATGCTTACATGAATGGTAATAATGCCTTCAGGTAATAACACTAACTATGCTTGATTAATTTGATGTATAATGTGGCAAATGCTATAGTAGCATCAGCCCACTATAGCTAAATAATGCCAGACAAGATTACAGACTGTAATCAATGTATGAACAATGTCACATTGATCATGCTCAACATTATGTTAAAATTGAAATACATCTGAGACCTCCGAACGTAACGTTAGCATTAACTAACGTTAACCCTAAGCCGTTAGCATTAGCTACCGTTAGCATAGCTCCCTAGCCTATCAATATAGTTGATGTTAATATAAAGAAATGTAACATTAGATAATGTTAGCTAAGTTATTCAACATTGACCCACTTACCCTCTAGATCTTTTCCAACGATGTCCTAAAGTAACCACATGTCATGATCATTTGCATCATAGACATACGTTCATATCTATGATTAGCATGATCATAGCAGCTTCATTGCTAAAAGCATAGCAAATGTTAGCCGACGTCATTACATATGACTTTCTATCCAATCAGAGGCAGAGTAGGGCGGGTCTTCCTATGGTGACGGGTTTTCCGCCGAGTTCGCAGGACTCACGAACGCGCGACCAGCGTCCCCGAGGCTCGTGCACAGCACATGTTTCAAATGGCTCGATACAGGTATTGGTGGCTTCAAAAACAAACAAAACCCCATTGAATTAAAAGTTTATATTGATTAGATTGGTCTCTGATGCTGAATGATACCGAGAACAATTTTGTTTTCCTTTTCTAGCCCTATCTATCATAATCCACAAACCATGGGAAATAAGGGTCTTGGGCCGCATGCCGTCACGTGACTTGCAATACCGAGCTTTGGCCACTACGTCAAATGGCTTCATGCGCCGGTGAGCAACTTTCATTGAAATTAATAGGCAGCCATTTTCAATGCCGTCTCCAGTTATATTATACCTCCATGGCTTGGCCCAGTTGCAAGTTCTTTTTCCGTGTGTTACTGATGATGTGTGACGTGGTGGCTGCACTGGCCGGCACAGCGCCCTCTAGCTGCTTGGCGGTGAATCTCACTCCGGTTCGCCACAGTCCCTCATCTGCCCATTTCTGTCATTATAGTACAATACATTTGTGAAGTTTATGGCCACTGACCAAATGTCTCAACATGTTCCTGTTTTCACTATATAGGCTACCTCAGGACTGGTGACCAGGTTTTATAGGTGATAAAAGGAGAAATAATGAAAACCGTTATTTCCCTGCCATAATTTGTCATGGTCATGGTTAATATAATATAATTCCATTGATGATGATGATGAAATATTCTAACCACTGAAAATTCAAGTTTGGTATAAAAGGTCTGCTGTCCAAAATGTGTTTTCAAATGGAACGTGAGAGTAGCATTACTGTAGGACTTCTCAGCAACAGATGCATGTTGCTTTATGGAGGAGGGGAGGAAAGTCCATCTTCAGGCCATAAAATTATAGATAAGCCCTTCTCACAAAGGTTGGGAGTGAATTCAGTTCTTCCTCCTCATCAGGGAAGACAGTTGTTAGACCCTCTTAATACAAAGTGCTGCTATTTTATCAATATTTCTATTTTCGGTCAGCATTGATCTGACAGATGGACATGGAGCAGAGACACATTTCTTTGAGGACTGTGTTTAGCCTCCTGTTTGTGTTCTGGCTTCACAAATCCACCCGTGCTCAACAGAGTAAGTACACTGTACCAGTATTTCTGGATTTTTGAATTTTGGCACAGCTTTGTGGTCGGCGAACTGTACAGGTGTTGATTCTCATACAGTACATTTCAATCCATTACACTATGCTTAAATCCAAAGTTAACACGCACTCTTTTTCTGTCCCTATCACAGTATGTACTAGTGATTCAAGTGTTGAATTTCACGAGAACAATCCAGTTGGTGCTGTTGTTACTACAATCGACACATTACCAGGTGTGACTCTCAGTTTCATGCCCCCGATTGACAACAGTTTTAATCTAATTGGCAATAACCTGACAGCAATCCAAGTTCTGGACTATGAGGTAGGTAATGGGTGGTATTTTGCCCTTGTATCTGCATAGTTCAAATGCATGGCTTTCTAACTGTTGTTGGAGTTTCTGTTATTACTGTTATTCTTGTAATTTCAAGGTAACCTTTTATTTTACTGCCCAGATGCCCTGATTTGTTTTGGATGGTAATTACTAGATATAAAATAGGAACAAAGCACGGTACCTGCATGTTCTATCTATCTATCTATCTATCTATCTATCTGTCTATCTGTCTATCTATCTATCTGTCTATCTATCTATCTATCTATCTATCTATCTATCTATCTATCTATCTATCTATCTATCTATCTATCTATCTATCTAATGACAGAAATGGATGACATGGTGTCTCGACCTTGGAGTCTTTGATGTCCATGATTATCTTGACAACGGCCAGTGTATGAAGTAAACCCAGCTAGCAGGGAATGTTCCCACAACATTGGGGAACATTCCCAACACGTTCTGCTAATGTTTTCACATTCTTAGAACATTCTTAGAACAAATGATTGCTAGCTGGGAACATGAGGTGGGTGTATTCCTAGGCCCTCAGAGTTACTGTTACTGTACCTGTGAAGTTGTTTAGATCAGCAGTTCTCTCGGGTCCAGTAGAAAGTAGTTCCGCAGTAGAAAGTAGTTCCGCAATAGAAAGTAGTTCCGCAGTAGAAAGTAGTTCCGCGCGTGTGGCAAGAAACCAAGGGGCATTATGCATTTTGCATGCATCTCGCTTACTTCACTGAACCAACATGAGATGAGTTGGTACACAGCTATCTGTAAAAAACAGCTATCTAGCTATATCTTATCCACATTGCAACCTTATTTCTCTATGAACCAAATGGTTTAATCTGCATATATTTTAGTAGGGGATGCATTACTTGGCAGCCACAATCATTTCTACATTCAGCATTTGACACTCAATAACGACACCTCAAATCAAACAATGATGTGTTAACAATACATGTACTAGTATGATTTATTTGATTGAGTTTGGCAGAGTTTGGCATTTTTCCACATTTAAAAATACCAACAAGTTCGCCCCTGAGAAATATTAGGCTACTGCAGTCAAAGCAGCTGCCTCTTCGGGAATCACAGTAAAGCCAGAGCGTAGAGCGGCCGGCTGGGGATCGCAAAGTCGGCATTGTGCCGAAGTGTCCTTGAGCAAGACTTTGAACCCCTAAATCGCTCACGTATGGCATGGTGGCGTAGTACCTGGCAGCAAGAAGGTCTCTCTTTCTGTGCAGAGTTTGCATGTTTTCCCCACATTCGCTAGAGTTTCCTACCAAAGAACCCAATACGAAAAACATGCAAAACAGATGCTCTTCGGTCCAGTCCCTCCCAAGACCGGGACTGGATGAACGAACCAGGACGAACAAATTAACAAATGAATGAACGAACGAATGAACAAACAAACAAGAGTGAGCGAACGATTGCACGAACGAACTAATGAACCACAATGGGCCGACGGCCACTGTGCACTAGTCTATTCAGTGATTAAATCCGTGATCCATACAGCAAACTCTGCTGCCTCCTTCGCTGCCAATGCCATCATAGGGGAAACACTGTAATGTATATCAAACATATTATTAGGTGGGCTAGCTTGTAACAGCTAGCCCAACTTGTGATATTCCCACTATTTCTTTCTTTCTTATTATAGTTCTCCCCAGTTTTTTGCCGCTTAACTACTTACTTTGTGCTAGAAACTTCTTTCAAACTTTAAAATGTTCATGATGTTTAGCTGTTTCAGGGATACATTCAGATTTTTGATTATTTTTTTTAAATAGTTTTTTAGTAATTTAACTTTTAAAACAATTTTTTGTCCCATTGAAACTGCTTGAAACTGCTTTTGGAATGTTCAGAAACTTTGCTTTTAGAGTGGTGGCAGCTGTTTCTTTGAAAATATTCACACATTTTGTAAACTGCTGGCACACCTACAGTTTTGAACACTCACACATATTATATATCAAAATGTTCACACAACTGTGCTGATTCGTTCAATGTAAGTATCTAAGCTGCGTGACTCACAGTTTTTGCTGTATGACGATTCGGCAACTGCGCTCCCCATTGAAACATTTGGCGATTGAGTCAGTGAATTCTGTGTGTTCTGTGCTTTGGTGCTGTAGAGCTGTGCTGCTGTGCTGTAGTTGCTATGGTGATAGTTCACAGGAGAGAGAAATGCATACGGCCACCTCCAGTATATGTCCATACAGCTCAGAAAAGGCAAGCCCACGACCAGAGATGGACACAGAATAAGCACTAGATTGCACTGGAGCGGTCTGAAGCTGGTCATGCTTTCCCATGCAAACAATTGATGGAATGTTCAGAGTGTCAGTTGTGATTTGAATTTGGGTGCATGTGCAGCCTCTCTTATGCCGGGCTCACACTACAGGATATTTAAAATCCTAACCAAAAATCCTAGTTTTTGTATTATAATTATTACCTTTAAGGAAGGTCAAAATAACAACGTTACCTAGCGAACATAATATGTTTGATAAACTATAGAAATCTGCCCCTCACGGCACTGCATAGGAGCATATCCAGCTGCACAGAACTACTTTTTACCGGACAGCACCCGTCGAGAACTGCTGATCCAAACAACCTCAGACACGACACTACTCGTTCAGGGGTGTTGAGGAACATCCGCCGCATGTCATCCTTGTACATCGGCCGGTTGTCGAGATAACCGTGGACACTGCACCTACTGTAGACACCAAACGTGTGATTATAGAAAGATCTTGCCAGACTAGGGTGTGATTAATCACCTTCTATATCACTGTCAGTCGGCTGGTTAGGCCTGACTCACAATTGAAGGCCTTATTTCTTCAATAGGGACAGGAAGTAGAATGGAAATTTGTCCATATCTTTGTACAAGACATTATGCACTGTCAAGAAGAATATGGTAGAGCCCAGACAGACACTGTAGATCTCTCTTACTAAACACATACTGTACTTAATGCGGTTTTATAATGCAGGCAGTTGTGTGTTATAATACAGATGACCCCTTGATGCATGTGTTTTGTTTTGTAGACTGCCCAAACTCATGTTATTGGAATCCAATGCACACAAGGAGACATGGTTGTAAGTGCTGTATATAACGCTTTGAAATATAGATTTTTGCTTAGAATAGTAATAGATGATCGTGAATCATTGCTTTTACCTTTTGTAACATTTGCATTGATCTATCTCTCCCTTCAAAAATAATTCATTTGCATGCATAGAGAGCCAGAGATGGGGTAGTTATATATCAACAAGGCCAATATGATGTATTCTCTTCATTTCAGCTCCCTGTGGTCCTGGTCATAGTTATATTGGATGTAAATGATAATCATCCGGTGTTTTCTCCAACTCATTATGCATTGAATGTGGATGAGGTGAGTGTATCATAGTTGTGCCTTTTTCCATTTGAAACCACAAAACTACTCCATCTTGAACTCAGACAGTGACAGTAATATGTACTTGTTTCTTTAAAAAAAAAAAAAGCTGTCACTTATAGGCAAATCTATAGGTGCGATTTCTGCTACTGATGCGGACAAGAATGATCGACTCTACTACACATTGTCTCCAGATACAGTAAGCAAAATAACCAATTCATTGTGATTTGCTATTTCTCTCTAGGTCAGTGTTATCTGAAATGTTTTTTCCCAAAATTCTTCACAGGAGGGTTTTCAACTGCAAGGACCGACCACCCCCAACATTCTTGTACAGAAGGTTCTTGATTATGACACAGTGAAAACTGTCACACTTACATTATTTGCTCAGGTGAGTGTTGTTTCTCCTCGGCTTTTTATGAAGAGATTTCCCAGAAACTGAATAGTCATTCAAAGTGATTATGTTTGTGCTTTGTAAATTGGTATAGTACGATTAGATTTCAAGACTCAACATCTGTTTATTGCCATGTACAGTATATGGTTCACACATACTAGGAATGTGACTAGGGTTAAGACATACGCTGTTGTAGACAACATAGGGCAGCATGCAGGACAGGACAGTGCAATGCATGAATGTGTTGGTTGAAATTGTGTCTATAGTTTAATAGGTTTGTATAGTTTTCTAGGTTTATGAGGTTCAAAGTGTATTTTGTTGAATACATGAGTGTCAAAGTAGTGTCACTGTGTGTTTTGTGGTTTTAGGACACTGCCATCGACGCACCAGTAGGTGAACCCTCCTTCACGGCCACCGCCACCATTGTAGTCAGCATTGTTGACATCGACAACCGCCCACCATGGTTCCAGCCTTGTACGCCCACCAATGTTGGCACAGCCAAAATCTGCCTCAGCCCACACTACACAGGCCAGGTCAACCTTACAGAGCAAGCGGTGCGATCCCTCTCCTCCAAACACACCAAACTGCTTCACCTAATCATACATCCTATTGTTTCTAATGGCACTGTCTGCAATATTTTCAGTTATTTTAGAAGGTGAAATACCCATTGATTTATTTTACTTAATTGCTATCTCAGTTAAGGAAACAACAACCTTGGGGCATGTATTCTAATACCTGTAATCTATATATCTAAAAAGCCCGAACACGTACTAACTAGCACAATCACCATTGCCTTTGTTCACTGGTAATGTGTTGTGGAAAGTGGGTTGTTAAAGGAGTAGTAAAGGGAAAACGCATGTTTAGCCCTGTTTTAAGGTTACTTATGATCATATACAATGGTTCAGATCAAAACGTTGACAAAGCTAGCATTTTCGAGAAAGTTGATAATTGCTCTACCACCGTTTTGGTCATACAATGGATGTGGATGGGCATCTTGAAAAATCATTCCAAAACATGTTGAAATCTTTGAAATCGAGAGTTTAACATGTTTTTGAATGATTTTTCAAGATGCCCATCCACATCCATTGTATGAGCAAAACGGTGGGAGAGCAATTATCAACTTTCTCGAAAATGCTAGCTTTGTCAACGTTTTGATCGGAACCATTGTATATGATCATAAGTAACCTTAAAGTCGCACTGAAACGGACGTTTGAGATCATCTAACTTCCGTAGTTTGACGTATTTCCGACGCAAACAGGCTATGAGGGTGGGACATATGTTTAGAGGAATTTGATTGGAACATTGACAGGTGGACGGGTTTTAAGAACTTTAGACAGATTCGATAGAAGGATAGTGTTGATTGATGGGTGGATGTCGTGAGATTATTGGCCTAAAATCTAAGGTACCTGTTGTCGTCATTGCACGTGACCTACCGTTTTCGAAGTAAGAAATTACATACTTTGATATAAGATTACAACAAAAGTAGAATTTTGTAAATTTTTTGGCATACATCGTTGAATAGGTGAACACTATGACCAATTATGTGAACCAAAATGGGACAATGCTTTTTTCATTTAAAACAGGGCTAGCCATGCATTTTCCCTTTTCTACTCCTTTAATAGAATTGTTCTGATTTTAGGCTGGCGTGTTAACATTAGACCCGGGACCAGTGTACGCCATTGATGGAGATGTGGGCATAAACGAGATGATGACATACTCATTTCTTAGGGGTAACCATGCATTTCATGTTGCCATGTTATCATCAACCAGCCACCAACTGTATATCAACTATTTCAACATCAATTCTATCTTGTTTCTAATTTCAAGGAAATGAAGATGGCATATTTGTAATTGATGCGGATACTGGGAACATCACCACGGCAAAGGTGGTGGATAAAGCTGGGCCACTGATCCTGACAGTTTTGGTGAAGAATGTTTTATATTCTTAGTCCAACCACAGAGCAACTGCTAATGTGCAGTATGCCTAATTAGCAGTCCTTATATTTAATACTTTTTAACACTGGCAGGTAAAGGTCATGCATGTTTCAAATGAAGAATAACGTACTCCCGCACACACTTTTTCTCTGCTTTTTAATCAGTCAACGTTTCGGTTTATACCTTCATTTGTCCTGATGAAGGTATGAACCGAAACGTTGACTGATTAAAAAGCAGAGGAAAAGTGTGCGGGAGTACGTTATTCTTCATTTGAAACTTTTAAGGGGATTTACTCCCAGCACCACAACAGTGTGAGAGTGTGCATGTTGGTATTTTCACAAAGGTCATGCATGTAACCCTCTATAGGTCCTTAACTCATAAAGTAGGCCTGGGCCTTGGTGCATGTTGCTACAAGTTCTTCTCCAGTCTTATTAATATCTCAGAATATCAGGTAGATCAATAATGCCTGATGGGATAATGAAAGCTCGTCAGAAAGCAAGGGCATCATCAACATTCACCTTCTTCCTCGTTGCGCTGTTTTCCTCAGGCTTTGCAGAGAGTAAACAACGCTCAGTACGCCACCGCAACGGTCACCTTTGAGGTCGTGGATAAGACTCGGAACCCGCCGCAGTTTGAAAAGTCAGAGTACGAGGGTTTCGTCTCGGAGGACGCGGGTCAGGGCAGCCTGGTCCTAGAAGGAAAAGCCTCCACCGTTCCCCTTCGTGTCCAGGCCACGGACGCCGACTTTGCCGACGTAGGTTTTTCACGGTTTCCCAGTGTTTAGTGTCATCCAGGATGCGCATTTACAGACTCGTCTACAGGCAAGGACACAATAAATTCATAACTCTTTGACTGATCCGTGTCTCTTCTTATAGGGTGTGAATCCAGATGTGAAGTATGAAGTTCTCGGGACCACAGACTTCTTTGCTACTCCACAAGGCTTCATCCTCTTGGCCAAAGCCCTGAGTCCTGGAACTGTTACCTTACAAGTGAATGCTCTTTTTCAGACTCTAGAGGTTGAGATGAGAGGCCAAGGGTTCCTTTGTCTGACCTTTTTCTTTCTCTTTCTTAGTTGAAGGCTGTTGACTCATCTAGTGGAGAATCAAGTAATGCATCACTGGTGGTAGAGGTCACACCAGGTAAGGGACCTCACTAATATATTTACATAGCCATAGATAATAGCTAATGCTGGTTGCCAACATCAATCAATCAATCAATCAATCAATCAAAGCTTTATTTGTATAGCGCATTTCATACCCAGAGGCAACACAATGCGCTTTACAGAGAACAAGGGAGGTTGGCATACGACCCACTCTCTACATATTCCAGAGGGAAGCAAAAAGACAGTAATCACCCGGGGGCCAGATAAGTGAGCTGTAAAAATTCTTCCCTGACCCCTCTCAACAAGGCGATCGAGCAAGCTCCAGGAGTATGTTTGTCTACCGGCTAAAAACATTTATAAAGCAATACATTACATTAAATTACATTTCAGAGTAAGAGAGGCTAAAAAAGCATCATAGGAGAGAAGACATCCTACGGACATGCTACGACATCCACAGGGGGTATCTATCGGACTCAGGGTGGTCTGCTGGTGACAGTGGGGCATCCACTGGACCTGGTTAGAAGATAGGAGGGAGAGAGAGAGGCACATCATTTATATACCCACATGCTTGCTGCATAGCACATCCTGGAAAGCCCCCCTGCCTCCCCATGACTAGCTCCTTCCCACTCTGTGTCGTGTCATATAAATTGTAACTTCACTCTACCTCCCTCAACCTTTCATATGCAAAACCCCTAGCTGTGCTAACCTTATTTATAACAGGATGACCTCTCCAGGAGGTCAACACACCTCAGACTTTGTCTGCCCTAGAATAACTTTTCTTTGTTCCATTGTCCCTACAAGATTTACCGCCCTTTCTCATGTCACATGCCTGTACTCTTGACCACTGTTGATGATGTCCGCCACTCTATTATGACAGATGGGTTAGCCAATCACATCCCTGGAAGCATCATACCTGTGTATTGCTTGAATATAAGACCACGCAACACCTTTCTGCTTCACTTCTGTTGGATACCACTCACGTGCGTTATCCTGAAGTCCTTGCGCTCGTATGTTTCCTCAATAAATCAGATTTAACCTCTTTGAGCGAACCTTGGCAAATATTTTACTTTCGATCAGATTTAATTCCACTACAGTCGTCAGCTGTCCCTATCCAGCCAACCCTACCCCTTTTTTACCTTTGGCTCTCTGCTTTCTGTTTCCCCACCTCTGCCTTGTGGCATTCTCTATGAGCCTGTTCTGCTAAGTGCTTACTGTGCTTTGTTATTTGATTCACTCAAATATTCATATGAGAGATTACAGGGATAGCTAACACATAATGGCCTACCATGTAGGCAACTTCTCTGTAACTATTTGTGCACTCTCCTGTTAGTCATGTCTCTCTTATGAAGTAACTAGCCCATGTTTACTGCTCTGTATATGTTCTTAGCGAATAGACTAACATTTTCCAGGGGCTTGCTCGATCGTCACGTTGAGAGAGGTCAGGGAACAATTTTTCCAGCTCACTTTTCTGGCCCCCTGGTGAAACTGTTTTTTGCTTCCCTCTGGAATATGTATGGGTGGGACCTATGCCCACCCTCCCATTGCTCTCTGTAAAGCGCATTGTGTTGCCTCTGTGCGCTATACAAATAAAGTTTGATTTGATTTGATCCGGCCTATGTGCCTTACATTGCTTAACCTCTCTCCTGATCGCTGTGGGCATGGGGAGGGGACTGCTTGCTTGGCGATAACCGATGATCCTGCTCTTCTCCAAGGGACCCCTACCACCCCAACCATGGGTCCCACTACCCCCACAGAGGTAGCTTCCACCAGCGTAGACATGACCAGTGCCAGTACTCATTTAACCGACCCCTCCACCTCCAGCCCCATCTCTACCACTCCAGATAACCTCTCCACAAGCTCTCCGGCCACTACCAGTGGTCCTCATACAGGTAGACGTACCCCTCTCTCAGAGGACTCCCTGTCCCAAAGGAATAGAGCCTTAGATAATTAATTAGCACTGTCTTTTTGTCTTCATATCACACGCACGGGCACACATACACACACACACACACACACACATACAAAAACGCTCGGCCTTCTTGCAGCTCAGCTACACTCCCGAAATGAATCATTGCTTCAGCAGCTATTGATCGAACACACTACAGATTGCTTTAGACTTCCCCGTGTGCAATTAACCGTGTGCTTTAGACTTCCCCGTGTGCAGGCCTATCCCACAGTGAATTGGTTTTTGGTCGGTTACAGATTCCAGTGCTCTTAAACTCTTAACCCCTGGCCTTTGACCCTTGTAGAGGGAATGCTGGGGCCTGGGGAAGGTGGATATAGCCCAGGGGACATGGCAGCTCTGGGGGCCAGTCTGGCCATCCTCCTGGTCATCTGTATGGTTGTCATTGGCCTCCTCGTCTTCAGTATTCACAAAGGAAAAGCCGACTGGAGAAAACTGTTGGAGGCCAGCATCTTCAGTAGCTCTGTGAGTTCCTGTTTGAAACCGCTTAGATATATAGTATAGGTCTACCGTAGGTTTCATTATAGGAGTGTCTGACCATTGTAGTCCCAGATAGCAAGCGGATCTGGGCCATATACAGGCCAGATCTGGCCCTTGTGGCTTAGTTCCGGCCCATATATGGCCCAGAATCATTACACATTCGCTTGCTATCTGGGGTGTTTGTTATTTTGGATGGTGTATTTATGACAGTGAATGTTACTTCAGGGTTTGGCTTTTCCTCCATGATGGTGTTTTTTCCACCGGTGCGCTTCTCCCCCTCAGCTGGTGGGCGGCGCCAGCGCTCTGAAGGAGGGGGTGCAGTACACAAACGAGGGCTTCCAGAACGACGGGGACACCGGAAGCACGGGCTCCAACGGCCCCGAGGAGGGGGGCGCGGGCCGGGGAAGCGGACCAGGCGCCAGGGCTGCGAACGGACCCCTTGGGGAGGCCGTTTCGAAGGCCTCAGCTCCCCTACACGCCCTACTCCCCGACAACAGCAGCCTGGAGGGGTCAGACAAAGGCGACGGCGAGAAGGAGGTGAAACCCATCCTGACCAAGGAGAGGCGCGTGGAGGAGGGCTACAAGTCCGTGTGGTTCAAAGAGGACATCGACCCCAACGCCAAGGAGGAAGTTGTCATCATTCCGGACAACGGGGAGCAGGACGGCGACGATGACGATGACGAGGAGGAAGATGAGTCCCTGGGGGGGTGGGGGGAAGAGGAAGATTCGCCTCTTCCAACTCCAAAGGTGTTTTTCTATGCTAATGGTGATGAGGACAGTGGACTAGGGGGCCCAAGTAATCATGATTCAGATGATCATGAAACAGCTGCCCTCTGAGGAAGAAGACAAGGTACTTGTCGTGTCTTTTAAATGGGCGGTATCCCTTATTCCACCATCACCACCTGAATCATCCCAGTAGGTTATGGCTAACATTTTCACGGTTTCATCCCCTGCTGCTTCATCAACAGTTCAAAATTACTTTTTGGGGGGAAACACCACCAAACATAAGCCATAAGGAAGCCAACACAAAGTCCTACACTGAAGGCCTTTTGATAAAATCATGCAGGCAAACCCTTATCTTAACCCAGCCAGGCTGGCACTCCCAGTTATGGAAAGTCTGAGTCATAATTCCTCGTCTATACAGTACAAACCCAGCCAGTGTTGATCAATGAATAATCTCATGTACTGTACCAGGTACCTTATTTTCTTCATTCTTGAGGTAGTAGCACAATAATGCAATATCATAAGTGAATAAGTAAGTGCAATACTCTAGTCTGCTAGTCATGTTTTTTTCTAAACCATACCATTCATTCTAGCATCATTTATTGTAAGCCAGCTTTTGTATCTTTGTAAATACTACAGTATATGTAAAAGAGATGATGAGAAATATACAGAATAATAAAGAACTGCCACATGACACTCCGCATCCAGTTTCAAAAGAGTTTGGTAATACAGCAGGCCTACAGAAACTGTTGAAAATGTAGCTGACAACACCAATTCTGAAGGTAGCAGGTCATCCATTGTTACTGTTTGTTTATGATATGGTCCTGGTGACCAGCGGTTATAGGGCTGTAAAAAGTAATACACCAACACATACAAGTGCACTTTGACCTTTAATCAAATAATCCATGAACAATAATCATAAATGTGCTATCTTGGTGAGAACAATGCCCCTCTTCAATTTATTTATTTTTATTTATTTATTTTTCCTTTTCATTTAACCAGATAGTACCATTGAGATCATAGATCTCTTTTACAAGGTAGACCTTTATATATATATATATATATATATATATATATATATATATATAAAATAAAATAGGGCATTTCAAGTCAAGGCATCATAACACCTACACCTACAGTGACAAGTACCAATGGAGTCATTTATCATAGCAGCTATGCAAGCTTTAAAAGTAGGCAGTGGGACCAATTCGCTTAGTCCTTTTGAAGATTGTTCCACATTGAAGGAGCAGCACACATGAAGGCTTTCTTCCCAAGGTCAGTCCGTGCTCTTGGTGCCTCTAGCAGAACCATATCCTGGGACCTCAAACTATAGCTGCCTATAGCTCTCTGTGTGATAAGAGAGCAGATGTGAGGTGGGAGTTTGCCTAACATGGCTTTATAAGTGAACATGTACCAGTGGCCAAGTCTCCTTAATGTCAGTGACGGCCAACCTACTCTCACGTACAGGGTACAGTGATGGGTTAGTGCTTTACAATTTGCAACAAATCTCAATGCACTGTGATGGGCGGCATCAAGCCGCAAATTCTGCAAATAATGGCCAGGTGCATTTAGGTAAAGTAGATCACCATAGTCAAGAACTGGTAAAAAGGTTGCAGAGACTAGTCTTTTTCTGGCCTCAAAAGAGAAACAAGACTTGTTGCGGAAGAAAAACCCTAACTTCAACCTCAGCTTCGTAAGCAGATTATCGATTTGAGGTTTAAAAGAGAGGCTATCATCAAGCTAGATACCAAGATATTTGTAACTGGAGACCACTTCTAAAATCTCCCCCTGTGCAGTGACAATATCCATGGTGGTTTCTGGCTTCTTTCTGGTATTTGTAAACAGCATCACTTTGGTTTTGCCAGCATTTAGGAGAAGCTTCAGGTCTGAGAGCTGGTTCTGAATAATATCAAAGACAGCCTGTAGCTGATCAACAGCTTCCTTAATGGAGGGACCTGCACAATACATCACGGTATCATCCGCATAAAAATGGAAATTAGCTCCACTCACATTTTGTCCAATGCTATTAATATAGATGGAGAATAAAAGGGGGCCTAAGACAGAACCCTGCGGAACACCATTTGTGACGTTTAAACACTCAGAGGTAATCACATTCAATTGCACACATTGAGACCTTTCTGAGAGATAATTTGTAAACCACCCCACTGCCTGGTCGGATATTCCGATACTGGACAGTCTACTCTTTAGAATGTGATGGTCTACAGTATCGAAAGCCTTAGACAAATCGATAAACAACGCTGCACAACTCAGCTTTTTGTCTAGGAAGCCCATAATGTCATTCACCACTTTCATTGTCGCAGTAATGGTGCTGTGTTCTTTCCTGAAGCCAGACTGATGTTTAGATAGGATATCATATTCAGACAGAAACTCACGTATCTGTTCACTCACTAGGCCCTCAAGGATCTTATCTAGAACTAACAATTTAGAGATGGGCCTATAATTATTTAATAAAGTGGTCTCCCCTCCTTTTAGCAGGGGCAGAACAAATGCTGTCTTCCATACCTTTGGAATTGTGTTTGTGCTGAGGGTAAAATTAAAAAGAGAGGTAAGAGGAGCTGCAATAAAATCAGCTGCTGTCTTCAAAAAGAAAGGCTCTAAGTTGTCTGGACCAACTGATTTCTTAGGGTCTAACTTGCATAAAGCATCATGAACAACATCAACAGTGAAAGGAGAAAAACTGAAGAGATTGTCTGTAGGGCTATCACATTGTGCTATTTAGAATATCAAGAGCAGAACATTTGATTTTGAATTCTGCTAATTATTATTCACCTCATAATACATAGTAGTTGTTTGTGTGTTATAGTTAATACGGTACTATTCACGACAGTGACGTAAGGCATGAGAGTAGCAGTTAGTACAACAGTGCACCTGTGTGTGCGTAGAGCAAAGTGTGGTGTATGCTGTAACATGATGGTGCTGTAACAAATGGTGCTCGGAGAGCACAAACCGCCCATGAATGAATTTCGTGGGTGTGTGCGGGTGCACGTGCGTCTGAGCAAGACATGTTTGGTATTGCTGCAATCAAGATCAAAACCCCTCGTCTCTATGACCTTCCACCATTAAGATATGGCTGCTTCACCCCCCCTTCCCCGTCCCCCCATTGACAATGAATTTTGGGCTCCTGAGCCCAAGTTGACGGAGTTCCCCCACTTATTTTTACCCTGGAGAAATAAGCAGTCCTGAGCCCAAGTCCAAACCAGACATTTGCTGTGTTTGGTGCGCTGGCTTACAGCCACACACAAAAACCACTGCCTCTTGTGGTAGGTCACTGGCTTACGGACACGCACAAAAAAACACTGCCTCTTGTGGTAGCAACTATAGAACTGCAGGTCAACAACCCGACGGAGGTACGGAGGGACAACCCGACATTTTGCTACTTCTGGTGCGTCGCCACGCACAAAAATGACTGAAGGTGAATGGGCGGCAGTGGGGGTGCAGTGCACTCCCCCCCGCACACCCCAGTCCAAATCCAATGTCTCTAGTGCATCCACACAGGGAGCTGGCTTCATTCTATGTTTTGTTTTCATTCGTGGACCCAGCCCATGATTCTGATCCACTCCAAAATTGAATAAAGTTGGACCATGCTACACCCTTCCACCGAGTTTCGTGAAAATCGGTCCAGTAGTTCTGTTAACAGACAAACAAACAAACAAATGCACGCACGCACCCACGCCACCGAAAACAGTACCTCTCGCCCCACTCTGTCGCGGAGGTAAAGATGATGCTCAATTGTACTCCTTTAGAATGGACATTCTGTGTTTATTACAGTTTGCCTACAGTGCACTTTGCACAGATACAGTACACATGGAAGGGTTACCCTTTTCACCTTAGCAACACACCAAAACCATAACACAGCTGAAACCTAACAGTTCATATCAGCTAGAATGACAAGAGAACATGCTGTACACACAAAGCTCAAAACACTGGAGGTATAAAATGTTTATTGGACTAATTTGCCTCCATATGCAAAGTCAAAGTGGGGTTATATTTTAAACATCATTTGAAACTGGAAAAACATTCTAATATATTCAACTGAAAAAAAAAATCAATTTTCATGTGAATTTCTGTGTGGATAATTTGTGCATTTTGGGAATATTTTTACTTGTGTTGACAGTCAAGTTTCCATAAAAAAATAGGTAACTTATTTGTAAAAAAAAGTGCCTATAAGTTCAAACTGATGGATATTGAAACACTTCATTTCTTTTGCTTAGCGGTCAGATTTCAAAACAAAACACTACAGCATGTAAAAGTGGCCTCTACATATGAGCTCGAGGTTTGCAAGTTTAGAGTCTGAATAGTGATTCTATGCTGCCCTCCATTGGTCAATATAGGAAGAACATACACTTTACAGTTGAAAGTGTAATTACTATGTATTTAGTATGTCAACATGTAGACAACACCCATATTCTTTTGGTTGAGTTCTAAGACATAAATCACGTGAATTGGGGAGAAAAAAACAATGCATACAACATAGCTAAAGTCCAACATAAAAGCCAGTTCCTTACGGCTGTCCTCGTGACTGTGTAATAACCCCAGGTGTGTGATGCAGGCCATCCACGCAGAGGATGTGAGGCTGCACCAGGTTGAGGATGAGGCTTTGAGGGGCCCCCGCCAGGCAGAAGGCCTCGTCCACCATCAGACCCCAGCCTCGCAGGATCTTCAGGGCCCTGGCACAAACGTCCCTGGAGCCCCAGACTGTCACCAGGCTGGTACAGAGTGGGCCACCCTCCACACCAAACCTCCTCCTCATTTCTCCCATCTGCATGGCAAACTCCTTCATGCAATCCTGAGGGAGAGAAAGAGAGAGAGAGAGAGAGAGAGAGAGACAGAGAGAGAGAGAGAGAGAGAGCGAGAGAGAGAGAGATTCACAAGCAATTCACATTCACATTTCTTACATAAGTAACTTCCATTTGTCAAATAGTGCTTTTAAATGCATCACTCATGGGACACATGACAGACATAACAGAAACACGACAATGACAATAGAAAAAGGTACTGTATGAGCAATGATGTATATTGAGTACAGGAGAGGTATTTGTTGCATGGCTACCTTGGCAGCTCTAAATCCCTGGAACTGTGTTTCAGTGAAGCCCTGTTCTTTACTGGCCAAGCTGTCATCTGCAAAGCCGAGGGCATCTGCTGAGAACAGAACTTTCAGCTGGTCCGAGGTCTGGTGGTCCGGGTGACTGTAGAGAAGTGCTGAGGGAACACCTGTCAAAGATGAAAGAACAGGGAGATGTTTAGTTGACACATCTAATGATATCGGTGCCTTGGCGGCCATTTTCCTTGCCACTTTATTAGAAATATTTCAATCCAGAGCAACAAAGGTGTTGTGTTGTCTTGAGTGGTCCAACCATATACCTTGTTCTAAGGCCTTGAACACGTCATCTTTGTCTGCTGACAGGAACAGCTTCACTTTACTTGACTGTAAGCTCTCTATGTTATCCTCCTTGTTGCAGAAGCAAAACCTGCCAATATCAAGGCCTGTATGGAGGAAAAGAAACACCAGATGTCATCAACCATAAGAGACTGCTTAAGAACACATTGAAGCTTTTCATCCTACAACTTACAAAGGCCTATTAATAAGAAATATGATGTTTTACTTAACTGTAAAAACAAACAAAGCATTCAGACTTTCAGTTATATACTGTGGTAGAGTAGCTACCATAATGCTTCACACTAGCAATGATCCTTGCGTGGTTTTCCTCCCTGTCATTGGATAGCAGGATCACATCTAACAGCAATGTCTCCGCAGGATTCTTCTCCAGTAGTCTTTCATTCACTTGTTGTACTGCCTAAGGGAGACACACTGAAATTCAGTTGCTTATTTGTGTAGTAGCCCACATTTTGTATTATTACTAGCATTGCAACTGCATTAATCCATCCAGTAATGGACTATATGTCACAATTACTACTGCAATGATACCAAAGCGCAACTTCTACCAGACGCATCCTGAATTTGAATGATAGATTTTCCATTAATGCTGAATTATTTATTAATATATTTTTTTATCAAAACAGTACATTGATACATAAATCAATGCAGTACTTAAATTACCTTAATAAACGAGAAAGCAGGTCCCTTTAGCAAAGGTTCTGTTGTGACAGGGATTTCAGAGTCAAAAATTGCATGAGAGGACACGCCAACAATCACAGAGTGAGCTGCGTCTTTCTGCAGAGGGACGTGAAGAAATATTGTAACGAGCACCAAAACTTTGATGAAAAGATTGATAAGAAAAAGATGCGTGATGCTCTCGAACGTAATAAGATATAGATGGCAAACGGTTGCGTTTTCGTTGCAGGATGTTGCTCACCTGCTTTACATCGGTATTGCACACCATTGAAATCATCCTTCCTCGCAAAAGCGGTAGTTGCAGAGGGAACAGGGGATTTACACCTGCCTGAAATTTCCAAAATGTGTAGTTGCCCTCTATTAAATTGACGTTTTTTGTTTGTTTTGTTTTTACTTTATACAGAACGACATAGAACCCTATGATATGATATAGGATAGTTTGTGGCATAGGCCCTAAAAAAAATTTTCATTCACAAAAGGCAAATGTGCATATTAATCAAATTGTAAAATTAGGCTATCCTGAAACTCACGAATTGTAGTTGCAATTTGCTGTAGAAAGTGTCGTTGTCAGATTATTCTCCCTCCCCGAAAATGTATTTCCGGATTTATTTTAAAAAATAAAGCAATACTGCCCTCCGCTGAACAGGAGTAGAATTAAACAGATGAATAGGAATAGGCCACTATCATTAAAGTGATGATGATATGGAAAATCAAAATGAGTAACGTTTTAATCAAACCTGATGACTTTTTGATGTTATCAATTAAAAATATTTGTCATGGGAACTGGTTTCCATGGCCTTGATTGCAGAAAAGTTGGAGGGAGATATGTCACTTTACACAGTGATGTAACTGTACTGGTAATTGGCCTACTATGTTAATCAAATATGTGTGTTTTCATCAGGGAGGCTCATTCATGACAGGTATGCTCAGTGGTTTTGTTTTAGTCACTGAACATACAACATACCGCTACATCACTAGGCTACTAGGTAGTTGTCTAGGCTATCTAACAATTTCAGATGGAGCTTTACACTTTTCAGTACATGAAGGTGAACGCACGCACACTCATGCGCACACACACACACACACAAACAAACACACACACTCACACATACATTCACTCAGAACATGCAAACACGCACATGCGTACGTACACACAGACACACACACACACTTATGTGTCATTGTGTATATATGAGGTGTGGTGCTCAGTGCCTAAGTTTATGTGCTGAGGACATACAAGGCTGAGGGCCTTTCTTGAAATGCCTCTACGAGACTTCCACCAGATATGGGCAACCCCATGGACTGGACAAATGATTTGTAATAGACAAGTTGACAACTCTTTGGAATTTACTTAAAATAACTCAAGAAAAAAGGTTCTGTCACATTCAGGTATGAATCAATTTCTCACTTTCTTCTTTTCAAACTTAAACAAACAAGGTCATGCTTGTGCCTGTAGAACTATATTGTAGGCTACTATTGTAAATACTGTGAATAACCTACACAACATTAAACAAGGGCCGGATGTAGGCTACTCTTTTGAATTGAAATGTACGTACGTGAAGGTGTGAGAACCTGTTTGTAGGATGGGAATGAGCTGGCTTGTATGATATACATCCAGTAGCCATTTGTCTATTGCAGTTTCCTTACCATGATCAAACACTTCATCCATTCTGTTTAAGGGCCGATCCAGCCTCTCACAGAAGGAAGTTACTTCCTTCCCGTTGGCTTGTTGTTCTCCTGTGAAATCCCCTCTTGCTATGGGACGACATGGATCCAGCTGAAACTGAAATTACATTCTTCAAGTGAGGATACTGTCGGAACTACAACTACTACAACAGTGAGTATTACTTCTGTTTTGTCATATTGTATTATATTCATATTCTAGGTTTAGACTTAGTTTAGGTACTTTCTAGGTTCAGGTTAATATATTATATTATTCAACTGTAGTATATTCATACAGGCTTTACTTTTAGGCCTAGGTTTTATATATTATTCACTTTTACATAATATTATTTAGTCTTAAACTTACAGTAGGAACTGGTAAGCTGTGGAGCAGGACCAATAATTCCCATGTAGGCCTACTGTACCTGTACTTGCATATGGCAAATAAAATATCTTGAATATACTGGTTGGGCTATAAGTAGGCCTATTCGTAGTACGTACTACTGTAGGTAAAACCGTGCTCTCCAAAATTGGCAGTAGGCTACCTACAATTATTTGAGCAAAGCTTTGTTTGAGGCAAGGGCACAAAACTAAGATGTGATCTTCATGCTACCACCGTTATGACTCTGAAACAGCATGCTTTTACTTACTTACTTTATTTTACATTTTGTGTTGTTAGGCCCCAGGAGTACGTACTGCATTGTATGAACTGTTTGGTATATGTTTTCACTATTGACATAACCAAATGCTCAGGCAAAACAAAGACAAAGTGTTGCCTGGCTTCTGCTAGTCCATTTCCTACGTTGTTTGAAATGCCACTGGGAAGTTAAGTTATCTGTGAATGAATCACTCAGACAACTCGGTGATGTTCTGAGTAGCTGTCAGCACACCCTACCATTGTTTAACAATGGTGGAGGCTAACTCGCCACTCGGGCATGGAGAGACTTTTTATCAGGGTAATTTTGTGTCTGTGTGTGTGTGTGAAGCAAGGGTGGGAAAGGGGAAATGCTGCTGGGTTTATACGGATAACAAAAGGGTCTAGAGGAATCTTCAGTTAAACTCTGAAATCTGAAACAAAGGTGTTTCAATGAGGATGAGTGTGTTTTGGTACTTTCGCTCACCAACAGAGGGTGGTGTAGCACCAGAAGCAGTAGAATTGTAGCACTGGGCCCAGTAGTCTCAGGGGGACCCAGAGAGCTGTGAAAAACACAAATGACTTTTCCTCGTGGTTGTTCTGCCCTCATTGTTCTAGGTCTTGGCTACGCCACCTCACTGACCATGCCTCCCAAACCTCCATCAGCTATCGCTAACCTTACAGGTCCCACCACCATAACCCCAACCTCCAGCATTAACACTACCTCTAACGCCAACCCTGCTGCCAGCGTCATTAACCAACTCCTGGACAAGATCCCATGTAAGTACTGCACCCCATGTTCCACCCACCACCCCCACCAAACCTTCCTCCACCCCCTACCCACCCCACCCCCCTCTCTCTCTCTCTCCTGGGTCCCCATCCTCACTTTCCCTGGGACGGATCTCTGCTCCACCTCCCTGGACACCTGTTCCATCCCGTCAGATCTAATTCCACGCCAAGCGCACATTTCTTACTTCTCAATTTCCACTTGTTACCAGTTTATCTCCTCTTAATCCTCCTGGCCGTGGCCTTGTCTCATGCTTCGCATGTGTGCCATAGTGAGGCTCACTTCCACACGGACTCTGGAGACTGATCATCTCTCCAGTTGAAAGACAGAGAGTCTGAACATCTTTTTTTGAAACCGCCTTCTTTTCTATCCCCCCCGTCTCTATTGCAGTGCCAAGATGGGCTGTCTATGCCATCGCTGGCGTGATCGTCTTGCTGTTTTTGGTGTGTATTGTGTGTATTTGCGTGAAATGCTGCTGCAAAGGTAAAAAGAAGAAAGATAAGAAGGACCAGCAGATTAATCTGAAAGAGCTGAATGGAACCTCGACCACTGCGCTGGTGAGTGGAGGATCTTAATCTGAGTAGAGGATTGGATGCTACTGTAGAACAGACAGCCACATGGGGATTGGTTGGCTGGGGAAGGGGGTGTGAGTCTGTGTGATTGGCTAGCGCGGTGACTATGTTATTGGTGGGCAGGTCCAGCCTGGTACAGAGGACACGGACTATGGCTCTGCCAAGGAGCCAAAGGGAAGACTCCTCTACTCTCTGGAATACAACACGCCCACCTCAGAGGTCAGGTTTGGCTGCATCTACCTGACTGTCTGTCATGGTGCTGTGGTGAGGGCATCATCACAAGACGTGCAGGACTCACAAACATCAACTTAGTCATCAACACATCAACAACTTTTCATATCCACTCTCTAGACTATCATCCTTCATGTGAGCCAGCTGGGCCCTTAATCTTCCCATCCTATCTGACTCACCCCTGATGTATGCCCCCTTGTAGCTGACAGTTGGGATTAAAGAAGCTCGGGAATTGAAAGCCATGGATCTGGGCGGAACATCTGACCCTTATGTTAAGGTCTACATTAGCCCCAACAAGTCCAAAACATGCGAGACCAAGGTGTTCAGGAAGACCCTTAACCCAATTTTCAATGAAAGTTTCACATTTAAGGTAATGTACTGTATAGCTAAGTCCTACTATTATTTGATTATTCATTTATTTATGGTTACCTGATACCTTATTATATAAATTAACCAGCTGAAGCACCTTTCTTTTTTCCTGCATATATTTTATTACTACTCCTGGCACATGCTTGGTGATATATTATATCTGTACATCTGAAATTCTGCACCACTCATTTCTGCCTCATATCTGATGCCTAGATACCAATGCCTGAGGTGAAGCAGTCCACAGCAGTGATGCAAGTTTTTGACTTCAACAGATTCACCAAACATGACATCATCGGCGAGATCAGGCTGCTGCTCAGCACAGTCGACTGGAATCACGTGATCGAGGAGTGGAGAGATTTGGTCGAACCATCCAATTTTGATGTTGGGACATTTGATTATCGTTTTGTTATGTTTTGAAGTCTCTAAGCCTCAGAGTATTTTCCTCATAATTTCTAAGTCTTTGCCAAAATTATTGATTCTCAGACCCAATCACTTTATATTACATACTATTACTGTATATTACAATCCATCCCATTACTACTGTACTGCAGGTCCATTTTCTCTTGTATTCCATACAGTGTACATGGTTGTGGGGTTACCAGCGGTCATTCTTCTGGTCTGATTACAGGATGAGAACCTGGGGGACATATGCCTGTCCTTACGCTACGTTCCCACCACTAGCAAGCTCACTGTTGTCATCCTGGAGGCCAGAAACCTCAAGCCTATGGATCCAGGGGGGTCATCAGGTCAGTCATAATGTGGGGCGGCTGTAGCTCAGTTGGCAGAACGGGTCGTTCAATGATCGAAGGGTCAGTGGTTCGAATCCCAGCTCTGACTGTCCGCGTGTCGAAGTGTCCTTGAGCAAGACACCTAACCCCAAATTGCTCCCAATGAGCAGGTTAGCACCTTGCATGGCAGCTACCGCCATTGGTGTGTGAATGTATGTGTGAATGGGTGAATGAGAGGCCATTGTAATGCGCTTTGAGTGCCGCTAAGGTGGAAAAGCGCTACATAAGTGCAGTCCATTTATCATTTAATGTATATGTATACCCGACCCTCTAGTAGAGAGACAGATTCTGAAGGGTTTATCTGGTGCTGCAGAGGGTACTGTGTGAGATTTGTGGTTCTCTAAGTAAATCTGGAATCTCCACATACTGGGAAAATCTCCACATACTGGGTTCTCTCTTTTTTTCATACTCTGCATCTGACCTGATGACTTGAATGTGTGCACACTATCTATCCATCTGATTTTAGATCCTTACGTGAAAGTACAGCTCGCTTTGGACAAAAAGAAGTGGAAGAAAAAGAAGACATCTATTAAAAAGTGCACATTGAATCCCTACTTCAATGAAGCTTTTAACTTTGTGGTGTCGTTTAAGCAAATCAAAGTGAGTATGAGTGTGAGTACAGTGTAAGTGCATGAATCATTCATATCCTTGTCGTGAACATTAGGGTGGTCTACCCTACCATTAGGTCTACAATGTCCCATATTAGTATAACCGCCCCGTTCTATGCTGTTTCTGCCTGCAGAGAGTTAATCTGGTGATTGCAGTGTGGGACTACGACAAATTGACCAGGAACGATGCCATCGGGAAGATCTTCCTGGGCTGTGATGCATCTGGGAACCAGCTGAGGCACTGGGCAGACATGTTGTCCAATCCTCGCAGGCCAATGGCCCAGTGGCACAGCCTGTTCTCAGCCCAACAGGTGGACACAACACTGTCCCTCAAACGCAGCATCAAGATTCCCTTCACTGACAAGAGCTTCTGAGAGTAAACACTCCAGATAGGCCACTATGACCGACACAGCCTGGGTGATTCTTTCATGTTAAAGCACTTTTAGACACTGCAAACTATTCCAATACTGTATGCTAACATATTGTACAACAAATGTAAATAATATATGTTTCCAACTGGTTAGGCTTCCAATAAGCTAAAATAAAACAATTGAATAAATAAAAAATAGAGAAATGCTATGTTTGAAATTAGATTGATAACACTTTTTATATAATACAATTTTTGAAGGTTATAAAATGTAACTAGTCAGATTTACTGAATAGACTATATTGCACAGACACACACAATTGAAAGCCCCCCCCCCCCCAATAAAATGACACAACAACAACAGCATGCCAGTAAATCGGTATTCCCAAAGACACACGATTGAAGGTGTCCAAATCCCAGGTGATGTGTGTCTGTCTCAATCAAGATGAGCTCAGCATCCTGTCCCCCTGTCCCCTGAGACACACCAGGGCAGGGGCGCTGGGAAATCAGAGCAGCCCCTGCAGACTCAGCTGAGGACTGGTAGGACCTATAAACTCACCTAATTACCATGTGGACCAATGGTAATGAGAACAACAGGGTATGGTTTCCCTGCTTCAGCAGCTACCCTCCCTCGTTAAGACCTACTAATTAGGATTCTGTTATCCTGAAGGAGCACTGTCTGTCTTGGAAGGGGGGGTGCTGCTTACCTTTGCTTGCCTGGTTAAATAAAGCTTAAATGAAATCCTCTAAAATGGTCATGTGTTGTAGCTGTACAACAATAGCCTACAGCATGATGTGAACGTCAAGCACCCGTCATCGAAATGCACTTTCAATCAGATACAGTAGGCCTCTAACAACAAGCTGCAGCTGCTACTTCCCTGACAGAGGTGAATGTAGGTAGCTAGGGCCACCCGTAGGTCACGATAGGTCACTCAGCCGGCTCTGATCCTCTCCCTGTGACGCCGTGCTACCAGGCCTGTGACATGCACAGCCACTGCTGGTTGACCTAGCATGAAAGAGCCCCTGGGGTCACTGCGACCTGACTGTCCTCATTCAATCATGGACGTAGTCAATAATACATCACACTAGAGCATTAAGAGAGTTTTAATGATACATCCTAATACACAATATCTCCTTTTCTGTCTGTTGGCCTTTCTGCCAGCACGGTTTTCTCACAAACAACCCAAGTGTCTCCAACAGGTGTTAGACAATAAGAGAGGAGAAAAGGGACACCACAAGGCCAATCTCTTGGCAACAGGCGGGTCAAGCCATCCCTGTCCACTTGACGGACTTAGTGACGCACTTCTTTTACCTGAGAATGAATAGCTGAGAAGCTTGAGGAGGCTCATTGAAATGCAAATGACGCCACCCACCCAATGTGCTGTGCATTCATCCCCTTGCATTCAAGTCCCAACATTTTATCCCAATGGCTCGTCAACAGTCTGTCTCTCACATGTGTTTAAAGCTCTTAAGGCTTTGTTTGCAGATGGCTTATTGTGAGGTCCACACCTGTGTTCTCTACAGGCACCTGATGTGCTCACACCTTCTCCGTACGAGGCCCAGTGACATCATCTGAGCAGCAAAGCTCTCCAAATCATCCAGTCAGTGATTGCTCTCCAGGATGGTTTGCATTTTGTGTGGCTTACGCTGCAACCAGCAAGAAGGATAGCCCAGTAGTCTGTGATATCAGGAGATGAGCAGAAGAAGCTGACCCCTACGTCCAATATAAACCCATCACTTTTAACAAAGGTGAGTGTTTGCAATTTTCTAAACAAGTGAAATTAAGCTATTGTGAGAATGATGGTGGAACATGAACACACTCAACATCATTTTATTGAGCTAAGACAGTTTTATTGTATTGAGCATTTAGTTCAAACCTTTTTTGGTTGAGAAATACAATGAATTACATTAGAAGACAACACTGAAGGTATGGTGTGGGCAGTGGTGTAGTGGAGGGTAGGCTACGGAGGTACACGGAGTATGCCCACTTTATCCATGGACCCGCACACCACTAATGTAACATAGCCTACTAATGTTAATGTAATGTAGGCTAAACTAACATTTCTGCTACAGTATAGGCTACTCGTTTCTTTAGTCATCACATCCCTGTATTCACTAACCAACATTTTGCTTGATATTATTTTTGAAATTTGAAGGTAAGCTTAATTACTTGTATTGAGTGTTAACAAGATGTTCAGTGCATTTTCTTGTCCTTTTAGAAACTGCAAACATACAAACGCGCAAAACTCATACGTGATGTGTGCCCACAAGCCAGGTCCTCAAAGACCACATTCACCAGAACCCCTTTCAACGTTGAGGTAAATGTTCACGTGGGCATTATTCAGCAGCTGAGTGCTGCAGTCAGAGCAAAAGCAATGGATATCAATGGTTGGCGCTGGCTCGAGTTTCAATCCATACCTTGCTGCCTGCGGTCATGTATGCAATTATTTAGTTAGTTACTGGGAGCGTGGTTATTGGTTTGCTTTTGAAGTTTGTTTCTTGCGTGCTGACACGGATAGCCATTTCGACAGTTCGCAACCTAAAAAGCTAGCTAGCTATATTGGTTCCACTGCACCAACTGAACTGACTAAGCAGTAGCGCTATCTAGCTAGCTAACGTTAGCAAGATTGCTAACTAGCTAATTTTGTAGCCAGCATTTAGCAGCCAGCTAACGTTAGCAAACAAGTAATGCACAGTGACGTAGACAGTTAGACAACTATCTATGATGTGTATAGTCAGGCATTAAGCTTGTCTTGGTTTCATCTGGGTTTAATAGGCTAGTGTAGATAAATCTAAATTATGCCGCTAGTAATTTCACTTTGCATGGATACGCGTCAAAGCGCCCTCGGGGATCTGCACGCTCAAAACAAGCTAATGGTAGCTAGCTCGGACGAGCTACCACAACATGAGTCACACAGATGTTTTCTGCTGCTGGCTACCATCTGTTCGTCTCTCCTTTAATGTTACACTGGAGTGTGGATTTGCCTCTAAAGACAGTCATTGACAATGGTCGTGGATACTATGCCAGTCCACTTCTACACTCCACCACACCGATCCAGCTAACGTTAGCTAGCTAGTTAGACCAACTGGGACCTCTTGCAAATGATGGACAACCTCTCCGACCTGACATGCCTCTGTCAACAGGAGGCAGAAAATGGAAACCGTGGAAAAATGGAACAAAGACATCATTGCCCATACATTGTTGGATAAAAAGGTGCTTTCCAAACAGAATGGCAGAACAGGTAACTACTTTTATTGTCTATATAGACTCTTCTGCAGTTACTGTACTGTTGCAAAGACACTAGCCTGTGTGAGAAGGTGAATACGAAACTAAAGTTGCATGGAAATGACAACACAAACACTGCTGTCAATAACAAGCTCCTGGTTCATTTTCAGGCATTGCCAAGCATCTTCCCAACACTTTCAAAATACACCATTTGCTGATACCATCCATCGCTCGCTCAGAATGTGCCACAGGTGAGTATTGTCTCATACCCAATTCGGTACTAGTTGTTTAGATCATTATCATACATTGTAACAAATGCATACAGTGTTCACTATGGTTTGCACATTTCCTGGACAGCTGATTTTACAAATCCTCCAAAATTTCTAGTTTGATTGAATATTTCTCATAAAGTTACAATAACAAACTGTATTTCTTCCTCCTTTTGTGTTCCGTATGACTCAGGCTCCTGTCCCGATCTGATGATGAGTAGGAATGAGCAGCACGTGTCCCGTCCGCTCCCATTGGCCCTCACGCCCCAGCTGCCCCCCAGAGCCCACCGACCTCTCTGCCTCTCGGTCTCTTCAGACAGCAATGGTCGTTTCAAGGCCCTGGAGACCCAGGAATGGAAGAACAACCTCAAAGCCCAGGTATACGGTCGCACTCCTACGCGTTAAAGTCCTCATCTGTACTTCTGAAGCCAGCGGCGATGGTACTACAGTGTGCTCTGTGTGTGTGTGCTGTAGATGGAGCAGGCCCACAGCGCAGGGGCAGCCAGCAGCACGGGCTCCCTGGAGAGGGCCTCCCTGTTCTGCGCCTCCGGCTCCACCACGGCCTCCAGCTCAGGCCTGTCCAGCCCCGTGGAGATGCTCACCAAGAGCAAGTCCTCCAGCCGCTTCTCCCTCTTCTCCCCTCCGTGGAACAGCAGCTCCGAGTCCGACTCCAACCCCCCCTCCCGCTCGGGCTCCAAGAAGCTGCGTAACTACAGCCGGCGGGCGGCCACGGGGCCCGCCGGGGTCGGAGGCAGAGGCCTCGACGCCCCGGAGCCCAAACCGAGCGGCCCCGAGCACTTCCAATTCTCGGAGCCCGTCATCTCCAAGGTGACGGACTACATCTACGTGGGTAACCTGAACGCCGCGTACAACGGGCGCACGCTGTGCCGCAACAACATCGACAGCATCATCGACATGAGCGGCCTGCCCGGCGAGCCCGGCCCCAGCCTCAGCCTCATCCCCTGCACCTGCTCCCGCGGCGCCCGCCACAGCTGGTCCCGCCTCAAGGTGGACATCGGCGACGTGCCCGACGCACTGGGCGAGGGCCCCGCCCTGAAGCAGCGCTGCTTCGAGGACATCAACGGGTGCATCGACGCCTCCGCCGAGAAGAGGAAGCGCGTGCTGGTGCACTGCCGCGACGGTTACTCACTGGCGCCCACCTGCATCATCCAGTACCTGATGGTGAAGCAGAACATGCGGCTGATCGCCGCCTACGAGCTGCTGAGGGCCAAGTACCCGGTGAACATCAGGGAGTGCCACCAGAACGTCCTGGTGAGTCTGGAGAGAGCCCTGAGGCCCGGGGGCAACGTGGACCCCGAGTGCTTCAAACAGGCCATCTCTCGGAAAGTGGCCTGGACCTGACCTGACTCCCCAGGCACATGGGATGTTGTTCTTTATTTTTCTAGCCAAATTTTTTTTAAAGACTAAACTAAAGGCAGTTTTACTTTTTCTGTGGTTAGACAAGCTATTTGAATATGTAGTCCTCACTCTCCCACTTGCATTGAAATTGTTGTGAAATCAAATTGCTACTGTTGTATTTGCCACGTAATAGCCTGTGAATTTTGACCTGTGATGTTTGTTTTTTTCCACTTCCACACGAAGAGTCAGAAAATATCTTCTGTATAGAAGATACAGAAGCAGCTGCTAAATATGAAATGCGTTCTTGAATCAAAATGTTAAGAGATGTGAGCTGAGACCAGGGCTGAAAATTAACACCTGCCACCGGCCAAATGCAGGTACAATTTTCAATTGGCGACTAGATTTTGGAAGGCTATCTGAAAAAAAAAAAAAATACTTGGCCGGTAGATTTTTTCATCTACAGTCCCCTTGGCAGGTGACTCACCATGAGCCAAAAAGTTAATTTTCACCCCTGGCTGAGACTGAAGCTTTGTGCCATTCAGTTTCTAGCCATGCCATCCTGGTCATGTTTTGTTTCAGGGGAAAAGTGAATATGAAAGCTGGGAGATGAGATCTCAGGAGATCTATTGATGTCAGTCCAATATAGCTGCAAACCTTGCTGCTTCTAGCTCTTGGGTAATGGAGGACTTGACTTCTCACTATTTGATGCACTGCCAATCTCTGGGGCAGGTTAGTACTGTATAGCAGTGACACGCAGGGAGACATGGACACCTGTTGCTGTAAATTGGCTCCTCTGACATAATTGATCCCAACACTGACAAGACATTTTCCATGGTCACAAGACCAGTTGGGAGATGGTAAACGTTGCTGTCCTCTAGGAGGAAAACATGTCTTAATCCAAGTGACGGTCCCTATCACTTTTAATCTTCTTTTTCTGAAAACTTGTGGCGATGCTTGGAAACTGTGGCTTTGTGTGATTTCAGCTTTTGTGTATGCAGTGAAACTGGATGGTCAGTAATGTTTAAGTCAGTATTAGAATCAGGCTGAATTATGATTCGATCGTATACTGCAACAAATTGAATTGCACTACTAGGCTGTAGTAAGTTGGCAGACATTACTGTTTCCCTATTAGGTCAGACTTAAGTTAACATGATCTACAATGCCTGTAGAAATAGGCTTCAATTGCTGTAACAATATCAAGGTTACATAACTATAGTAATTATCTAGAGGTACAGTGTACTGTAGTAGTTTGTTATTAGCACAAGTGGAATTTGGACTGTTCCACAGAGGAGAGGGGACAGATTCAGCATATTCTCGGTAATGACTGTGTGCAGTAGATCATTCCAGTCAACAGTCTTAGTACACTTTGGTTATTCTGTGGTCATGTATGGAATGGAAGCTAGAAGTATGGTGCCTTTGTTTAAACTTGTCTCTTGTGACGGTACAGTGACACTTGCACACATTGTATGCAGTTGTTGGGCATTGACAACGTTTTTATGCTGTTTCCTATCGATGCTATCAATGTTTTTATCAGGACACAACATGTAATATTATGAAAGAGTCGTGAATTGCTCTTTTGCTGTAACTTTTCCATTGGTGGTCAGTCAGTGTACAGTACAGTGCTAGTATTTTTACCAATGCAAAATGTGAATGGTGACCATGTATCCATTGTGATTCATGACATTTTGTTCTACTCGACACTGTAATTGACTACTAAGGCCATTGTACACTTGACAGATATGATATATCACTTTTTCAATGCAACCACTGTAGATGTGTTGTTATTTCAGATTGAATTTGTGTTCTAGTGAAATGCTAATTGGGCCCTTGACATGAGTATTCTGGATGTGTGTTAGATTTTTCAACTTGTTCTCTCAGGTGAATTCTAAATGGCTCAGAATGTTCTGAATTAATAAGAAATTGTGAAGCAATGTATTTCCTGTTTTTATTTTATGTTTTTAAGAGTCAAATGCATTTTTATGTAAATATTAAAAGGAAAGACACTGTTCATATTGTATCGCTCCAGTTCTGTATGTACAATCTGTGGGGCCTGACTTGTTAATCTCATGACTTGCAGTTAGATTTACAGTTGCTCAGAGTGCCGTTTCCTCCAGCACACACAGAAACATTGTTTGTAATTAAAGTGACTTGGGTGTCGTTTAAATGGCCAGATTCCAAATTGAGTTGAATGAACATTTATGTGAATACATTTCTTGTAAGGTATTTTTTGCAGTAGATTTAGCACTGCAATGCATTTTATGCATTGCCAGAACGTTCTTTATTCCTACCCATCAGTGGGGTTCAGTACGGAAGTGAAACCCTTTTTCCTCATCACAATAATTGATTCTACTGTATTTCCTTTGTGTCTCAGACAATGAGTCACAGCTCTGTTTGAGCCTTCAGTTGCCTCATGAGTTGACCAGGTCTTGCGCTGAGGGTCGAGGTCATTCATTTGCGAGGCATACATTCTTTCTCTTTAAAGAAACGCCATATACACATTCGTGGACAAAAATATTGGCACCCTTGCATTTATTTTTAATTTCTTCCAGAAAATTGTCGAAAGTAAAAAAATTGGTTTGCAGTTTAACAAAAAAAAGCTGGAAAAATGACTAAAATATTAGTTAATTCCACATAGAAATCCTATAATGGCCTGGACAATATTATTGGCACCTTTTATACAGTAAGTTCAGTTGTGAGAAATAATGTTATTACAAGCAGATGATTCACCTTTGCTTTGGAACTGAACTCACTGTCAGGTCAGTTAAAGGTGCCTGCAATAAAATAAAATAAATTCAACCAGTCTGAATAGAGAAAAGAGATCATTCTCCTGTTTGTCTCCTGTACTGTGAATACTGCAACACTGGAGAAAAAGAAAACCAGAGAACTGTCTGAGGTCGTCAGACACGATTGTAGCCAAGCATGAGCGATCTCAAGGCTACAGTCCAAGTCCATCTCCAGAGACCTTGGAGATCCTGTTTCCACCACTGTCCACCATGTTATCAGGAAGTCTAAGAGCCACGATGGCACTGTAGCCAAAAATCTTATTTGAAAAGTGCAAAGGGTGACAACATATTTTCATCCACCACTGTACAGGCTGTAGGCAACAGTGCATGTTTCATTGAATGCAAGAACTTGCATGTGAATTATGTGGATTTACAAGATGAGCAGGCATTTCAATAATTTCCTGTCACATACAGATTTCTTCAATGTCACAGTAGTCTATAGTATTGGTGAACATGCTGGTATTGGTGATTCATGCTGCAGAGCTGTATAAGCATAAGCCATGTCATCAGTTAGCCACTGGAGCGCGCCCAGTTTCACTCTATCAATAGCTGCTCCGCTGTGAGAGCTTGCTGTGAATAGCGGAGTGCATTCTTTACTAAAGACCTGTCAAGATGATTCTCCTTATTTGTGTGTAGTGTAAATCTGGTGTTCAATGATTAGGTACTGTCTTTAGTTCTGTAGGTAAAATACCTGAAAACAGGTGGACCAGCTTTCCAATGCAACTGAGTTGACTGACATTTGGTTTTTGACTTTCTATGACACCCATGTCTGTAACGCATTACTCATAATGCATTATAATCTGAACTATAGTTATGAGCACATATTCATAATGCTTTATAAAATAATCATAACACAACTTTTTTATAATGACTTATACAAAGTCAAGTCTCAGTATACGTCTTAATTGCTGGTCACACAGATTTTTTTCTGCAAGGATCATAGTGTATTATAATTCTCAGTTATAATACATTATCATTTTATAATGGTTATCATAATTTTTATAGTGGTCATTGTGTGCTACAAGTAAAGAAAGGCACAGTAAACATGTTGTCCCCCCACCCATGATGCATGTTCCTTTGAGGCAATGATGGAGTAAAAATGTGGAATTTATTTTTGAAGGAATATGGTACACAAACCTATGAGAATCCTAATATGAAAAACCAGGATTAAACAAGCCAGGAAGCTGTTAACATCTGTGGATTTGAAAAGTAGTCCCTGAGTGTCCCTGAGTAGAACAGACTATACTTTTACTGAAATAATGTGCTACGGTGCTCTTGCAAAATAGTCTGGATCGAATCTGATTGGTGCCGAGAGAATCTCAGCCCGAATCAGATTCATTTGCGTCGCCACTCACTCACTGACGGACGGACGACGTGACAACGGCCAACTTTAAGTCCCCCCCCCCTTTGGCTGTCGCCGGGTGGGGGACAATTAATGCAAATGCCTGTGGTATAGGCAGATATAATTACAAGTTGGCTATAAGTCACTATAAGTGGCCATTATATGATCTAAAAGTAAAGTGAATTTTTAAAAAATCAGGTAGGTTAGTAAACTATTCATTATGAAACAGGCCAACCACCATCATACACTGGTCTGATAGGTTAGATTATTATTTTTATAAAGCACTATGAATATTTGAGTGCTTATAACTATAATTATACAGTGCAATAAGCATATATAAGATTTCTATAAATCATAGAAAGTGTTACTGATATTTTTTCCACATGTGTATTATAATTCTCATATATTCATATTGTGCTTTAAGTAAAGTTATGCAAATTCCTGTCGTATAGGCAGCTATACAATACAAGCTGGTGCAAACTCTCCTGCTAAACTTTCTGTTCGCGCTGACTCTCCGACCCCTGGGGTACTGGAGGTATCTGATGCCCATTCTGACTCAACCCAGGAATCGCAGAGGGAACACCCAGACAGCAACCCGATCAGGGCCATATGCAGGCCAGATCTGGCACTTGTGTCTTAGTTCCGGCCCATATATGGCCCAGATCCGCTTGCTATCTGGGGATGAGCGTGGAAGTGAGGATGGAGAGGTAGACCGGGAACAGGCCACTGAGGCCTCGAAGGCAGCCCAGGAGCAAGAGACTGTGTCTGAAAGCACTAATAAACAGGACCAGTTATCAAAGACAACCACCCCTAGCGGTACTGGAAAGGAGAACCTGGATCCTACTGTGGTATCAGCAGACGAACCTAAACATAAACACAGGAAGGATAAGGAACTTATCTAGACCCCTGTGACATGTAAACATACCCACAACCAACTGGATTGGAAACAAACAATAATTGGCAGTAGGCCTACAACTCTATCTACCAACCAGCACAGCAATCCACACATTTAACCAACTCCATAAACAAGCTATACTCTACCAAACAGTAGTCCACATTAGAATGACATCAAACAAATCAAACATCAATTATCATCAAACAATAACAACAATCAAGAATCATTTCTCACCGGCAGCCACTCTGGTCATTTAGCAGGCAGTTAAAAGCACAACAGTTCTTTGTAGTGGGCAATCTTCCCCACCAGTGTTTGTTCATGCTCCAATTGCCTTCTCACTGGAGTTTCCTAGTTAAAAGGGTGAACACCTCTGTTGAGCAGCTATGGCCTTGATTGCATATTGCCCTCAGCTGGTAATAGTTGACCAGCCGCAATGACTGTTTTGTTAGAACAGCCCTAGAGGGGCTAGGGGGGAGAAATGGGAACTTTCCCTGAATTGTGATGTTGTTTGACAAGACACCTCCCACTCGATCTTCACATGGAAACATCGGGAAGATCGCCGGCTTTAAGGGCAAACTGTGTGGTCATGGTTTGGTGGCTCTGTACTGACTGGACTCCATTTGTTCTTCAACAGGGAGCAAGACAACCAACCGTCTAACATCCCTGTGCAAAATGGTGGCTTGGAGCTTCTCCTTTTTCACGTTAGAGTTGGGATGGTTGGTTTTTGCTTTTGGGGCCTTTGTCAGGGGAACGCAGTAGCTTGGGAAAACCCTAACGTGAACATCTCTAACAATGCCTTTGTTGTCTGGATTAGTGCTGACAACTCTGCCAAGCTTGAAGTGACCTCTCAGTGCGTTTTGGTCACCTAACCAGACAATGTCCCCCATGGCGACATTTCTCTCTGCTGTGTGCCATTTGCTCCTTACAACGAGTCTCCGACCAGCTCCAAGCCTGAGAAGAAAGTGACACCACCCGAGAAAAGGAGAAAGGTTCAGGAGACAAATGATGTCAGCGAAACAGACCAGGGAGTTGTGAGGCCTAGGATAAACAGCCCAACCGAAAGGAGAAGTGACCTGACTCAAGACCGTGATGACAGGGACAGGCCTAAACTGCACTCTGTAAAACACTGGTCTCAGCGGCGCCTGGTATCACACTGGTTTCCTAAGGGGGGAAATCCTAGAAGAGAGTTGGCGGTTGGAGTTGCGGTCTCCGCCTGATGAAGGATCACCGAGGGATTTGGACTGCTCCAAAGAAGAATGCATCACTCTGGACCTTGGAAACAGTTTAACCCAAGGGAGGACTATGCTGGGCCCAGGAGACAATTCTAGTCAAGGAGGGAACTTTCAGGATATGGAGGACAAGACAATTCAGGAGCAGATCGCCTGAGGTTCCAGCTGCCGCCGCCTAAGACCCCGAATGGTAAAATGTAAATGGAATGCACTTATATAGTGCATTTGCACCTTAGCGGCACTCAAAGCGCTTTACAATGGCCTCTCATTCAGCCATTCACACACACATTCACACACCAATGGCAGCAGCTGCCATGCAAGGTGCTAACCTGCTCATTGGGAGCAATTTGTGGTTAAGTGTCTTGCTCAAGGACACTTCGACATGTGGACAGTCAGAGCTGGGATTCGAACCGCCGACCCTTCGATCATTGAATGACCCACTCTACCAACTGAGCTACAGCCGCCCCCAGTGGATGGACATGGGCCAAGGGTGACTCTAAGCAAGTGGCAGCGTTACCAGTCATCTGGGGCTTCATGGGATTCAACTGATGATGATTGTCTCTTTACCAATCAACAGTATACAGCCAGCATCTTGTATTTAATCATTTACCCATTTAATCATTAAAAGTAAAATATGTGAATTGTTTGTTATTAATTAAGTAATATTGAATAAGTAATGAATTATTAAAATCATGTTAGTTAAAATCATCGTCATTATTTTTCGGGGTAGTTTTGAGGATTTCCAACCAGATGGGGCGCTGTCCGCTATGCGGAGTTGTATGGCAGTTGAAGACAACCTCCCAAAATAATGACGATGCCACAAAAACCGGCTAAAAGGATCACTTAACGGTAGCGCAGAGCTTTCAAAACCCATCGTTTGTTAGAATAGGCGTTTCTGCTTTGGTGAGTGGCACTTTTAAATATGAGCGCCAAGCGCCGCCAACTTGGCGACTATTTAAAATCATCAGCGCACTCACAGTTCCTGAGAAGTGCTAATAGTAGTCCAGCTTTCCCCCCATCACCCCCTTTGTGCAAAGGGACCACACAAGCAGATTTCCAGACCTGCAGAATTAGACCAGATGCAATGGAGAGATTTAAAATGTATGACAACAGCTCACTACACTAATGACTGGGGCTGCCCGTTTTATAAATAAATGAATCTAGATAGGCTCTGTGCACCAGCTTCACTACTTCCTGAAAGTCTATATGATTGGATTAAGTGATTAATCAGGTGTGTGGCAGACCCAGCGCACACCTGATTAATCACTTAATCCAATCATATAGGACAGGAAATAAAGATGCCAAGTGACTTTCAGGAAGTAGTGGAGCTGGTGCACAGAGCCTATTGTCCTCACCAGTAGAACACTTAGGGTCAATGGATTGCAGGATTCCTAGAGTTTCACTGGGTGTAAAGGGCTGAAAAGAGAAATAAGAGACATGTTCCTAAGTGGGAATGCAACCAGAGTCAGCGTCCAAGGGACAACAACCTATCAAATAAGTGCCCTGTCTCAGAGAAGTGCTTATTAAAAAGCAAGGCAAATTTCATTTGGATCAGTTTTTTAGTTAGGTTCACTGCTCCCCAGAATTTAGCTGGGTTTCAATAAGGAGCCACAGGACCAGGCACAATTCCTATCATTAAACAAGTTAGACAGCTCACTAGAGAACCATGGTGCAACTATCTTTTATCCTGGTCGAATTAAAAGGGGCGTGTTTATCTACAAAGTAATTGAATGTTTTTACAAAAGAGTCAGGGCAATTTGCATGTCATTAGATTCAACCAAGCAAGCATAGATTACTACAATCAGTGATGTCATTTAAAAAGGATTGGGCATTAAAACATCTAAGATTCCCCTCAAGACAATGCATGGCCTTTTCACCAGCTTTGTAGATCTAGTGGAAGCCGTAGGACAGTGGTCACTTATACCCAAATCAAACACCACAGTCAGAAATCCTGTCACATCCATTGTTAAAGATAACCAATAAGGGTGGTCTTAACATGTTTTTTTGGTTTCGGCCTAGTGGGCTCAGTAACCAACTAAGAAAGGCTGAGATTACCACGCACTTCCTTCAGGTAGCCAGAAGCAACACTCCGTCAGTCCAGATTAAAATCCCCCAACACAATCATCTCAGAATTGGAGTTGCTAGGCCCCAATTCAACCTTCAGTCCAAGCAGTTCAAAAGACTGGGACGGTAATGGCATTCACAACAGGCAAGATTTTACATAAATAGCAACTCCACCACCCCTGCCTAATCTATCACATCTATATAAATTATAGTGCTGCAGAGCTTAAAAAAGAGTCACTATCAGACGTCTTTAACCCAGACTCAGACGATACCAGAACATCAGGGTCAGCCTGAAAGACTAGGATTTTTTTATTTACCCTTTATTTAACCAGGTAACGAAGCTTGAACACCTGACCAAAATGGCAGCATAAAAAAAATAAAAAAAATAAAACAAAGACAGACCAATATAGAACAAAGTTGGCCAGAAGACAGAGATCATAGACAAAAGGGAGAAAGATAAAAATAGAGCATGCGGTAGCCAAAGTGTGTGTGTGTGTGTGGGGGGAGGGGGGTTAAAGGGGATGCTGTGGAAGGAAGGTCAAGTTAGATTAGCATCATACACATGCACCATTACTACAGGGTGTTCAATGATGATTTGCACACCAAATCACCAAATCAGTCATGATTGAGTTTTAAAAGTATGCATTGTTGACATTCATGAATAGAAATAATTTTCTAGGATGAATAAGGTTGCTAAGGGAATTAAAAGTATTTTTCATTGATTGACTTACCATACGCTTGTGTCAAAAAGAAAACGTGGTGGTACCAATCATCAACACATGCAGTTTGTTCCACCCTCCCTCCCTCGATCCCTCTCTCCCACGGTTCGGGATCTTGCCGAAGAGGCTGCTGTTCCTTTCCCTCCAGTCAAATGCATTAGTTAAGTACTGTATGCTGACATATGGGCCATTCAATACCGTTATATCACCTTTACCCATACTAATACTCAGTTGTATCTCCATGTCATTGAGATTTAAGGGGGGGGAACTGTCCTGAGCAGCAAGACTTACTGTATAACATTGATGGAATTACTAACAAATGTGTTGCTTTTTGCTTTATGACTTGTTATTCAGTATGATGTACCACCTCTGATTGATGTGTCAGGATATGTGTAGTTCTACTGTATGTTGAAGCTCCTCCCAACATCGTCAACTTCTGACTTCTCAGCTACAAGAGCACCATTTCTGTAAACAGATTGTTCATTAGTCTCCCTCTAGTTCCCAAAGAAGTACATAAACATACTCCTGTAGCCTGTCCTTCACTGTGCTAACCAAACGTGATCGGCTCCCATGCCACACCTGCTCTCCCTCAGCTTTCATCACCAGTCTGCTGTATCTATCTATCTATCTATCTATCTATCTATCTATCTATCTATCTATCTATCTATCTATCTATCTATCTATCTATCTATCTATCTATCTATCTATCTATCTATCTATCTAATCAGAGGGATCATTTATCTCTGTAAAACCCAATTCCATCTACTGTTCTCTCAGTCTGTATGCCTCCACAACGATTACAGACTCACTTTCCCACAAGGCAGAGGGGAAACTATGAAGGAAGAGTCAGATCACCACCTTCTGCGGATAAGGAGCTGGTCCAAAAAAAATAATAGAATAAGAATCACAATCTGGATGGAAAGGTTATTTATAATGGGGGGGTATAGTATTTCGGGCGCTTGCTATCCTATTGGTCTGTGGATGAATCTACTTCCTTAAAGAGAACGATGGGATTCCCCTGGTCATTGGAGAATGCAATATATACTTATAATGCCAGGAGGGAGTCCCCAGTCTCTCCAGTGCTCCTGCCCAAATCTCCCACTCCTTTCTCCTGCTCTGCTGCTCATAGGTGAGAGAACTGCTCTTCACCCTTCTCTATTGCTGGCTCATCGTGGACTTGGCTGATCTTTGGTTTATTGATTTACTCGTCCACTTCCTTTACCTTTTGTGCTGCTCTGTTTCCATGTTATTGGAGGGTTTAGAAGTGGTGAATTTGTGCATTTTGGAATATTTCCTTGGCGTGGGTAGTTTGAGCTGGATGACTGTATTGCCGAAGCAGATTGATTTCCATTTGTGTTTGATGAAAGTGCAATGCAATATATCTTGTAAATGAGCTTCAGTGTCAGATAGCCTAAGGATGTTGAGGACCTTCAGAGGTTGAGAAAATAAGACTTGTCAGCCATCTTGGAAACATCTCAGAAATTTTTATTTTGCTGAAGGAAATCTTACTAAAATGATAAATCACATAATTATGGAGGGAAATAGGGTAAACCAGTTGTGTGCATGTATAATAACTATAATGGCTACAATATATCCTCCTACTATTGCTACTTAGTCTGATGAAGGGTTGTGTTGAAACTGGACACTGCCATGTGATAAACTGTATCTGGAAAGCGATAGCTCAGTGTTTATCTTGGTGTCATTACAAACTATTTGTAAGTTAATCACATCTCCCAGCTGGGGGCTCAGCTGGAGTATGAGACCCTGTGGGTGACCTGGGGGGTTTCAAGGGTGATGTTGGGGGGGCATGCGCTAGGCTCAGTACCCAACCTGTATGTGGAGGAATGTGGTTGAATAAGAAAGGAGATTATTGTGGATCAGATCACGTTATCACAGAAGTGATGGCATCTTGGCTTTGTCCTGCCAGTGTAATGTGATATGACTTTTGGCAAGCTGTATAAAGATGGGGATTCTACATGCCTTTAATTAAATAAAATAATCAGGAATTGTCAGGGATGATTGTATTTCACAATGTGTTATATTCTTAAGAAGAGTGTAAGCTATGTCAACATACTTTGACTATACACGTTTCACTTATGTATTTTATATTTTTATCAGCACAGATACAGTAGGCTACGCAGCCCTTTTGTTATGCAGAAGCAGCATAATGAGAACTAAAACGACTTTGCGGCTTCTTTTTTTCTTTATTTATGTACAAAACAAGTTTGGCAACTACTAGACATTGTATTGTCACTCAGTAATCACTTGCTCTAGGCTCTCTGTCAAAGAAAACAGGTCTCATCTCTTTGGGAAGCTAAATGATTAATATTTCCTCAATCAGTTTTACCAGCACATAATGTTACTGTTGGCAGATTTAAGAGCCTTTATTCAGACTTAGTGTGTCAACAGGAGTTAAACCTTAACTGTAGCATGAAAGGGAACTGTTAAGAGTCTGTTGAAGCCCTGGAGGCTCCAGAGATGTCCTTTATTTCAGAGGCAGTGTAATGTCTTGGTTATATTGGAGGTTTTCCACAGGACACAGTGAGCACTAACAGTGAAGGTATCAGGTGTTTGATCATCTTCCAGAAAAAAAGCCCTCCATGACTCCCACCCAAGATGAACAGCTGGCCCACATATCTTTGTCTTAAATTAGCCTCTGCATTTCCATGGCCAAAACACTTGGGTATAGTGTTTCTCCTCAGTGGAACAATTATGCTCAAATCCACTGGATAGGAACATTCCATGCTAATGCTGCCTACAGTATACTGTAGCTTGACCTCTGTGTGACCTTCTCTAATGCTTCCTTGAAAGACGCACTGCTCCATCTGTGTTTGGTGACCTTTCGAAATGAATTCTTCAATGAATGAAAATGAATTTGATCTTGTTTGATAGCTTTAACAAAAATACATTTGTATTACAGTATGTATTAAATGTTGTCATTAACAAGGAGGATTGAGATGTTTTTTTAAGTAAATCAAGTAGTTTATTTATTTTATTTTCTCCACAGGGTCTGAAACCAAACGCCAATATGTCAGAGTGAGTATGACTTAATTAAATATGAGTTACCGTAGTGAGTCCAACGGGCTCATCTTAGTCATAATCTAAATTATCCACAGATTGACCATGTTACCATGCACTTGTTCTCAACCGGTTTTTATGTAATAAATCAGATGTTTTGAGTGGTTTTCTCCCCCCAAAAAAATGTTGATGTGAATTCAATTTATCCTTCATAACTCATCAGAAAAAAGATGTCATCGAGTCGCAAGCATCACCTGAAGGTAAATAGCTGGTCACACTTTACAATAAGGGTCACAAAAAACTTTAGTTAACTGTTAACTTATGCTTATTTAGGGTTAGGTTAGGTTACTAATGTTAATTAATACCTTAGTTAAGGTTAGGATTAGGGTTAGGGTTAGGTGAGTTAACCTTAGTTAACATAAATAACATTAGTAAATGGTTAATAGAGACATTAGTTAACTGTTACTTAATGCTTAATAATACATTAACTAATGCTTATTAATGTACCCTTATTGTAAAGTGTTACCAAATAGCTGCATATTGATACTGTATATATACTACCTTATGGTACACAAATAAAACAAGCATGGAAAGCTATGCTGAACAGGTTAATGGTCATGTCACGTTGGTGGCTCTCTCCTCCAGAGCTTGATGCTTGCCATCGCCAAAGGTTTACTTGAAGACGAGGCAAACGAGCAAGAGGAGGAGAGGGTGAGGTACATGGCAGAGAACTGTCCTCCACTGGTCCTGCCTAGAACTATGCAAGAGATACAGGTACAGCACACCATACAGACAACCATCAACGCTCCCATACAGTATTTTGCACTGATTAACCCAACAACTTAAAGGGCAATGCTCGTTTTTGACAACCTGGACCTTATTTACGACATATTATAAGAAGTTTGACTCACCGAGATCACTTTGGTGTAGTTCGGAGGCCTGTAGAAGAAATTTAAAATCCAGCGCGAGCCAGTATATCCATGTAATGACGGTGATCGGGGCACCGAGAATGCAGTTTCTCAAAATCTATTTTCGGCCGCTAAACGGTTGTTTTCATCAATCAGATTGGATGAATCGACAGTTGAGATTCCTCAACGCGAGGCATTGTTTCGGTTTTCAAATACGGGGTCTTTAGCCTCTGTAATATGATCTTTACACGCCTTTCCCCACTTGCTCCAGCACGCATGCGCACAGGCCAGCGCGCAGACTGGCTATTCTCCGGCTCACATTCTCTGCGCTACGATCGGATTGTTGCTGACGAATGACGACGACAATATTCTCGGCACCAACAACGATCGTAGCGCAGAGAATGTGAGCAAGTGGGGAAATGCGTGTAAAGATCATATTACAGAGGCTAAAGACCCCGTATTTGAAAACCGAAACAATGCCTCGCGTTGAGGAATCTCAACTGTCGATTCATCCAATCTGATTGATGAAAACAACCATTTAGCGGCCGAAAATAGATTTTGAGAAACTGCATTCTCGTTGCCCCGATCACCGTCATTACATGGATATACTTGCTCGCGCTGGATTTTAAATTTCTTCTACAGGCCTCCGAACTACACCAAAGTGATCTCGGTGAGTCAAACTTCTTATAATATGTCGTAAATAAGGTCCAGGTTGTCAAAAACGAGCATTGCCCTTTAAGTTGCCCTCTTTAAGTGGATTGATAGTCATACTTTGTTATGTTTTATCTTCAGAGGATAATCTCATATGTTTTGAAATCATACTGCAGGAGCATTGCAGAGAGCTTGGCCATAAGATTGACAGGATAGATGAGGAAAGATACGACCTGGAGGTCAAAGTCAACAAATGTGCCAAGGAGGTATGCTCACTTTTCTCACATACTGTAACATACTGTAAGCTCATTGACTTACTTTATGTTTCCATCTACTGTATGTCCTAGACTGTATGTACAGTCCCCTTGCTGTTTGTTTAAGTGAGCACAACACCAAAAACAACAACAACAACAGAAAAACCAGACTGGATTCCCTTTTCTAAAGAAAAACAGTGAATCTTTTAGCTGAGGAAATATCACACCTCACTGAATTCAGTCCTTCTTTTCATTTGTTGCATCATCTTCCTCTGTTCAGTGTGTGAATCTTCATGAGGTCTTCTCTCCCTCTGTTGTCTAGATTGAAGACTTGCACATCAAAGTCCAGGACCTGAAGGGCAAGTTTAAGAAGCCAACTCTGAGGAAAGTGCGCATGTCTGCTGACGCTATGCTCAAGGCCCTGCTGGGCTCCAAGCACACAGTGAACATGGAACTCAGGGCCAACCTGAAACAAGTCAAGAAGGAGGTCAAAGAGGAGGTCAGTATTACCAATGAGTGTGGTTATCGCGCTCCTTATTGAGACTTATTGAATGTCTTTCATTGATTTTAGCTGCCCTTAGCAAGCAGCATTACAAGGGCAGTCTTTTTCAATTTTAATCCTAAAAACATGGCTGACCTTTTTGGTTTACTTTCATCCTATAAACACTACCGTTGTTAGTATAGCTGAAACAACCCTTTAAAACTCAAATTGGATAATTGTATCGAGACTGGACTCTACTGACCTTCATACTATTCTATCTTTACAGGACAAAGAATCAGTGGGCGACTGGCGTAAGAACATCGAGGATAAGGCTGACAGGAAGAAGATGTTTGAGACGTCCGAAAAGTGAGAAGGAGGTCATGGAGGAGGTGAGTATTAGCCAAACAGTGCATCATCAGGTCCCTCTCTAATGACTGCATTGAGTTCACAAGCATCTTTATTACAGGGGGAACACATTACAATGACTTGGTGGATATCCTTTCCAATAATTCATTGCTGTTGTTCCTTGTGGGTAACACTTTACTTTACTAAAGGCCATACCCAGAACTGCTCTGTAAGTAATGGGTTTAGCAGTATAGGTTATTATGAATAGAACAAGGCATGGGGTAGGGGGTGAGTGGAGGTTTCATGTTAAGTTTAAGGATTACCAAAAAAGATGAATAACATCCACTTGTACTGTACCTTGTACTGATGCTATAACAGGATAAAGAACTGACTGTGTTGATGCTATTACAGGATAAAAAACGGACTGTGTTGATGCTATAACAGGATAAAGAACTGACTGTGTTGATGCTGTTACAGGATAAATAACTGACTGTGTTGATGCTGTTACAGGATAAAGGACTGACTGTGTTGATGCTATTACAGGATAAAGAACTGACTGTGTTGATGCTATTACAGGATAACGAATTAAGTGATATGGATGACTGGTGTAAGAACATTGAAGACAAGTCCGGCATGGATGGCAGGAAGATGATTTTGGGGCAGACTGGAGCCTACTGTACCTTATTTCCCCATACACAGTACTTCCTGACACTCCCCTCTGACTCAATTGATGACCACTGTACCACTGTTTGTCAACAAGTGTAGGATATGTATTTCTGTAAACTACAAAGCTTTTATGTGAACTCATAAGCAACAGAAACTTGCATTAATAAATAGTTTGAAGCTTACCACAAGTCTAGTCCCTTATTATTTTTAATGAAGTCTTTGTTTTGTTTGAACTCATGTATTGAAGTTAACTGCACTTGATTGAGTCTAAAATTAAGACTTTAGCTCTGCTCTTCTCTTAATCTTCAGAAAGGTCAGAAAGGTCACCTCCATTCTGACCGACCCATCCCACCGCCTCTAGCAGGAGTTGCCCCTTCTGCCCTCTGGGTGGAGGTACGGGGTCCCTCCCTAGGCTTAGGAGCTTGAGTGCCCAATGCAATTGCTGCCATTAGCCAGTAGGCCACCTTTAGGGATAGACTGGGGCAGACTACCACTTCCACTTTATTTTACTCATGGACTTTGTTAACATGCTAAATTGTTTTTTATGTGGTTTGTGTGGGTTTGTAGTGTTTATCTTTTTAAGCTGCACCTGAATTGCCTTCCGTGGACAATAAAGATTCATTGAATTTAATTGAATAGGCCTTCTAAAGTCTCTATTACAGAGATCACATTGGTCAAATGCGTTCCTCAAGTGACATTTCTTGGTTAACTAGGTTGAATCCAGGTACAGTAGCATGGATGTTATATTTGGATATGTTTACAACATTACACATTTTCATATGATTATTACACATTTTATAAGTGCCGATTGTGAAACTAGTATCGTAAAAATATGACAAAAAAAAACATTAGTGTGAAAGATCATTGTACTGTACCTGCATATCCCTGTTAAAATGACAAGCCCCCCACCCCATGGTACCAGTTACAGTACATAAGTCTATTTTAGGAGCAATCAGAACATTTTGTAATTGTATCTTGATCATGTGAAAGATATGCCTGCAGGTCCTCTATTGATTGGGAACCCACCTTTGGTGCTGTTATCAAGTGTGTGTCAACAGATAAAGGAACAATGTTGTGGAATATGGGGTAGGTATGTTATGTTTGCATGGTGTATTTTGGTTGGTTTTTACATTTTTAATACAAAATTGACCAGATTACATTTGCAGCTTTTCCCATGTTTTCATACCTGTCTGTTGGTGTTTCATCTTATGTGCCCATAGTTCTGTCATGTAACCTGATTCTTCCAAACATAATTCTGACACCAGTTTTGATGATCACATGCGTATGGCACACGAGATGTTTCCAAATATAAAGCAAATATTACACAACATACATTGTTAATTATTTGCATTGCATCTGTTTCAGAGTAAAGGGTTCTTGGTAAGAAAATGGCACATCCAGTTTGCTTGGTACCAAGGAAGACTCAGACGTCAAATACAGACATATGATGCCTCCACGGTATGACCAATGAAATACAGTAGCTTGGAATCTGTTTACGATAACTGGTATGCATAGCAGTTGCATGACAGATCTCAAAATATGTGTGTGAACTATTACATTCCTTATAACTGGTAATGATACACCTTTGAAGTCCCCCGTTGGGGGGCTGCTCTTTATATATGGATGATGCCATAATAAAACATAGTAAACCTGCTGTCCCCCACCCCTGATGCATGTTATCAGCAAGTATAGTTGTTGAATGTATAAGTGGTGTGGACTTTTCTAGTTAGATTTATTTATAGAGCTGGCATATAAGCACATCATATTTTTTGTTTGGTCTAAAATATAAGCATTTATTCAAAAGAAAACAGTGAGTTAAAATATGAGTGATTAAAATAGTTTTTTTTTTTTTTTTTAACTCAAGAGATTTTAAATTTCTGTAGGACAAAACTGAAAATGACAATGCTACCCCCCCCCCCAGCTTTGTGTGTGGCAAAATTGGATGGGTTCTAAATTGTCCCATTGTACATCCCTCCACCGAGTTTTGTGAAAAGCGGTCTGGTAGTTCTTGCGTAATCCTAGTCCAAAAAGTTAATGGAGGTGAATGGCTGGCCCGGCCATGTTTGGGTGGCTCGTGGACCCACCCCGTGATTAGGATCCACTCCAGAATTTAATTGGTTGTTAGTTGACCCATGCTACACCCCTCCACCAAGTTTCATGAAAATCAGTCTGGTAGTTTTAGCGTAAACCTGGTCTAAAAATGAACAGAGGTGAATGGCCGACAATGTTTGGGTGGCTTCTGTACCAGCCTCGTGATTTGGATCCACTCTAAAATGTAATGATTTCTACATTTGCCCATGCTACGCCCCTCCGTCGAGTTTCATGAAAATTGGTTGGATAGTTTATGTGGAATCCTGGTCCACACAATGAATGGTGGTGAAGGGCGGCCGAGTTTGTGCGGCTCATGGACCCGCCCCTTTTCTTCTTCTTCTTCTTCTTCTTCTTCTTCTTCTTCTTCTTCTTCTTCTTCTTCTTCTTCTTCGTTTGGCCGCGGGTCAATCTCACCCGCCCCCTAATTCGGATCTGCTCCAAAATGTAATGGGTTTTGGTTGGCCATGCTATACCCTTCAAATGAGTTTCATGAAAATACGCTGTCGCTGGGGCGGAGGTACAAAAATTCAAATATTTTTATTTTAGTGTTCACAACACTTTCCTTTCAGGAGTACGTTCCTATGTTCTCCCTCTGTTGTTGCTGTTTTTGAGTAGGAACTCAAACTTTAAGGGGCATTCCAGTGTTCCAGTGTAAAGCCAAATGTTCTTGGCAACAGGAAAAATTCACTGTGGAGAGCGCCCCCCAGTGGTGGGCTCTGGTACATGTCTGACGGATGAACGAACGAATTAACATGCATGCACCACGAACGAATGCTTGAACGGCATGCACGCCGAACGCACTTACTTACAGGCGTCAAAGTAATATCAACCCCCCCCCTTGATTTCTTTGAGTGCGGCACAATAAGAACAACAGCCCTGAAGGACGTGGTTATTTATAATGAAGAAGCTACTGAAAGGGGGGTGGGGGTGTCTGGACCCTATTTCATGACCTTGTCAGCCCATTGGTTTGTCTGATAATCCACTTCCATAAAGAGAAAGTCAGGGATTTAGAGGGATGCTACAGAATGCAATATATACCTTCTTAACACTTGAGCTGCCTGCGGTCGGTTTTCACCCATCCTTTAACAAGCTTCTCAACTCTCCTCTGTTCTAAGGTGAGGCCCAGCCATTCTCTCTGTCTCTGCGCTGCTTCTCCTCGCTAGACAGTCAGTAGAGGACAAGACTCATTCATACAAATCCATTTGGTATCTTTTGACAAATTTGAATGTATTGTTGTGGATTACCGAATTATGTAGTTGATTGATTGTAGCTGTTTTTGGAGGATTATGGTTTGAGATTGGCTTTCGTTTGTTTGAGTATGAGTCAGATGTTTGTGAGATGTTAAATGCAAGAGCAATAATCTAGGTTTGCTTAATTTGTAAGATTTACTTACTACACTGGATTTTAGTTGTCATCTGTTGGCCATTATGCTAAGTTTGGTCAATTTTGGTTGAATTCCAAGGATCATAAAACATTAATTTTGAACAAGGAAATCAAAGCTCAACATGATATTTTCTTGAATGGCGTGTATTGTTAAATAGCATATATAAACATGAAGATTTTATTAGCATTGTTTTACATTCATCTTTATTTGGTGACATTCTTATACAGTAACTGCTAGATTGCTATTGTATAATGTCATATGAAGAAAAGCCACAGTCACAGAACTATATCTGTCATAGGGAAAATAGCCTCACCATCTGATTCCCCAAGGGTTGCAAATGTTAGATTCACAGACTGATGATGTTGTGGCATGCTGAAAATGTAAACCACTACTAGTCATAAATTTGAAAGCGATCCTCAAATGTTTTCCTTCCTGTCAACGCCAACCTTTGAACATAAATAAGATCAATCTTCCATATCTAGACTTGGCTGTTACTACGTTCTGCTTAGCGTCCGCTTAACTTCATTCAGTACTGAACATTTAGAATGTCCTCTGTTTATTGTACTGGACAATGTATTATTAGTTTAGTAAGATGACTCTAGTCTGAGTGGGGAGGAAACTCCACCAGTGAAAGTTGAACCGCAGCAGGTGCCATGTACTGAGTAGGTGCTGAAAATTATTTTGACTGTTAGGCTGAACTTAGTTTAAGCGTTGGTGATACCATTTCAACTACATTTCATATGACTGCAGAGCTCTGTGAAGTTCCAGCTCTTTTATACAGTATGTATACCAGGATGTGATGATCCTAAAGTGCTGTCATTAGATTCACACCTCATTGAGTTTACGTTGCTTACATGGGAAGTATCCTTGGATAGACGTTTGATAACGAGTAGGTTCCTTTTGACCTGCAATCTATCTGGTTAATCAGGGGCGCGTGCAAGCAGCAGTGAAGTGATAGAGCAGAGGTTATTTTTGAGATGTGCGCTAAGGACTTGGTCATCTGAGGGATGTTCTAGAAGGCCAACCAGGCACCACCAGCTGTTGGGTTAGGGTTACGGTGACCTCTCGGAGGCAAGCCTACCATAACACAGCCGCTTAGGACAAGATCTGGGCACAGAATTAGATCTCTACTCATCCCAGATGATATGCTGACTGTCTCTAAGGAAATATCATGTCGTGGTGAGAGTTGGAGAGGAGGGGTGTAAGTGATTGAGAGTGTGTTGGATAGATGTTTTAAGATGTTTCACACCTTGACACTATGACCTAACAGGCAAGTTTTGGCAAATCCTTTTTTTGAATAATTGCTGTGACTATAGTTAGGTGTTGGGATGTATTAATATGCTACAGATGATATATCTGTATTGATCTCATGGCATACTGCAGAGGTTATGGCATGAAAAACAGGTTGATATAAAACACTGCAGTAGAACAAATGTTGCCACTGTGATGAGAGGCACACCCAAATGTCTATTAACAAGTCACTAAAAAATCAATTTCTTTCTGTCCATTGTTTTTCATCATAGGGAAGCCAAGATGTCAGAGTAAGTACACAGCTTGTGTTACTTCCACTTCCTAAGCGTTCTACTGTACTAAACCTTGAGTGAGTACTAAACCTTGAGTAGTAATGCCACTTTGTTCGTTGGTTACAGCAAACGAATGTCCATGAGCCGTAAGCACAACATTAAGGTAAGACATATCTCTCACTAGCTATTTGACATGCTTCTATTTCAGCGACGACTTCACTTGATAAGTTATCTGAATACAATCATTCAATAATATCTCATTATTAAATAATTTGATCTGCAGAGTTGTATGCTGGGTGTTGCAAAGGATTTACTTGATGCTGAAGCATTAGAGAAAGCCGAGGAGAGGAAGAGTTATCTGGAGGAGAAGTGTCCTGTCCTGGATTTACCCCCCTCTAAAGAGGAGCTGATGGTACAAAGCATTTTTATGTTATTGTTAAAGCATTATTTGTATTAAGACAAATAGCCCACCTTGAATCTACCAGGTAATGTCTACAGTAACTAACGACTGACTAATGTTTGACTTTATTCTACCGTTAAAAGGAACTGTGCAGGACGTTATTGGAGAAAATCGAAGTCATTGATGAAGAGAGATACAATATAGAATTCAAAACCAACATGGTAGTGGATGAGGTAGTGTAAGCAATATGTTGTCTGTTGCTTTCATCAATACATTTCGTTCATCAATACATTTCTTTCAACTGTTATGGTCACATGAATCATGACTGTTTCTGCTCCAAACTCAAACAGGTTAAGGACCTGAACATCAAAATTGTTGACCTTAAAGGCAAGTTCAAGAAACCGGCTCTGAAGAAAGTGCGTATGTCCGCTGACGCTATGCTCAAGGCCCTGCTGGGCTCCAAGCACACCGTGAACATGGACTTGAGGTCCAACCTGAAACAAGTCAAGAAGGAGGTCAAAGAGGAGGTCAGCACCTGTCTGGTTCACACCGTCCCACTGTGCACATGTCTGACAGAAGGTCCCAGTTCAGACAAAACCTTGAGTTCTCACTCCACAGCATTAAAGCAGTAATAATGAGTGATTGAAACCATGCATAAAACAATCACTCGCGATTCATCAATAGGTGGATTCATTAGACAGATCACCATAATCTACAGCCTTTAACCCAACACACTTTGCTATTCTGCCCTTTATCTCTCTCTATACCTCTCTGTCGTCGCAGGACAAGCAGCTGCGTGACATTGGTGACTGGCGCAAGAACATCGAGGACAAGTCTGACATGGGAGGCAGGAAAAAGATGTTTGAGTCTGAATCATAGATTCTGAGATTTCTAAAGCCAGAACAGATTTACAGTGTGTGGCTGGCTAGCTCTCCCAATATATTACTGCAGCCTTTTGTCTCTTTCTCAACCACGTATTGCCTTATGCCACTCTAAATGCTAACGATGCCTTTAGGTACATGTCAATCAATCAATCAATCAATCAATCAAAGCTTTATTTGTATAGTGCATTTCATACCCAGAGGCAACACAATGCGCTTTACAGAGAACAAGGGGGAAGTGTAATCTTCCAATAGAGAGACAAAAGGAGTCTGAAAATTAACTTTCATTTCATCAACTGCTTTTGTAAGTACCCCATATTGCCTGTGCAGTGTCAGATACTGTAGTGCTCTCTAATAAATTGTCCCAATGAAGTCAGCTGATATTTGTTTTTTCTTGCTTATTCCAGAGCTTTACAGGTGAACAATGACAATACTGTACCTGCAATGCATCCACTAGTACAATGTTTATCTGGATCAGCCTTGACAGTGTTACTGTCGTCAGAGTAACCCATACAGAATCTCTCTGCACAGCATCTCTTCTTGCAAGTGCTCACATGTGCATCATTCCTATAGTGGGTAGTCATATCAGATTTCCCAGTGGTATAGCAGGGGTTTTAAGGGTTGAAATCAAAGCATTCTGTAATGTTACACAGCTGTTCTTCTTATGACTGTTGAGGGGAACGTCTTATGACTGGGAGAGGGAAAAGAAAGCACAGGACAGCTTTCTCTTGAGAGATGTGTTAATGTCCTCTGGAGGAAGGCAGGGAAAGTTCATCATTCCAGTCTTGAGATGCTTGTTTATTCACAGTCCACTGCTGTAGTGTTTGTGTTTTGGTATAGACAATGAGACAGGTGAAGGTAAGTTATTCCATTCACTTTTTGGCATGATACAATGAATTATCTTGTGCATGACAATCTCTGCTTAAAAGTTGATGATCTACATATACTTTTCTTTCTACTGTAACTTTACAGGCTATTTCATCAGATACGGTGTGTTCTCTACCACAGTACATCAAGAGGGATCTTTTGACATGAGCTAAGTGTCTCAATTTTGGTCACCTTTTTGTTGTTGTGTAACAGACAAGATCAAACCAATCCTGAAATCCGTAATCAAGATTTTACTAACAATCTCAGTGTTATTACTCTTTGCTTTGCAGCATGCATGTGTAAGCCATCCTTACACTTTATAATAAATGTCCTTTATAAGCATATCATTAAGCATTTGTATATAATGTACTAACTGTTAACACATGATTTGTAAACCATTATAAAGTATCAGTAAAGTATTAGTAAGCATTACTAATATGTATTCATAATTTACTGTTTACATGTTTAATTTCTTATAATGTTTAGTTGTTATAAAGTATTACCAGCTCTTTATATGGATGGAGAAGGGAGGGGAGGTTGTGGGTTGAGTTACAGCGTCTTGCTGAACCATTGGTATGTTGGGGACTCCAATTCCATAAAGAGAAATTCAGAGTTCTGCTGAGCCATCATAGAATGCCATTAAAACCCTCATTGCGTTTCACTTGCCTGTGTCAGTCTTAAACGTGTGCCGTGCTCAAGACTCTCGCCTTGGTTTGAGCATCACAAGGACTTCACCACTTCCACTGTTTCTCCTGTTCTGGATTAGACCTTTTTTTCCTTTTGGAAACCTCCATTTACCTGCACACGTGAGACCAGATGCAGTGCACTGACCCATGCAGCTCACACCTCTATGCGTGTGCTAAATGACCTCCAGTGGCGCTGTCACAATTCAATCTTTAATGATGAATTGTGCATCAACCTTCCAGAATAGAAGGCTAATGCAGCAAGACACACTGAAGAGAGTTGGAGATGCCACTGAAAAAACCTTTGCATGGCGCTTGTCAGCGAAAGCTTATTGTAACAAATAGACAGTTGCAATAATGAAGATGCTGCTCAATGAATGATATAACGGCAGTGAGAGAATGTACTGATTGTTTTAAATGTAAATGATCGCTGTGGAGCTGCATGATGATCAACTCTTGTTTTGAAGTGAATGATGGCTTCATTTTGCAATCATGTGTATTGGGCATGTTCTATCAATACACTAAATTCATCATTTCACTGTAGTGTGTGAAGCATATAATGTGGTCCTAAGATGGTTTTACAATGTACTGGATATTTTTTCTTTTGAGAAAAATGACTTCTGAGCAATCAAACTTAATTAATGGTGCAAAGTGTAAACAAATACCGGTATAAATTGAGTGTCTAATCAAACTTTTTTACAGAATCAAACCAAGTCGTTATTTGTCCCGTGATAGGATGTACAGCACCTGAACATTGCTAGCTAGTTGATATATGAACTGTTGCTACATTCTGAAACCAAATCCTGCCTTGGGAAATACATTTGGAAATCTATCCCTACTCCGCTTTTATGTCACCGGACATATATTTTGCTTGATTCACAATATTGACAGTACTGACAAAATTTTTGCATGCTTGCTGAAATTTGATACTAACTCTTAAAACTTTTTTGTTTTCTTTTTATAAATGATAGGGTAAGTTATCAAATTACTGCCCCTATTATTTTATTATTAGACAAACAAAAACTGTTTTTTGTGCAGTATATCGTTTTTCTTTTCCAGATTTCCTGGAAAATAAAGCCATATTAAAAGCAAATTTGCAACATTTGTTTTTTTGTGGTCAAATATGTGGATTTGTCTGCTGACATTCAGTAGTACATGCATTGCTAATGTAGTGATAGTTGAGTTAAAGCTCATTGACTGAAAAGCAAATAACAATTGTATGCTTGCACTGTTCGCCATGTAGTCATCCATTGTCATTTACTGTAGATATGGCTTTTACAGTACCAAGCTTGTAGCATTGTTTCTTGTGCATGCTTTGGAGCGTAGTGCATCTTTTATGTACAACACTGTATGACGGCTTCTTACAGTTACTCAGTTTGTACTTGGCATCTTGGGGATGTCTGGTGGTACAGCAGGATTTAATAGCACATGCCAAAGTGTTGGGTTATAAATGACCTCCTGATGACAAGTGCATCATAAGAGCAACCCTGAGAGGACAGCTGGCTCCTTCCTTAACACACTGCCCAGATTTAGAATGGCAGGCTTTCCTTGAACCCAGCAGGGGCTTCATAAAGACAGTGAACTACAGTATCTCTCAGAAAAAAAGTGGCTGTTAATTTGTCTGTAATTATGTCTCTATTACTGTATTCTTTATTTGTATTTCTACTGCTGTAGTATTATGTTCACAGGGCATTTTCTAAAAAGAGACTTAGGTCTCAATAAACTACCCTGTATTAAATAAATAATTTATTCTTAAAATAAATTATCATTTATTTATCAAATTACTTATTTTTGTTTAAAGATCCTTCAATTGCAGCCTGATCAGATGCTCTTGTACTGCCATCAGTGCATATTTCCTTGCATGTGTCAACACAGGCATATATATTTTACTTTACATAGATTTGTTGTCCTATTTCCACAGGTGTGAAACAACCAACAAGCCAAGATGTCTGAGTAAGTCCCTAAATGCCTCAATAAACAGCTGTAAGCGAGTGCTACATAGTTTAATGTGACACAACAGCACCCGCATCTGTATTCAAATGTGTGATTACAACATCCTTCATCCGTATGTCTTCATAATCATAGGAAGAAGATGTCATCGAGCCGCAAGCATGCTCTGAAGGCAAGGCACCTCACTTTTCCACAGAACTGTACATTTTGTAATGAAACAATATCGGTCACATAAATTCTAAGTTTGTTGTAGTGTTGGTTAGCATTTCCATCATGATTAGCGCCTGCTTGTTTCTCTGACCGTTCCGGTCTCCTTCCTGCATCTTCTCCAGAGCTTGATGCTCCAGATTGCTAAGAACATGCTGGAGGCAGAAGCTGTGGAGATCCAGAAAGAGAGGAGGAGGTACATGGAAGAACACTGCCCCCCACTGGCCTATCCTGGCTCACTGCAGGAACTTCAGGTATGGTACAAGACGATTTAAATCTCTGTATACAGTTAGAGTTTCCTAACTTCTACTATCAGTGAATTGTCGTCAAGAGTTCTTTTTTTTTTTGCTGATGACCAACTACAGGAACTGTGCAAGACGATCCATGCGCAGCTCGATGGGTTGGATGAGGAGAGATATGACTTGGCAGCCAAAGTGGGAAAGTGTGATAAAGAGGTGCGTACCGCCCTGTCTTGGACCATAGACATCTGTCAAACGAGCTCCTGCTGACTCACGCTCGAACCCGTTTGGCATTTCACATCGCTTTAGACTGGTGATCTGTAAATCAAAATCCATGACCTGAACGACAAGTTCAAGATTATGTTTTGGTTTTGACCCATTTCTCTGTTCTCAGCTTGAGGATCTGAAGATCAAAGTAACCGAACTGCAGCCAGTCAAGAAACCGGCTCTGAAGAAAGTGCGTATGTCCGCTGACTCTATGCTCAAGGCCCTGCTGGGCTCCAAGCACACAGTGAACATGGACCTCAGGGCCAACCTGAAACAAGTCAAGAAGGAAGTCAAAGAGGAGGTGAGTATCTGTCTAGAATATCCCAAAGTGGAAATGCACACAAGGCGCATGTAGTACCATCTTCCGACCTGTAACTCATAAATTGTCAAATGTTATTCTTAACCCACGCTTTGTGCATTATAGCCTGCGGAAGCAGTTGGTGACTGGCGTAAGAATATTGAAGACAAGGCTGACAGGAAGAAGATGTTTGAGACGTCCTAAAAACTGCAGCACTGTATTTTTCACTGTCTCTGCGTGTCTCTTGGACAAACATATCAGCCATGGTTTTCTGTTTGTGTTGGGTGTAGCCTGCAGGCTAGTTGAAATCAGAGATGGGATTGGCATGATCTTGTTTTCTGCTTTGTCATCTTCACTGTACCTCAGACTGGTGTCCCTTTATTTTCCATAGCAACCTGAAGGGGTTTTGAAAAGCACTTACCAAAATAAGAGATGTACTTTCCAACTGTACGAGATGTGTGCCAATCCTAATAAATCATTTGAACATGTAATCGTTTTTGAATACTGGTGTTATTTGGTTGCATGGTTGGGTGACAAAAAGCTTTGTAAGATTAACTTGACAACATATACAGTTATACTGTATACTGTAGTATCAAATACTACTATATTTGCAGTCATAATTACTGTACTCATGATGTATGCAAGATTAGATGACAAGACACAAAGACTGAATGGAAAGTCATTGGGATTGTTGATAGACTGAAGGGGAAGTCATTGGGATTATTGATAGACTGCAGATTATTCTTGGAAATTAGTGTACTGTATGTTAACAGTGTGACTATTCCGAGATGTGGTAGTTGGAACATTTTCTCTTCTACATTCTATTTCTTTGTCTCTTTCTCTAGCTCTGTCTTGTGTGTCCCCTCCTTCCTGTCTATACAAAGGATGAAGGTTGCTTTCTGAGATCTTCACTTAGTTAGGTAAGGGTTCATCATCTTTCACGTAACATAACTTTGCTATGATTGTTATGATGCTATGTTGCTATGATGTATGATTGTTACAGTAGCTTGTACAAGATCCCAACCACCACATTATATTTCTGTTTCAGGGAGAAAGGGCAACGCAGCGGAGGACTATTAAGGATATGATGCCTCCTACTGACCCCCAAAGACCTGTGGGTAAGTAAGAAATATAAAACCTGTTGGCAGCCGAGTGCTTTCCGTACTCATCCCTGACTAATGTTGACACTGTGGACATATCAGTGGCTGTCTAGTAAACTGGTGACAGCTTGATATGCTTACAGCATAAAGTATATGAGAGCATGTTTGAGGGTTGTTGTGGAGATACTGCTCAGCTCTTGGCAGGGGCAGAGGAGGTTAACACTACTGTCCCTGGGGTCAGCGTCAGTGGACATGGATAAATGTTTGGTGTTAACTGAAGCAGGCTGCTATACAGGCCAGGTTAGCCAGCCATGCAGATAAGCTGTTACTGCAGTCATTGCCACTAGGTACTACTTATATTACTCACCCAATGCATGAGGCTTGGAAGGTCTATAACACGATATATACTCTAGTATTAAGATTTGATTATGTTCTCTTTACAGTTGAGTGTATTGGGTGGAGAGGGTCCATAACACATCTGAGAGGTGTTGGTATACATTACATGACTGGAAGAGGTTAGATGACAGGACAATATTGCATGAAGAGTAAAAGTATTTGCTGCCACTCAGATTCTTGGAAATTGTAGATGAAGAGATGTCATTTCAAACGGACACATATAGCACATGATGTTTGATTAATTGAATCTTAATCAGTAGATCCCCGAGGAGACAGGAGGAGTAATGCATGCATGTTCAACACTCAGCAGAACTACTTTTGCAAGCGCTAAGTACAAGTAGATAAATGAATGCATGTTAATATTAAAATGGAAAGTTGAAAATTAAAGTCTGCAGTTGCTGGTTATATCTCTCATGTTAATAGTAAAATTCACAAAAAATCACGGTATCCAGCTAAATAGAGATCCTGATGTTTGTTTGTTTGTTGTTTGTTTATTTAGTAAAATTCAGCTTTAATTCAGAACATGGGTGGTCATGGGGAATAACTACTATGCTGAAAATTTCAACAGTGAGAAAAAAAGTATTAAGATCAGCAGATAAGTTATTTGAACATTATTTGACAATTTTAACTGATTATTCTTACACTAGTAATTATCAGATGTATTCCTCATTATTGTCCACTTTCTGCATACATGCACACAGAAAAGTACTGTATCACACTGTGTTGTCTTTGACAAACAATCTGGCATGATGTAAAATTGTGGGGGAATGTATTAAGGCTAAACATAGGAATTTTAGGGTTATTTCAAAATATATTATATGATACTGTAGTGTGTTACAAACCCCCTCCTAGTATAAGTATAGTTCTAATGTGCCATCAAAGTGAAACCTTACCACATCATTCATCATTGGTCTAGTTGTGAAATATAAAAGGAGCGAGAGCGCCCCCTACTGTCAAGGTTGTGTTGTGCAAGATTGGTCTCGGTTTCGGACAAGACTAGGTTGCTGAAATAAAAAAAATGAAATGAAAAGTAAAGTCTTGAAGTCCCTGGATATTTCACATAAACAGTGTCTTGTAGTCCATATCCCTTCTCAACTTGACAATAATCAAGGAAAAGGGAAAAAGATGCTTTGAGCTGTAAGCATCACCTGAAGGTACATTGACACAATCACAACCCCTGTATTCAACTCAGTTACTCTAACCTAGAACTTTGGTCTTGAGTGTTTGAGATCATACATGTGTTCGCTGTCCTTGGTGTGTAGAGCGTGATGCTCAGAGAGCAAAGGGAACTGTAAGGCCAGTGCTAGCGGAGGCAGCGGTATGGAGAAGAACGGTTGTTAGTACTGTACCTGGTATGTGGCTCTATCCAGTCTCTGGCTCTATTCCAGAGTCTCCAGCGTCCCAAACCCAAGGTATCCATGGACCTGGGGGCCAGCCTGAAACAAGAGAGGAGGGAGTTCATGGAGTTCATACAGTAATGCTATAGACAGTGACCCGTGTTGTGGTAAACCGATATGGATACCAATCTTTCACTTATACATGGGAACCACAAGGTGTCAGTAGAGCACCCTTTCTCCTTCTTTTCCTTACAGGCTCTGCTACTTGCCCTCTGACCTTCATTCCCAGCTGCCAACCACTATGTAACTCCTGCCAACTGTTTTGCACAGAAGAGGCAGCTTTTCATTTTGTAGGGGCAAAATGCCATAGAGTTGTTATTGGTCACTCGTCACCCTCTGAAGGACAACGCATTTAGCCATGCAGATCGATGAGTTACACATGGGCCAGTTATACCATGTGGTGCTCACTGCAGTACCTCTCAGTTATACTGTAGGCAAGTTATACTCGTTTTCATACTGGAGATCAACTCAGAATCAAAGTAACAGAATACATTCACAACTCCCGTCATTAATGTGAGTAAAGGTGATTCTTTTAAAACAAGACCAGAATTGTCACAATACTTGTACTGTATGTTGTATCTAACGTTAATTCTCTTTTGTGATCAGGAAATCCTACACTGTCTTCCAGACAAGCCCCAGAAGGAATGTTCTACATGTATGTCTTGCTGCGTGGCCTATGGAGCACTGGCATCCATGTCAGAAAAGTCATTGGAGAACACCATCCGTGAGGTCAGTGCAAGGGACCCTATGGTATTTAAGGACCTCGTGGGCCTATTGGTCTAAGACGTGTTCACACCCATAAACAGTACCCTGTTTTTCTGCTGAGCCCACACTTAGCAACATAAAAACCCTGTTGCATTTTTTCACAGTCTGTGACTTGCCAGCTTCCCCTGTCTTCCACCAAGTGTCTCCTGCCCAGCTTCGTCTCTCGTAGGTGAGAACCTGTCTTCCTCCTCACCGTTATCTTCTTGCCTGGTAATTTCACACTTTAGTAAATGAGATGAACTGACATGGATTTCATTAGACACGCTCAATAACGATTGCTGCATATTAACAGTTGAAGAAATGAGGTTGATCCTTCCATAACAGCTGTATACTTGCGTGACCCATGCACCGTGCTTGCATGAGTTGGAATTGTCCCTTCACATGTATTTTAGCTCGTGTATGTAGTGCTTTGATATGCTGGTAAAACAAATGAACGAATAAAAGCATTGGAAGTGATAACCAAACAGTAGGCCTACATGCTAATTTAAAAAGAGGACATTGATTATTTGACCTATAGGCCTCATAAAGTCTCTGGTACATCTCCCTGTTTGAAGTCATGGGTAATGTTTATAGAGAGTAATTTTATTTTTCGGTGAGAGTGTGAGTGACTGCTGATTTAGTTTTGAATGTTTATGAGCCACACTGATTACTGATACATACAAATCCAAAATGCTTTATACAGGAAATATGTATTCATATTTATATATATATTATATATATATTTTCATGATCTTGTGCTTTTGAAAACAGTTACCATTTCAAATGAGTTTTTATGGAAACTTGAGTTGAATTGTAATTGAGTTATGAGCCTTCCGATTAACTCATTAAGTGCTGTATCTGTATCTTTCAACTTGTACAACATTGTACGTTACATGCCTTGTACCATTGGTTCGTGGTGGGTGCATGTTGAAGGTTTGTATAACGCAACCCTAAAATATCAGTGTTGACTTTTGACCCTACAGACCAAAATTAGCTCAATAACTGCTCCCTCAGGTCTCAGTTAACAGTTAGATGGATTATGTTCCCTGCATTTCTCCATTGGGGACTGAATCATAAAAATAAAATAAAAAAGACAGACGAAGGGAACCTAAATTTAGAAATGCAGTATCTCTGCTGAGTGGCATCTGGTCACATGCAAACATGATTGGTACCAGTGGGGGCAGAGCAGTAAAAAGACATGTCAAATAGGATATTTCAAATCATATCTACAATGTTCATGTACAGTACAGTTTAATGTTTTCATCTAATTTCTGTTGTTTGAGTTATCTAAAATAAGAAGTCTATTTTCCCTAAATAGGTTCTTGATGTGAGGCACTGGTGACCTTGAGAGATTTTGTATTTTTTAGCATTAGTATTTTCTGTGACTTAACAATTCACATTTTTGTATCTTTTAACAGGGTTTGAAACACAAAAAACAGCCAAGATGTCTGAGTAAGTATGAATTTTCTTGTTTAGAAATTATTCTTATTGTTATTATTGTTATTATTATTGTTATTATTAATAATAGTTATTATTAATATCTATTTATTTATTTATTAATTTGCTAGATTTGTCAACCAGGCAAAATGGACAGAGAAAAGAACTCCTTTCATATTTGACTTATTAACTGGCTGTTTAGAATGAAAGAGAGAGCATTTAACATTTATTGGCCTTAATGGTCTACTGTGTGATGTGATAGTCTAAATTTAGTCCAAATTTAATCTACTCCAACTTTCATGGCAGGAAAAAGATGACATCGAGCCGCAAGCACCATCTGAAGGTAAACCATCACGTTTGCTCTCCATCATTAGCAATAGTCATTTACAGACCGTGCACAATATTTCTAGTATTGGGTCAGGTACTGTAAATCAAACAAATCCACTGAAATAAAATTCTTACAGGTGAAAGGCAACACTTAACAAGCGGCACTAGTAGATAAGGGGGAAGTCCCATTTGTATTTTCACACCAGGACAGAGAAATGCCCTTTCTTTCTTTTTTTTCTTTTTTTTCTTTTTTCTTTTTTTTTTTACATTTTAATAATTTTCAGATCTGATTTGGATTGAGTTAGAATGAATGGATTTACAATGTTGTCATCACTCTGCTGTCCAGAGCTTGGTGCTCTCGGTTGCTGCAGGTTTGCTGGAGACTGAGGCAGCAGAGATTGCAGCAGAGAAAGAAAATTACATGGCTGAAACATGCCCCCCCCTGGAGCTGCCTGGAACACAAGCTGAGCTGATGGTAGGAGCACCCCTGACTCTCACAGTGATCTTATCCAAACACCTTATATTACAGCCCATTTGGAAATACATAGTACTGTAACTACTAAAAGTGTTTCTAGGGAATAATAGGTGATTTTCACCATATGCATTTAGGTGAAATATAAAATTAAAATGCTATGAAATGAAGTTTTACTTGTCATTGTTATGCAAATGATCTGAACGACACATGTGTGTGCCAATAGGAATTTTGCAAAAAGCTGGGTCAGAAATCTGAAAAGAGTGATGAGGAGAGGTACGACGCAGAGGCCAAGGTGCTGAAGGCTCAGAAAGAGGTACAGTGAATAACATCACTATATGCAATATCTATATACTGTACAGTCAGCAGTGCACTGTAGGCCATGTTTTGGTTTTGACCCATTTCTCTGTTCTCAGATTGAGGATCTGAAGTTCAAAGTAATGGAAATGCAGCCAGTCAAGAAACCGGCTCTGAAGAAAGTACGTATGTCCGCTGACTCTATGCTCCAAGCTCTGCTGGGCTCCAAGCACAAGGTGACCATGGATCTGAGGGCCAACCTGAAACAAGTCAAGAAGGAGGTCAAAGAGGAGGTAGGTGTCTGTGTTGGACAAAAACATGCATGGCAAGTTTTCTAAACTATAACTTTCTAAACTGTAAATCCAAATATCCATTAATATCCCTAAGAAGTTGATGTCCTAAAATCTCAAACTCTCTGTTATTCAGACGACTGAGGCAGTTGACTGGCGTAAGAACGTTGAGGATAAGGCCGACAGGAAGAAGATGTTTGAGACGTCCTAAAAGCTTCCTCTCCAGGTTGGCAGCAATTTTCGGATCTGCATGTGAACCATTTTTCATTGAACTGAAATGACAGTACTGTAGTTTTATTAAAACCTTTGAGTGTTATTGTGTCTTTTTTATTACACTATCAACAGAGGCACTTGGTGGCTTGCGCAAGAACACTGAGGACAAGGCTGGCATGGATAACAGGAAGAAAGGGTTTCCGTCTGTGGCTTCATTAAAGGACTGATAATTTATTATATTCAAGTGGGACAGACGGCTCCATCAAAACTTTTCCTCGTTTTGTTGTACTATTTTGAAGTGGTGGTTGTTTCTCTATCACAAGCTAGGACATATTTTTGTCAATTATGGGTATCCAGGTAACAAATTGTCCAAACTGCAGTAATTAAATAAATGCTTTGAATTAATAGGCTAAAAGTGTTAGTTTGTTTCTTAGGTCCACATCATTCTAATATGTACATTGCTGTCAACCCAATCGCCAATAATTAGGAAGCGCCTGATGTAATACCTGTAACACCATACATGGATACCTGATATAAAATGTGGGGGAAGTACATTTTGTCAGCAGAGCACTCCCCCCCCCCCCTCCTCTCTCTCTCTCTCTCTCTCTCTCTCTCTCTCTCTCTCTCTCTCATTTGCTCATTCCCTCGTTCTTTCTCATTCCTCTCCAAAACAAGATTTTTCCATGACAGTCCTGTTTTTTCAATGGTCTGTAATTAACAGAGGCAGAAATGAACTAGCTTTGCATAATGGTGAGTACCAAACCTTTTACATTTTCACAACCCCTTTCTTTAAAACTATATTACACATATCCTTTGAGAAAGTTGCAGATTTAGTTTTATTTCAAGTTGAATGGAAAAGTTATAAATACTAAAGTTGTAAATACTGAAAGTGTGATTCTCTTGTAACCTTTGATTATTTTATGTCCATGTTCTTTTGTTCTTAGAAAAGGATGCTTGATGTTTTCACCTTAACGCAACTTTGGATCAGCAGTATCCTGTGCTTTAAAACATGGCCCTAAATCTTGTTTTCATGTATGCGTGTGCTTACTTTCCCCATACCATACCCAATTCTGACTCTGTTAGAAGGATTTTCCTGTGCAGTTCGGGAATTTATCATGTATACTATGTGACAAAGAGGCAGTGGTAGGCCTATTTCAGGAACTTGCTTTTCGATTGGTCTGAGGTGTTTTAGCGTTGTCCCTCTGTTTCTGCTCAGTCAACACTTAACAGCATATCCTCTTTCATTCTTTTCTCAGCCTGTGACTTGGCAGTGTGTCTTCCCTTCTCCCATCAAGTGAACCCAGCCCTCTCCCTCTTCTCATGGGTGAGTGTCTTTTGTTCCTCTGCTGTCTGCTTACTTACAGTACAGTTGCATATGAACAATTTAAGGGACAAATTAATCAAACTAAATAAAGTGTTATAACTGATGGTTATGTTAAAGCTGCTAAAATATTCATTTATTTGACGTATATCAACAAATTCATCTTAAAGTATCTTCTTAACACAGATGTTGTAATTGGCTGTTATATGCTGTAGCATGTTAACTGTTTACAAAGTAAGTGCCATATCAGCAGTTTATGACACTCTTTTAGGCACTTAATTGTAAACAGTGGCCGTCCTGGTCCAAACAGCATGGCGCTGCCAAGAGAATCCAACATGCAAGACCCACTCAACTCCACTAACCCTTCACATCTAATCTGTGACATTTGGTAATATAGATAGATTGATATAGATAGATAAATGGAAATATATTAAAGGTGTACAGTAGCATATTTAACACAAGTTAAACTAGTGTATAGACAGCATGTAGTTCATACAATATACTGTACATTTTGATTATTTTATTTTAAGTAAATTAGAGCTTCAGATGGCTTTAAAAATGTCTGATGTAGTGTGTGTGTGTGTGTGTGTGTGTGTGTGGGTGGGGGGGGGGGGGGGTAAGTGGATGTAAATATGACTCTTGTTTTGTTAACAGAACTTGTTAATGTTTGTACTGTAATGCTGTTTATTTTAAAATAACAGGTATTTGTTTTAAGTGGATTAGTTTGCAAATATTTGAATGAAAGTAGTTGTATTACATAAGTATTAGTATTAGAGTGTGGCAGGTGCATTTTTTAGTTCAAGGTCAAGTTTAGGACATTGGAATTCTTGGTCCTGCTTCTCTCCACAGTTACTTATCAGCTCCTAAGTTCCTGACTAAGAAATATAATATAAATGTGAATAATATAATATTAACCTAGACCTAAAAGTAACACCTATACTAATATGAATAATAATACAGTTGAATAATATAATAATAGTAATATAATAAAATCATAATAGAGTTGAATAATCTAATATAAACCTGAACCTAATATAGCTTTATAGAATATGGATAAAATACAAACATTGTACATGTGCAAAGTCATGGTGAAAGTGCAGGTCAAGAGTTAAGTGTTGGGTGCCAACAGATGGGGGGGGGGGGCTGCCTTTGAATGTCTCCATGATCTAATATCACACCCTTTCTGTCATGCAGCCAACAGGGCCAGTGGGTGACTGGTGTAGGAACATAGAAGATAAGACTGTCAGGAAGAAGATCTTTAAAGAAATCCTAAGTGCATTTAGTACAAGCCTGGCATGGGCAGCATTTCAAAACTGCCAAACTGCTGTTATAAAATACATGATTTGAAGGAATAGTTTGTTCCAAACCTAGTGAATGTACGTATGTTTATACACTAACATGAAATTCACATTTTAAGGTGTAAGCCACTTTAACGGACTGCTGTGCCAAGTTGAATGTCTGTACCATGCTGTTAATAAATTGTAGCTTATACTTATACATGATTAAAATGCATATTCATGTTTGATGTGTGCAAAAACTGCTTGATTCCTCATTGACTTTTTAACTCATTAATTTTTGCAACTGATATTGCAAATATGATCACCGACTACAAGGAGAAGAGGTGTTTTTACTTGGGTAGGTAGGTACTGTAGGTAGGTAGGTAGGTACTATTAATCCTGGGGGACTGTTGCACCAGCCACATTCAAGGGACATCAACACAAAGTACAAATGGTGCAAATGCACTTTACACTATACAAATAGATTATACAACACAATACAATACACAGAATGTAAATACACAGAGGAGTCGTACCTGTACAATCATGCTACAGAATAACAAGTGTTCAACAAAGGGAGAGATTCCTAAGGATGTTGTGCAAACAAAGATATGCAAGATTCAAGATGCAAGATTTCAGTGTCAAGTGGATCATGACTTCATAATCAACTCAGATAACTTAATTGAAACCACAAGATGTCAGCAGAGCACTCTTTGCTTTTTCCATCTACACAAATGTTATAGTGTAGTGATCTGAGATCAGATCTTATTTGTCTTGATGTACTTTCCGAATGTAGTGAAATAGAATGGAAACACTTTTTTGTGCGAAATTTGTTTCTCTGTAACAATGTTGTTTTGTTTTTCAATTATTTTAGAAACAGTGTTGATTTCCCTGCAACTTTTATTCATTTTGAGTGCAGAAATATTTTTTCATTAAAAAGTTTGTTAAACAAAGAGTTGCAACTTAAGAAAATAATTACTAGTTAAATCAATGCTGTCCCCTGCCTTGATGAAATCAAGCTTCCCTATCCACACATACAATTCAATTGTATGAATGTATTGAATTTGAAATGTGCTTGATTAGGGTTATAGCATTACAGGGTTAGAGTCATAGCAGTTTCAAGTATTGCAAGACGTCTTGTAGGACGGAGACAGTTCTGAGTTGAGCAGGGTTGGGCTGAGTTTATTTCAGGCACCCGCTGGCCTATTGGTCTGACTTGGAATCCACTTCCATAAAGAGGACCCCCCTGCCCCCCCCACCTGCGGAGACATCTCTCCACACCATATATACCCTGATTCATTTGTCACTCTGGCCTGAAGCAGTGTCTCCCTTCTTGCATCAAGTCCTGCCCGCCTCTTCCACCTCTTCTTCTCATAGGTGAGAGTCTCTCTTTTCCTGCTTTCCTTTCTCTCTTTTCCTGCTTTCCTTTCTCTTTTCCTGCTTTCCTTTCTCTTTTCCTGCTTTCCTTTCTCTTTTCCTGCTTTCCTTTCTCTCTTTTCCTGCTTTCCTTTCTCTCTTTCACTCTCTTGAAGCGCGGCATCCTAGAGATTGAGGAAGCGAAAAGAAAGAAATACTGAAGCAAAAAGAAAGGGAATAGAGTGATCACAGCAACGGGTGACAATCTCTCCTCAGATGATGTACCAATACTTTGGTGCGCGGCATCACTTTGAAGACTGACACAGATCACCTGATGATGCACTGAAGGAATTGCTGGGCAGTTGACCTACCTTGATAGTCAGTGTGAATGTTGGATGTGACTCTTGACCTTGGTCTTGACGGCCGTAGAGTGATGTATGACCTATTGCCTCTGTTTGCATACTGAGGTAGAATGATTGACAGGCTGTGACCCTGCAGGTTAAGGGTCTTGTTCAATGGAATCTCATATAACCAAGTTAGACTTACACAAAGACATTGACCTAAACCCAGAATTTCTGTAAGACCTATTGAATTCTTGACATAGATCTCTTAGAGACTATATTAATATAATGATACATATTACTAATCTCTGATAACGTTGTACATTTTTCTGATAGACAAGATTCTTATTGTCATTTTATACATTAGGTATCTGCGACACATTTTTTTCTGCTTTAGAAACATGTGGCTTGAAAGCATGATATAGCTCAAAATGCCATGGAGTAATAGTATTGAAATTTTGTATTTTGTCAGTTGATTGTGGATTGCTCAGCAAAAGCTTCAAGTTGAAGATCAATCTATAGTTGATACAGCAACAAAATAATTGAATGTATTTGTTGGTTTGGAGTAAGCAAATTGTAAAAAGTTAAAAGGATTGTGTTCACTGAATATCAAAGTGATCGGCATGGTGGTGATGAGTAATGATCTGTTCTCAGAGACAGTAGTATAAGTTATTCAGCCTGAGATAGTAGTAAACGTTTAGTGAAGACTGCTCTCGGGGATTATAGTATACGTTTTTCAGCCTGAGATAGTAGTAAACGTTTAGTGAAGACTAAACTAACTAGTAGTATAGTAGACTAGTAGTATACGTTTCGGGTTTTTCAGTTTGATGAGCTTTTCACATGTAACACACCATCGAAAACAAATCAAGACCCGAGGATATGCGACACCTGCCATCCCAAATTTAGCCCAATCAGAATGCCTCCATAACTGTAGCCATGAAAATGGATCATGTTTCCTTGTGGGGATTACCATATTATCACTGCTATTCCTAATATAGTCTGATAATAAGGGACAATCTTTTTTTCTAATCTATGTTTTTGATCATACAGGGTTTGAAGCAAAAGAAACGCCAAGATGTCGGAGTAAGTAGATATTCATAACTTTCTACATTTATGAATTACATTCCTGTACTGAACATGACACATTCACCCTCTCTGTAGTATACCCTTGATACAGTAAATCACATTCCTCTAAAATCATGCTTTAATCAATATTTCATAACAGGAAAAAGATGACATCCAGCCGTAAGCACCATCTGAAGGTAACCTAACTAATTCAGCTTAATAACCATTCCATGTACTTTACAGAGGTCATAGTTAATGGTAAATGCCTCACAGCTGTTTGCATAATGTCTGACTGTCGCTCGCTGTCCAGAGCTTGGTGCTCTCGGTTGCTGCAGGTTTGCTGGAGGCTGAGGCCAAGGAGATTGCAGCAGAGAAAGCCAAGTACTTGGCTGAAACATGCCCCGCTCTCTCCCTGCCTGGAACACAAGCTGAGCTGATGGTATGAGCACCCCTGACGTACGGATCGATTATCTTATCCACACACCTTATATTAAAGCCCGTTTGGAACTTCAGTTAATGGTTAACCAACAAAACCATAATAACAGCCGATATTCACGTCAATTAAGTGCTACATGAATTGTTAACTATCTATCTAGTGCCAAGCAATAAATTGTTTTACTCTCATGAGTGATTCTCTCCTCTCTCTTTTTTGGGGTGGGGTGGGGCGGGGGGTTAAACAACAAATTCAAAGGCCATGAAATAAACTGGTGATTCTTATGGAGATGATGTGATTTCTGCGTTTGTGTGCCACTAGGAACTTTGCAAAAAGCTGGGTGGGCAATCTGACAGGTGTGATGAGGAGAGGTACGACATTGTGGTCAAAGTTGAGAAGGCACAGAAAGAGGTACGGTTGCATTATGTGCAATATATATTATACACTGTACAGTCAGCAGTGCACTGTAGGCCATGTTTTGGTTTTGACCCATTTCTCTGTTCTCAGATTGACGATCTGAAGTTCAAAGTAATGGAAATGCAGCCAGTCAAGAAACCAGCTCTGAAGAAAGTACGTATGTCCGCTGACGCTATGCTCAAGGCCCTGCTGGGCTCCAAGCACACAGTGAACATGGACCTGAGGGCCAACCTGAAACAAGTCAAGAAGGAGGTCAAAGAGGAGGTGAGTATCTGTCTAGAATTTCCCAAAGTAGAAATGCACAGAATGTGTATACCCATTTTTTATGAACTATAACTCATAAATTGTGAAATTGTATTAACTCACATGCACTTTGTGCATTATAGCCTGCGGAAGCAGTTGGCGACTGGCGTAAGAACATTGAAGACAAGGCTGACAGGAAGAAGATGTTCGAGACACCGACCTAAATACTGCAACTCCACACTCCCACCACCTTTCTGTGTAAATAAACCCAGTTCATTGTCAGCCATAGCTGTCGGTCTTACAGAAGAAGAGCAATGGAATGTGATAAGAATGCTCAGCACTTAGGTCTCCAATCTGCATCTCTATGTCTCTCTCCATCTCTCTCTCTATGTCTTTCTTTTTGCACAATTTGTTTAGATATGATAAGATGAGGAGGAAACGGGCATGTATGTGTAGCTTCGGGCACTCTAAACATCACATCTACAGCTTCAGCTTTCAGGGAACACATTCACACAAACTTTAAAATAAAAAATGAAAGAAATGATTGCAACTGTGTCATATTTTCCAGCAAGATTCATGACTGTGCTTTTATTAAGATCAAGATGACGTGATAATGGACTATGTCATTACCCAGTAGTTTTAATTAATTAATTAAATTAAATTCATCTAATTAATAATATATTTCATATACAGTATTACAAGAGAAAAGGCACTGAGTCCACAATTACGGCAGTTTTTTTTTACACAAGTCTAACACAATACATTTATGAAAATAAAGCTAAGGCTTAAATAAATGTGGCGTAATGACTTGAAATCTAAATAAAACAAATCCCACTTTAATTCACAATGTGGACAGAACCATATGAGGAATCACTATGATGAATATTTCACGTGTGACAGAAATGTGTATGACAGTCAAATAAATGTGTGAAGATCCAGTAAAACGTTTTACAGATTTCTCTCACACTTCAAATTTTCATAAGAAACTACCCACATGACTTCTTCCTTTGTGAATTAAAGATCTGCTTTGATTTTATTTAGATTTTACCACATTAAGCTTTTGTTTTTACACTTGCTCTTTGGAACATAGAGAAATTATATACTGAATAGCCTACTAATATTTTGAATATGTAATTAACAACAATATGATAACGTTTGAAGTTAAAAATAAGATGTCATGTTTATGCACTGATACTGATTTTGTGATTAATTGCCTTTATAGAAAAACTTCTCAACCCCCCCGACACACACACACACACACAAATATTTGTTAAATGCGTGCCCAAAGTTGTATATTGACAGTGAATGTTACAGAGACTTTTCTGAGTTAGATATGAAGCCCTGGCTAATCACTCCTCCCACTGGCCTATAAACCACAGGGCTCCTTCTATGGTCAGCAGGGCTTGTATTTAAAGGCCTTTCTCAGCCTCTCTCTATAGCCCCCCCCCCCCCTCTCTCTCTCTCTCTCAGCCCCCTGTACACCAAGAGCATCTGGGCCTCTTATGTTACCTCCAAGGAACTTAAATGCAGGCAGCAGACGATATGCCTTGCTAAGTATATCCACTGAGCCAACTGGTATGTAAGAGGATGCCACGGCGCTATATCGGGAGCGTTGGACTTCACTAAGACGCTTCATCTATAAAAGACACGATCCAGAAGACTTACTGGACGGAGACATCCAGTCTCTGATCTTGTGGGATATAACTTGAAGCGGCCGCAGTCTAATTGCAAATCGCCTGGTTTTACTCCGGTTGACATTTCTCCGTCGTTATTTTGTGAAGTTTAGTTCTACGTCACATCACTGTCAGCCACGCCTCTTTGGAAACTGACGGAGGCTATAAAAAGCAGCGGAGGTGTATGAATGATATTCCTCTGAGGCTTTTGACGTTTATGTTTCCCTCCCTGTATATCAGATGCCATTTAGAAACAAAAATGACAAGGACAGATGTAAACCATCGCATTTGCGATTGCTCATGTTGGCGTACCCAGCCTGTAGACTAAGCACATGTTGATATTCTGTCAGTGATGTCATGACTAGATTGCTAGTTTCTGGCTTATTTCAACCGCACGAGCTTGTGAGAGAACACAGCTGGTTGACCGTCTGGGATGGAAATATGGCCGGCATTCACAAGGCAGCGTTTAATAGGTACAACGGCAGCCATTAGAAATAAACTGTTTCAACACATTAAAATGCATGAGCGCATGAAGACTTAAAATAGACAGTCTTCAATAACACAGATGTCAGCAGTGCAAATCTACAATACATATGGAAACAATGTACCTCAACTCACATTTCCTTTTTTCCTCACCAGTAATTTTACCATCTTGAATGTGCATCTAGCCAGCTAATGCTACAGTATAATGCCTTAGGCAGAATATCGCATTAAATATTAGTTTCATTTGCTGTAAGAACAGAGAACCGATACGGGCTTTGCACCGTCTTTATATTAATTCCTAACAAGGTCCAGCTCTCTACATATGATCACATGATGGTTCACTGGTAACCTCTGAAATTCGCTCCTCTTGTGAACCCCACTATAGCTGTTCCAAATGCTCTAGTCCCTATGCTCAGTTAAGGAAATAAGACCGTCTCATCTGGTATCTGTGACCCATTAAGGATGAAGACTGGCCCCAGTCACCTACAAAGGTATCGGTACATGCAATTACTGGGTTCTCAGAGCTTCTGGGAATGAAGCAGGCCAGAATGGATAGCCTTGTCGTGGCCCATTCCCAAAAAACCCTTGGGCTCATAGCAGCGATGTGAGCTCACTCCATTTTCTAATTGTTTTGACCCAGATGCAACTCGTCTCTTCCTGTCTGACTTGACCCCCCCTCCCCTACTGGTTATTGGACTAGTCTGCGTCCTGAGGTCTGTGAGAGGTTAAGTTTAGACCGCAGGTCTCCTGGGCCAAACAGGGTCTGGGTTCTCATGGACAAGCCTGCTAGGACCGGAACTCTGCAGACCAGAAAGAATGTGTCCTCTCTGGAAGCATGAACAGGACCAAATTCCATGTCAGATTTGATCTGAGGTGACATCATGTTCGGTGTGAGGAATAGTGTTGAGGGTCACTGTGTGTGATTGCATCGTTTTGTTTGGGAGATGAATGTTTACTTTATATACACAGTATTTGATGGAAACGTGCATATAGCAGTGGAGGAATCTGTACCACTGTACATAATGTGTCATCAAAAACAAGAGTTGTGATTCAGTGAATGAATGTTGCTTTTCAGGACTGAAGAACACTATTTCACCTCTCTTTCATAATTCCATTTGATGTCAGTAGGGGGCATGTTTGCTCTGTTTGAGAATGTGGGAAGCTTATATCCACTTATGTCCAGCTTAGTTGAACATTAGTGACTATGATTGTGTTATGACTAAATCTACAGTTCATAGCAGCTTCTTTCTTGCTGATGTTACCTTTGTTGGACCAGACCAGACCAGTTACTACCTGAACCGTGGTTAATTTAAAGTCACTATTTACCCTATACAGTAGATCTCCTAAATAGAACACAGGCTAACAGGTTGCAAAGTAATTCAGGGTTATGATATATCCACAGACACTGAGGTCATGTTGTGCTATTAGATTTAGTGACTGCTCAAAATCTAATTAACGTTTCCTCTTGATTTGTGCTGAATCCCATATGGTTTCACTTCCTGTAACCTATAAATTGAATGGCAAAGGTACTGTACATTCTACTTCCTCCATGGCAGGATAATTGACAAATATCAGTGTAACTCTGCACAGAAAAGGTCTTAGAAGTGATTTATTTATTTATTAGTTGAGGCCTCCATCTCACATACATGCATGGCCAGGGATCCAGTTGTCACTTGGAACGGTGCAGGATCTTTTAAACCAACCCCAGCCAGCAGCACATCTGGTAACTGTATGTGTTCTATGTCATTCGGAGAACAGAGATGTGAGTTATCTCTACTTCAGCCAGCAAAGGCAGGGCTCTCAATGTCGAAATGTTGTAACTAAAAAGTTCAATAAAGAGAGATTAACAAAAATTTAAAAAAGAGTCTGGCGCCACAAAACAAATATTAAAATCTATAAATATGTTGATTATGTTTTTTTCAGGACGTCACCAAAAAGGCATTTTTTAGGGAATTTTTCCATGTGGAGCTAAGGGGATTGAAGTGGAATGTGCTTCCTTCTCATCTCCAGGGGTGACATGGAGTTGTGGGAATTCCATCCATGCTTGTCTGTGTGTGAGTGTGAGTATTTAAAACTTACAACATTACAATGCAATTATTAAACTATTTCTAAAATGACAAAGAAATGCACATTTATCTATCTTACAACATATCTACTTCAGCAGGCGCAGTTACTACCCACTACCAGGAATGGACACGACTCGCATTATCAACCTCAACAATGTGTTGAAAAGCATCTTGTGATGTGTCCTTTCGCAGCACTGCTGCACGATCACCAACAGACGCACTGTGTGAGCGCCACCTGGTGGAGAGGGCCATAAGATAGTTTTAGAGGGACTTCAAGGTAATGTAGGTCCTGTGAATATAGTCTCCATCTGGCATGGGTCTGGACAGATGAGAGCGATGGCAGCCTCAGATGAGGGATCTGTTCTCGTCTTCCTAACACGTTCCACATGTATGTGCAGCGAGCCCGGTCGGGTCTGCCACTCCAGCCTGGGTCCATGGGAAAGGAACACTCATTTATCTGGGTTCCATTCCATCTGCCACACTCACAGAGTGTCTTTGACTGTAATAATAAATAAATAAATACTACACTTCAACTGGTTCTGTCATTTTTCTTCGCACTGATAAAGGTTCCAGAGCAAGTAAATGACTTGATGTGACTTTTGGTGTTCAGGCATCTTTTTCTGTCTTTCATTATCCAGCCAATCCTTTGATAATGAGTATCACCTGAACATGTGGTCATGTGATAGCCCATAACAGGTAAATTATTAGTCATCAACGTGAAAAGACGGCATCCTTTCATGCTATAGTTTCTCCATCTGGTCTGGTCGGGCTCGGCCGTGACTCACGGGACAGGATGATGAAGTCTGGAAGAGTGGAGCAGAGATGAGTCGTACTCTGATCCCAACACACCTGTCCCGTCTACATATTTCCGGCTGTCTGTTTTATTTAACACAATCTATTGAGCGAGATAATCTTCCTGTTTTAATGTCTTGTACTCTACGTATCTCAAATACGATATTTCTATCAATAATCCAATGTCAAGTATACCTGACAGATACCCAGCGAACGAGCTAATTGTAGGGAGGATTGGCAAGACTGGAGGTGCAGATGGAGGTCTCGTCCGCGGACGACCTAGAGAGAAGAGAAAGAGTGAAACTGTTTTTTGGCTTCCCTCTGGAATATGTAGGGGTGGGACCTATGCCCACCCTCCCATTGCTCTCTGTAAAGCGCATTGTGTAGCCTCTGTGTATGAAATGCGCCA